>NC_134280.1:57153120-57456620 GCF_949628215.1 Phalacrocorax aristotelis
ATTGCTTTCTGCTTTTCTTGAGAAGACAGGAACAAAATAATTTCCTGTTACTTGATTGTCTCCAACTTCTCCTTGCAGAATTTACAATGCAAAGTAATTGTAAATCTTGATGACTAGAATGTTTTAGAATTTAATAAAGATACATGCTGTAATGCGATTCTTTACTCAGCCATCATTTTTTATAATTGAAATCAAAAAACCTTTACTCATCCTATGAGTTTGCTCATTTGATCATCCGTGATTAAGATGAGTAAAACCTTCCCAAAGAAGCAATTCAGCACAAGCTGCCCCCACACTTCTGATAGAAGGGAAAAAAAAAAAAGACCAGTCAGAAACTGGCAAGGAATCCTGCCCTTGGATAGCTGTTGGAGTCTTGCATCCCTAAACCTGCATTCTTAAGTGATTTCATCTGTCCACAAGGGTTTATTTATCGCTTACTTTTGACAACTTTCAGTCATATTTATCTATGCCGGTCCTTTTTTTCCTCCATTTAATCATGCATCAGTTAGAGGTTCTCGGATCTTTAACCTTGGCTGATTCACCACCTTTTTGCATTTGGCTTGACCAAAACGAATGTTACTGTTCTGCAGTCACGCTCTTCAGTTTCTCTTCCCCTGTTACAGTGATAACACCGCTGTCTCTTCTCCATCACCAAGGCTCAAATGCTACAGTAAGGTCAGTTTTGACTGTTCTCTCCCCTACTTAAAGATAACTGTCAAATCTTGTCTGCTTTTTCCCCATATAATTCTATTCCTTTTTAGCCAAGCATTTGGACTTCTGTATCTTTTTTTTCTCTTCTTGGGTCTTTCCTGTGGGTTTTTTTTCCCTCCTGTTTTGCCTGCTGCCAAGACTGTCAATCACCTTTCCTTTCTTTTCATACACAGATGTGGTGGAAATCATGATCATTTAAAACTTGGGCTGCATGTGAAGTATTACACACTTAAATAACAGAACATTGAAGATAAGCAGTAAAAATCAGTCAAAGCAATAGTACCTCTTCCTATGTTTCCTCAGACACTTGGAGAACTATTCAAGTATCACTGAGAGGAGGACAAGGGGAGAAAAGTACCAACCTCTTTTTTCCAAAGACAGAAGTTATGTACATAAATGCTTTACATCCTTCTATCTGAGACTGCAGTAGTAACCACATGCATATACACCATACCTTTCACCATAAAATTGCAAGATGTATCTGGTACATCAACATTTCTACTCCCACTACAATCAACAGCAATTTCATCCTGCAAGTTAACTCTGTATAATTGTCTGTAGGCTGTGAATTAGTCTTTCTCACGCTGTTTTGAAGCATTGTCTGACCAGCCAGCCTGTGTAACTCAATTCACCTGAATATGCTGAGCTAAAGTGTTTGGAGACCCCATCTTTGTTTAAATGTGTGTAAGTAATCAGGTTTAAATCTATCTGTTTGAGTTTGCATGCTTCACCCAACTGCTTACGCACACTGCATATCTTGTTTTAATCCTCTGCTGTTTCTCCTCATTCTGCCTCTGGCTGGAGCAAAGATGATGTCCTGAATCTCTTGTCCTCTGGTGAGAAATCTTAAGGCACTGACATTTAAATACTGACATTTTTTTGCAGGTATGTCCCATGTAAATCAGTTAAGACACTAGGCACTATCATATTAGAAGAAAGGATGAAGAAATAACCTGGAAGAAGAATGAAAAAATAAACCCCCAGAAGTGCTCAAGCCAATTCTTTGTATTCTGGCAAACTGGGTAAGATTTTGGTACAGGATGCTGGCATTGACACATGCTTTACAAGCATTTTGCAGCTAGGACGAGGAAAGGTGCTGGGGCAAATAAAACTGACTGCTCATTGCATGAAGATGCATCTGAAAATGAGAGTGTCTCGCTGTATTGGCTCATGGAAACCAGCACAGACCCTGGTCCAGAAACCAGCCCAACCAGCCTTCTGTGCATGACAACAGATGGGCATCAACAAATCCAGCTGAGAAAACTGGGTCAGCATCCTTGCACGTGCCTTCATTAAAAGTTACTGGTGTATTGTTCTGTAATATACACGTGACATTTATCTTTCCTTCTCAATCTGCCCATCCTGGGAAAACATGAGTGAGTATGCTCGTTGTATCTTGTTCTCTTTTTACGCTTCATAGCCTTGTGCTCTATTCAGCAAGCACCCAGACAGCCAGTTTGATTGCCCTGAAGCCCCGCAGATGCCTTACAGCCAGATTGCCAGCCAAAAAGCCACACTTTGTCACTTGCCTGCTCTCCTCCTTGTTCCTCTGTTGTGCCCACAGCTAGTATCTCCCCCCTGTACTTTCAAAGCCACGACCTTTGCTCTGTGTGAGTTCTTGGCCACCTGCTTTCTGAGCAACATCTAGGGCCCTCCTCAGCTTTTTGTGCCATGTACTCTCAGGTCAGCATCGCCACATTTGAAGCAGAATGTCTCATCACAGGAACGTACTGAGAATTAAGCGTTCAATGGTTAGATTATCAAGTATGCAGCACATTTTGATCAGTCAGGTTATTAATGAACTTCATCAGCACAAATTCCTATCAGTTTAGATCTTGTCCACCTTCTTGTGAATCTACAAATACATATTCTGTTGAATTAAACAAAAAAGAATACTCACGTTGGAAACACATAGCATAGAAATTTTAACAGGGCATGAATGCTTCTGTTATGCCTAAAATTGCTTGTAAAACAGCAGCAATGGAATAGCAGAAACAGCACGAATGGAAACAAATCTGCTTTTTTAAATCTAAAGTGCTTTAGCAGGACGTCATGCTGCATAGTAGCATTGCTTTCTTAGGTCTGCAGTAAATGGTTTTGGTCTCTTGGGCAACCCAAGCCCTCTTTCCTGAGGCATCATCCCGCTGAGTAACGACAGCCCTGACACACTATGTATGTGATTTCCTTGCTGCTTGGTCACATGAATTCGGGCCGTTTCCTCCCGCGCCGAGCTGCCGGGGGCGCAGGGACGCCGGGGCCTTGCTCCCTGCCCGCTGCAGCACCCTGGCATTGCCGTCGGCGGGGCCAGATGACCCCAGGGCAGGCTGCGCAGTGCGGGGAATTACAGGCACGACGTGTGAAGCTGCCACCCACCCGCCCACCGACCAGCAGAACTCCGACAGACTCTCTATGTCGTGGCTGGAAGGGCAGGGAGGGAAACACGGCGGGATTTATTGGCTCAAGGCTCCCCAGACCCAGGGGGCTCTGGGAGAGGCATCTCAAGCCGGTGGATTTTTGCTTCCACAGAGACTTAACAGCGAGCAAATAATTGCCTGATACTTTTCTCACTGTCAAGGCCAAGCTGTGAAGCAGAGTCAGCAGAGGTTTTTCAACACTTCATAAACCTGAAGGGAGAAACTTTTAATATAATCCCAGAAGAGAAGGCAAACCCCGGCCGGGCGGGGACCGAGACCCGCTTCCCGCGCCCGCGCCGGCCCCAGGCGGACAGCCCCTTCTCCGCGCTTCCCGGCTGCGTGTCCGGCCGGGCCGGGCCGGGCCGGCGGCGGCGCCGGGACCCCCGCGATCGCCGCACCCACCCGCCCGCAGCCCAACGGCCCCGCCCGGCCCCGCCGCTGCGAGGGGGCGGAGCCCCCGCGGGCCAATGAGCGCGGGGGGGCGCCGGGCCGGGGCGGGCGGCGGCAGGAGGAAGCGGCGCGGCGGCGGCGCGGGGCGATGTGGCCGGCGGCGGCGGGGAGCGGCGCCTGCCTCCTGCTGCTGGCGGCGGTGCTGGCGCTCGTCATGCGGCAGCTGCTGAAGCAGCGGCGGCCGCCCGGCTTCCCGCCCGGCCCCGCGGGGCTGCCCCTCATCGGCAACATCCACGCCCTGGGCGCGGAGCAGCCGCACGTCTACATGCGGCGGCAGAGCCAGATCCACGGGCAGGTACCGCCGCTCCGGCGGCGAATGCCGCCTCCTCGGGGGTCCGGCAGCGCTGGGGCGGGCAGCGCTGCCGGCGCCGGAGCCAGGGGAGGAGGCAGCCGGGCGGGCTCTCCCCGTCCCGGCGCTCCGTCCGCGGGGCCGCCCGGCAGCCCGGACCCGCACCGGCAGCGCGGCGCGCCCTGCCGGGGGAAGCCGTCCCGCCGCCTGGCCCCGGCCCGGAGCGGCGGTCGGAGCAGCACCGCGGAGGCGGGTACGCCGCCCCGGGGAGGAGGCGGCGGCCCCGTGGGCGGAGCGGCCCCGCCGGCTAACGGGAGCGGGGAAAGGGCCCGGTACCCCGCCGGCTGTGGCAGAGCAGTGCCGCCGTGCCCCGGGGAGCGGGGGCAGAGGGGAAGGGTTTCCCACCTCTCTTAGGCCAGAGCGCCCTCGTTAGGTCGGCAGAGGCGGAGCGGAGCTCTCGGCCTGCCTGGTCGGGCTTGTATGCGCTTTTCTCGGTACCGTGCTTAAACCGGGGCCCTGCTGCGCATGGAAGTAACTCGCTTGTTTCATATCCACAAGTATTGGACACGCTCAGAGGCCTTAAACTTAACAAAATTACAACAGATCGCAGGCACTTGGATAATGCAGCGTTTTCACTGAAAACACGTTGCTTCAAAGTACCTTCGGTGGGCTATTTGGAATACTTAGTATAACTACATAAGAATGGATTTTTTCTTTTTTTTTTATACTTTCTCATATATCAGGTGTTTCTCTTCATCAGCCAATGAAGCAACCTATCTGTTCTTTCAAGCTTCATAGAAGTTAAATTAGATGTAGCAGGGAAAGGCAGGCGGGCGTTAGCATTTGCAAGCACGTATGCGTACACATACATAATCACACACCCGCACACACCTACATTTCAGTAGCAGCTGACCAGTCAGCGGGATGCCCTGGCCAGCAATTCGGCCTGCCTGTACTCATCCAGGCTATTTAAAACCCCTCTGGTGTTTAATTTAGCAGGATTATCGTTGGTAGTTTGTGAAGGACTGAGCTTTGTGTCCAACAAACGATGGTTTGTCTAGAAAATCACGTCCTTCAAACTGCTAGAAGTGTTTAAATATAAGACCCCTAATGAGAAAATAAAACTGGTGCTAGAACTTAGGTCTGTCAAAGGCTTTTGTCCAGATTGTTTATGAAAGCCACAGCAGAAACAGAATAGTCACAGTCTCGTCATGAATGAGAAGCGAAGGAAAGCGCACAAATTAAAAGCATGGTAAATGGCAGAAACAAAAGGATAGGATTATCTTTTGTTTCATTTCTTTTGGCAATAGTAAAGAGTAAATGTGTTTCAAGCAAAATACTGGGACAAATAGAATGGAAATACGAAGGAAAATGTGTCATCAAATAAACTAAGCTTTTTACTTGCCTGGAATGCTGTATGGAGTGGTAGTCAGCTGCTGTCAGAAAGGATCCTGCAGAATTTGAGGGAACTTGAAGATGGTATATCAGGATTTGGGGGGCTCTGGAAAAATACAGTGAAAGGATTTGTTTTAAAATTATGTATGACATAGGGAAAAAATAAGCTATGATCACAGTATACAAAACTCACAAATGGTTTGCAGAAATATATTGGGAGTGTCATCACATAAAAAAGAAGAGCCATTGTAACAGTGAAAATATAAAGTTTGCTAAAAGAAAATAATCATAGAATCATTTAGGTTGGGAAGGACCTTTAAGATTATTGAGTCTGACTATTAACCCAGCACTTCCAAGCCCACCACTAAACCATGCCCCTAAGCACCATATCTACATGGCTTTTTAAATACCTCCGGGGGTGGTGACTCCACCACTTCCCTGAGCAGCCTGCTCCAGTGCTCGACAACCCTTTCAGTGACAACCCAGTTGTCACAGAATGTATAATTAGGCTAAGATTAATTGTGGAGGTCAACACCTCCGAGATGAAGGAAAACCTAGAGATTTGTATACTAAAAATGCAGATTTATAATGCTAGGAGAAGCATGGAAAGGGATGTAGGATTTCAATCTTGAGTTTAGCCACAGTTTTCATTTTTAAAACTTAGGTTAAGGTTTTCATTTTGTTTTTCCTATATGTGTCTTCTGCAAGGTGCATTGTGTCTTTCTCCAAAGCATCTAGTGCTAACCACTTCTGGAAACAGGAGGTGGGACTAGCTGGGCTATGCTGTCATTTGTTGGCTGTCATCATGGCTCTCATTTCTATCATCTGATGGTTCTTTGGGAGCCTGTGCGAAGTAAGCTCGTGTCCAGTTTCAGAGGTGGAAAGGACTGGGTGAAGCTTGGTTGTTTTCGCAACTGACACCACTTCTGTGCCTGCCGTTACAAAGTGACATGTTGGAAGTCTTCATGATACAAACTTGAAGCTTCAGTCATAGTGCCGCCCTTAACCGAATGAAGCTATTGGAATGTACCAGGGAGGAGGAGCAGATACAGTAGTAAGGCTTTCCTCCCTCCTGTGGAAATAGTCTCAGCAAATGAGGAAAGTATCCAATATATGTGCTTTATTTCTAGTTCTTATATAAAAACTACACCTTATATCTACTAATGCTATATTATATACTTGTAAGTATATACTTACAGTAATATCTTCTGATATCTACTAATGTTAGGGGACAGTGTTTTTTTTTTCTGGAAAATATGCATTGTCGTATCAAATTCACATTTCTTTAATGACTATGTGAAAGCATCCCCTGTCCTTACTTTGGAGAGCTGGTCACTTCAGGTGCGCAGCAAAGCACAGAATGTAGCGTGGGCTCATTTATGTGTTGGCAAAGTTAGCTTGCAACAGACTCAACTGTGTAATGCCACAGCTATAACACCTCTGGTTACCTGTATGCCCTACTAAAGTTTATTCAAGTCTGTATTTTGCATTGGTGTTTAGTGTTGTTTCACTTTTTCATTACTTGTTTTTAATTGTTTTCATCATTTAAGATTTGGTTGTAATAGCATTTTACAATTTTTATCGTTTCCCCCCCCCTCCCCCAAAGATCTTCAGTCTTGATCTGGGAGGTATATCTGCCATTGTACTGAATGGCTACGATGCAGTAAAAGAATGCCTTGTTCATCAAAGTGAAATTTTTGCAGATAGACCGTCTCTTCCCTTGTTTAAGAAGCTGACAAACATGGGAGGTAAGTGCTAATATATCTTAGATAAAAATGTAATTTTTGTCCAATAGATGGGTTTGTGAACAATCACATGAAACATTTGCTTTAGCCATTTTCTCTACTCTTTAATCTCCTCTCATAAAATTCTTGATGCTTCTTTAAAGATATTATTTGGAAAGGATTGCACTCCTGGACTGCATTCCATAGCAAGATGTGTGTAATTTTTTGTCTTGTTTTTTGTCTCGTTAAATAGTTTTATTATCTTATGGGGGAAGAATAAAGCGTTGCATAAAATACTGTGTCAAAATATTTTTTCAGGCTTACTGAACAGTAAATATGGCAGAGGATGGACAGAGCATCGCAAATTAGCTGTAAATAGCTTTCGAACTTTTGGATATGGTCAAAGGTCCTTTGAACACAAAATTTCAGAAGAATCTATGTTTTTTCTTGATGCCATTGATGCGTACAAAGGCAGACCATTTGATCTTAAGCACTTGATAACAAATGCTGTTTCAAACATTACTAATTTGATTATTTTTGGAGAACGCTTTACATACGAAGATACTGAATTTCAGCACATGATTGAGATTTTTAGTGAAAATATTGAATTAGCCGCTAGTGCTTCTGTATTTTTATATAATGCATTTCCTTGGATTGGCATCTTGCCATTTGGGAAACACCAGCAGCTGTTTAAAAATGCAGCTGAAGTCTATGACTTTCTTCATGAGCTTATTGAACGTGTCTCTGAAAATAGGAAGCCTCAGTCACCTCGACATTTTGTAGATGCATATTTAGATGAGATGGACTGTAATGAAAATGATCCAGAATCTACATATTCAAGAGAAAACCTAATTTTCTCTGTTGGAGAACTCATCATAGCTGGGACAGAAACCACAACAAATGTTTTAAGATGGGCACTGTTATTTATGGCTCTTTATCCAAACATTCAAGGTAAGAACTTTGACACTTTGAGGAACTGATACACTTTCCTATCGCAAATTCAAAACGTGTTTTCCGTGATCCATAGTTTTAACCTAAAAAGTAGGTTTGTATATATTATTCTATTGTATCATTTACCAAATATACTATGGACAGATGTGAAAAGCTTATTTTATATGCAGGTGAACAGGATACCAAAGGTCAAGTATGACGATAAAATTTGAGCACATCGTTTTGTGAATACATTTTAATGAATCTTTAGTATTTTTAATAAAGTATTTCTAATATATTTAAGTTTAGTGTTGTGATGCATAATATCGGTTGGCAGACGCAATAATCTATGTAGTTAAATAATAAGCAAATGCAATTAAATATGAAATTTATAAACTAAATTAAAAATGTAAAAAAGCATCACCCAAAATGTAAATCAGTTTGTGGTTAACAGTTAAGGTACAATTTCTTTTTATGCTTAAGTGCCGCAATTCACAATAGATTTACATATTAGAGATGTGTATATTTATACTTTTGGAAGAACAGAAATAGCATTTAAAAATAAAACGACGTGTTACAGTCATTCTGAAGTAAGACAGCAATAGATGTTTGAACGTCAGCCCAGACATTTTGTGTAGAAGTTTCGGTTTTAGAAGTGAACAGTCACGTTTCTTGTTTCTTTGCCTCCACTTCGCTTTTCATATCAAAACCTTAGCAGTGCTCATTCAGCTAGGGACTTTCAGTATTTGAAGAAAGAGCAGCCTAGATAAGTGGGAAAGTTACTACTGATACTTCGACCAAAGAATATTGCTCTAGCATCAATTTCACCATCATCATCATTTCAGAATGGGGATAGCAACCCTACCTGTAGCGCTAAGGCTCTTGAGATCTGAAGTTCTGCATAGGAACCAGATATCTTTATGCGTCTTTATCTTTATTTTCTCTTTAGGGTAGTACGTGCATGACTCTATACCTCCTGATTTTCTCAGCTAGAATAATTTTTAATTTCAATTGGGTGGACAAAAAGCAATTATTTTTTTAAAATTCAAGATCAAATTTTATATCTACGCTTAAGGTAAATACACCTTTACTGGGAAAAAATGGGAATTAAAATATGATGATAATGTATATCAAGGCCTGACATGCTATAAACAGTGAAAATCATTCAGATTAAATGAAGAAGTTGATGCCAAAGCTCTTTTGTTGCTGCTCTTATCATTATTTTAAGTCCCATATTCACCAAGCTGGTTAAAATGTCTGTCTAAGCAAGTAGAACCAAAGTTTCCTCAAATATCTTTTGAGAGCCATAACTTCGTACATATTTTCTTATTTTTATTTACTGCGCTATTTTAGTTGATTAATTAATTGAACATGAGGAAGCTGATTAAAGATTAAAAAAATCAGAAAACGTTCTTCTAGCCTAGGATTAAAAGCAAGATCTAACAGGATTTGAGTTGTTAATTTGAAAAACTTTGAGGGATATATTTCAGAGAAATATGTAGCTTCAGGTCACTAAGTGCAGCTAATATATATATATTTTTTTGCAAAGGCTTAAAACTGTGATGGCTATTTTTAAGCAGTCAGCATATTTCAGACAACTTAAAACAAATGGGTTTAAAAAAATTAAATGTTGCCCTTATGCTTCTGAGTTCCACTGATTCATTTATGTGCTTTACACAGTATAATAAGAAAATCTACCAGGAAAGAAAAACATTTAATAAAATGAAAAAAAAAATAGAATCTGATTTAATAGGTACTTAAAAGTTTTAGGATGCACATATACATGGTCCATATTTTAGTTAAAAATGTATAAATTGCCACACTTAGTCAATGGATATATTTATGCTTTACGTTGTATAGAAAGCCCAAATGCAAAAAGGTCCACTTAAATCAAAGTTTCCGATCAGTCTGTCCTCACAAGCGATATTCATATCTTAAAACAAAAACATCCTTATTCCTTCTCTATTAATATCTGACCAAGATGCTGGTTTTCAATAAAGATCAAGAAGACTTTGTAGTGTTGTGTCTCCTACGCATTGTGCAATTTTGTAGAGATCTACTCACCTAAAATAACCTGGTCTCAGGTCTTGCGATATAATGAGTTTCTGAATTTGGATTCCAAATCAGTTCATCTGGATAAAAATAAAAATTACTGTTACCTGTCGTTTATTTAGACTTTCTCTGCCTAAGTATTACAGAATACACAGATACACCACTACGTCACAGAATGTACTTGCACTAAGCTGCTTTTCACCTCTGCATTTTGGTGTCAAACATTGTCATTTCAGGTTGAAAAACCTGGTGATTCTGGTAGGTTTTTTCTGCCATCTCCCAGATTTTCATTATTGGTTCCACATGGACTGTGAAAGTCCAACTTTGTTTTAGTTAGGAGGTGTTTGGCAGTTTCAACAAAGAAAGTGTATTAGGAAAAAGAAGAGGCAGTTTGAATGCCTTTGATATTATTAAATAACCTGTGAACTTGGTTTTTTAAATAGCTTTAAAACCCCAGTGATTGAATTTGTTCCTTTTCGGTTAAATTCAGGCTCCTGTCCCTCTTAACTCTCACTGTGTTGTATCAGATATTTTCAGTTTATGAGTGAACGATTTTTCACTGTGACAATTCTAAAGAATCATAGCAGAATAAGACAAAGGAAAGTTCAAGTGGCTAATTTCAGTGTTACCTGTGTTCACTCAAGTATTTAATGTACTTTATCTTTGCAGTCTTTTGCTTGTTTCTTTAGTTTTGAAGAGCTCCAGAAATAAAAATATACACAAGCAAAGAAAAGTATGTTAAAACATGATTTTACTGAGGATAATTACTTTCAAAATGAAGATTACTGGTATATATGCTAGTAATAATTCCTACTAGCAGGATAAGGAATAGAAAGTCTAAGTTTAAAAGCTTATAAAGCTACCGTATTATATATATCTCATGTTTCAGTATACTTTTAAAAATATACATTTTATAGCTTAAATTAAAAAATAAAGGATATTATACAATAAACATCAGCTTTTATTCCTGTTCTTAACAGGGCAAGTTCAAAAAGAAATCGATTTAGTCATCGGCCCAAACAAAATGCCTTCCTTGGAAGAGAAATGCAAAATGCCATACACCGAGGCTGTTCTACATGAAGTTCTAAGATTCTGTAATATAGCTCCACTAGGTATTTTTCATGCAACTTCCAAAGATACTGTTGTGCGTGGTTACTCTATTCCTGAAGGCACTACAGTCATTACAAACCTCTACTCCGTTCATTTTGATGAAAAATACTGGAGCAATCCAGAAGTGTTTTTTCCTGAGAGATTTTTGGACAGCAGCGGGCAGTTTGTCAAGAAAGATGCATTTATTCCTTTTTCACTAGGTAAGAGTGATTCCTTCCACTGTTCCTTTTAATAAACCTAGAGATGTATAGCATGTAAGCGATGGCAATAAAATCAGGAATGGACAGAATGATGTAAAATATCCACAGTTCTGATGAAACAGCCATTTTAAAGACATTCAGTATAATGCACTCTGGACGTAATGCATTTTAGCTTAATATCTTTTATATAGATGGGCTCATTATTATATACAAACTAACAAAAAAGCACAGTATCTTCTTATCTGAGGAGTCTGCATTTTATATCATTGCAGTACATAAGTGTTATTCGTTTCACAATTAGTAGTCATTGCTGCTAAAGTTATTCCCTACAGGAGATTCACACAACCAGCTTTCAAATTTCAGCACTTAGATCAGCACAAGATATTGCAGATTTTATTCAGAACTAGCTTGCAGGTCAGCATGTAGCACTGCATTCTGTCCTGCGGAAATACTGTGGCAATCCTAAATCATTACGGATTTGTCTTGTGATGCGTATGAGAGTGGATAACTTACCTTATATATGATTATCAGCCTAGAATATTAGGTGTTCTGTATAAGCTAACTGCCAGGCTACCTCTGCAGTGCATAGAAAGACTTGTGTAGAGGGTGAATTAGTTTACTTACCTGGGATACTCTTTCTGCAAAATATAGAAGGAGGCAAGACAAGACAATTCCCTTGGAATAGACGCACAACATCTAAATGGCCAAAGTTAGATTTGATGAAGTCCACCTTTGTTGTGTATTCTGTTATGTTTCTTTTTTGCCTGTTTGACCTTACCAGTTCCAGATGTCATTGTCCATTCATCCGTGTCTTCCACAAACACATTTACTCCCTCTAACTAGTAATACACAGAACAGGAACTAATACTTAAAGGCATTATTCAGACCTGTTTCCTATCTTTCTGCTTACCAATTTGTAGAAATTGCCAGGTAATAATAACTGGCAGTAGATGTAATAAAGAAAATAGTAGGGGACAAAAGCTGAAATTCACAGTATCGTTTTTTTAAAATATCTTCCCTTAGATTGGCACTTCAAGACAAGATAAAGTAGCTAATAGCTTAACTAAATAAATCTGACAATGAGTTGCAATGGCATTTGTGGAGTGAGATGAACAAATTCTCTAAAATCTGGTTCTTGCTGTAAATTATCACCTAGCCTGTCTTACAGAATACTACCACCAAGTTCATACAGCTCCTCTCAAAACACAGAAATCACCATTCTTATTCATAATAAGAGCAAAAATGTAATTGAATGCATTTTAAGTCTTTCCAAAACCTTCTTTTCAACCCAGGAAGAAGACATTGTCTTGGAGAACAGCTAGCTCGAATGGAGATGTTTTTGTTTTTCACTTCATTACTACAACGATTTCACCTGTGTTTTCCTCATGGTGTGATTCCTGATCTCAAACCAAGACTAGGCATGACATTACAACCGCAGCCGTACCTCATCTGTGCGGAAAGACGGTGAAGAGAAGGGTCTAGATTGTCAGGTGGAGCACAGTGCTCCAAGTTGCAGCTGAGGATCCACTTTGCCTTCTATTTCTAAATGTGGTCATGTCAGAACAACAAAAATTTAAAGGACTTGTAGACAGATTCTGGCTATTTGTGCACAAGTTAATAGTTTCTTTATACTCAGTTTTCACAAAAAAAAAAAGCCTCAACCAAAACCGAGAAACACATCCGATGTTTAAAGTTGATGTTTTCACTCCAGAAGTCTGTTTTGAATCTAACTTCTGATTCAATGTTTAAATATTTAATTACTTAGCAAGCCATTTTACTTTGAGTGGGTATTTTTATAAGCATAGTGAATATGGCTCAAAATGTGTATACTTGGATTCATTTACATTATTCCAGCTAAGCTGCTTTTTATAATTCTCCATTAAATTTACATAGCTAAAAAGGTTTTAAATGTATCTTTAATTTTTTTTAACTCAGAATAAACTTATCTTTTCCAGCCTTGACAAACAAATTTTCTATTAAAGCACTTTAATCCTTCCTTCTCCTTGCCCTATCTTCCCAGCTGGTCATAATTTTTTAGTGAATCAGATAACTGTGTGAATTAACTTTTAAGATCATTTATGGCTTACTTCTGATTTAGTTACATATGCAGTGTTCAATTATTGCCATACTCCTGACAGTTACAGCAATCTTTTTTGCCAGGTAATTGCATTTCCAGACACATGTCCTCCATTGCCTCCCAACACAAAGCATTATGTAATGATTAATCTCTGCCTAAGTAGTCTGGAAAGAATAGCATTTGTGTTACCTAAGTCACATGCAACTATACTACGAGTCAAGAAAATAAGCTGCTCATGAGCCTGACCAGAGAAGAGACCTTTTTGGGAGGGGGAGTGGAATAGGGTAGGAAGAAACAGATTTTAAATGGATTTTAAGTACAAGTTTTAGGCAAAACAGCTATTGTTGACTTCCGCCAGTTTCTTTTTTTTTTTCTTGACAGCTATTGCTTTATTCATAAAGATTTATGCATGAAGGCCCTACAGGAGAACCTGATACTCAAAATACGGTATGTTCAGTCCCCACCCTGTGGGGAGGAGTAGGGCCTCAGAACAGGCTTCAGAACAAAACACACACTGAGCAAGTGGCTGTTTAAGGACAGGGCTGAATATTAGACCTTGCTCTTTATACAGCTTGTGCTTCAACTTGGAGCTGCAGGAAAGTTCAAAGGCAGGAGTTGGTGTTTTTCTGCTGACCTGAAGTTTTCAGGTTATACTGAGCAGAAATACTTCCTTTCTTTTGAAATAGCAAAAGAGAAGGATCAAACAGAGCTAGTACCAGTCCGCTTACATAATAGCCTATTGAGATGCAGCAGGTCTGGATTAGATTACTTACTCTGAGTGTCCCACAGAGAGCATCTCAAACACATGTTCTGAAGAGGGTGGGCAAGCTACTCATCTTGCTGAATAACTGCCTTTCTGTAGAGAACATTTAAGTTTCAAAAGGGAGAGGAGGGAGGTAAGCCTGACTGCTGTGCATAGGGTACACCATGAGAGTTGCAAATAAACCACTCAAGTTATTGGTGAACAGTGGGACTTAGGAGTCAAGATTGAGGGTTTTCTGCATGCTTGCGTAAGTAGATGTTGGGTGCTTGAGAAATGCTTAAGTAAAAATTGTGGAATCTACCAAATTTAGGTGCCTTCTGTATGAAGCAATACCAAACAGAAGACTTCAGTGCTACAGTTCTAGACTCATGGTAATTCTTCCTATATCCCACCCTGTGGTCTTAGATCAGACAGCCATTTGTTAGTATCTAGGCTTGCCTTCTGGATTGCAAGAACTCTAGGACAACCTTTAGTTAAAACATAATTCAAATAATCCTAACTAAAATGGGGGGAGGATTAACAAAAATTGAAAAAAAATACATCAAACCAGTTCTTGTGGGGGCTATGCTCAAAATACAGCTGGCCAATGATAATTCCCTTTTGCTGAGGTATTTTGAGATCTAACTCCTGGCTAATCTTTAATTCATTTAATTAGAACCATATTGATTATATGTCATGGTTTCTAAATCAAAACACCTTACAAAAACCTCAGAATATCAGTCCAAACTTTTACCATTATCTGCCAATTTATGGTCTTGTTTAAGAAATCAAATACATTTGTCAAACTGTCTTTTCTACATTTGTATTAGTATATGTATTAGCTATATTTCCATGTTTCATTCTGTATCAACTTTTTCATTATTTCCCCTCTGACTTAGAATTTTCCTAATGATACAATTTAAGAATTTGAAATACTGACATAATAATAGTTTCTTCCAGTCCTCTGGAATTTCTCCATTATGTCAAGGTTGATTAATAATGAACATCAGTAGCCAGCTAAATGTTCAGAATTTCCTGGTGAGTTCTCTCTACAGCTGATACATCGAGCGTAGCTGGCTGCTATTTAACATTGTTTTGGGATTAAAGGTTGATATATTAACCAGTATATCTTTTTCTGGTTGCAGAATTTAAGGATGAAAAAAGACATTAAAAGTAATGTGTCGAGCTAAGATTGTTCCCATTTGCAGAAGTTTTTCCTATCTGGCTTTAAATGTCCTAATGTTTTGGATTAAAATAATATGTCCAGATACGGATGGAAATATTTCTTGACATTTAAGTTGTAACCTCTCCACTTCTGTATATTAATGCCATTTATTGCTCTCTTGGTTTCACCATTTTCCTAAGTTTTATTCCCTGCAGTATTTATAGTCTTCCCATTTTTGTCTTTTGTGGCGTTAGGTCTTTGAATTCATGATGATAGTCTAGAACTGGAAACGCTGTTTTGACATACAGGTGTATGACAACCACAAGAAGAAATTTTCATGTACCTTCTCTGTAAGTCCACTGCTGTTTCCAAAGGCAGTGAAGGACTTCTTGCTGTAAACGTAGCTAAAAATGCATATTCAGCTTGCGTTTGCTGCTCTCAATCCCTGTACAGTTTTGAATCTTCTTTTTTTTTTTTTCTAGTTTGACCAGGAAAAGAATCCACTTCAGTTTTTTTCCCATCCTGTGAGATTATTGCAGTGTTCTTGGCACTATTTTTCAGTCTTGTTCAGTATTTGTAAATGCTGGCTAGATTCAGCAGCCTTTCCTAAGGAATAGGAATTTTTGGATTAAGACTTGATTTTATATTCTTTATGTAATTATTTTAATTTCTCCTTGAGCAATAATTACTTGTCTTCTGTGAGTATAATCACAAAAATTCTGCTAATTGGAGGAGCATATAGTGAACTCATCATTGTATTAGTTTAATATATCCCTTTCAAAGGTCTCCACAGCCAACTACAGTGTAATACCTGTAGGAAGATTATGAGCCGCTGTATGTTTCTCCTACATCTGTTTTCTCCATCTTGGCTCTGGTTTTTTTTGTACTTGCCTTAAACCAGAAACTCTAGAAGCATTTCTGTGCCTTTTCTGTACCATGAGAATGGGTGCTTTCTGCCCTACTTCTCAGAACCATTCTATTCCGGTATCTACTCCTAGACTTAAGTCCAGGCCCAGGGCAACACCTCTTGCTATCCAGAAGGAGATTCCCCTCTTAACACTGATGCAAGAGCTGCAGTCAGTACCACCATAGTATCTTAAATCCTCCTTTCTAAAACTCTATCCTTAAACTTAAGTTTTTGGGTTAACCTTGGCCACGCCAGCATCCCCAGAAACTTGTCATATATGACACTGAAAGAATGCTGAAGAAAATGTTACTCTTTAGCACTTATTTCCCCGAACTTCTACAAGTTTCTGTGATACTGGTGAGCATAAGCTTAGTGTAAACCTAATAAATGGAGGAAAGTTAATTCATTTATGCCTTCAAAAATTAAGTATACAAAGTGAGATTTCATAAAAGTTCAAGAAACATTGCTGCTTCTCTAAAAGTAAATAGTTGGAATTTATTGGGATATATTCTTTGTATGTATCCAGAATATGTTGTGAGAGAAAGACCTAGAGAATCATCATAATTCTTTTTTGTTAGTTTGCCAGTACATGCTAGAAATAGTTCGGCTACCTTAGCCCATATGCAAGGATGTAGCTACGTCTTTTTTCAGAGAACAATCTCTCATGTCTTAGATCTCAATTCATCTTAAGAATTATTAAATAGAAATGGGAAAAAGAGACCATTATAGCTGGTGTTTATAATATACCATGTATTTTCATGTTACGTACACACTGTCAAGTGTGTAATGTTTTAACTGGGTACTAATAACTGCCCAGGTCATATCATCTGGAAAATGAGAGAAAGTTTAATAAAGAGAAAAATATATAAATGGGGAGGACAACAATAGACTGAAAACAAAAATACAGTGTGTTCTAATTTTTGCAGTTATTTACAAATCATTATGAAGCATGAGTGGTTTATCTAGAAAAATAGTTACAGCATTTTTTATGACATCTCTGGATTGAATTGGCACAATTTTTCAGACTAAATACCAGAAATCGCTGTGTCTGTAGCAGACAAAGTGCTATTTCAGACTGGAATTTACAAAAAGCCTGCTTCTTTCATTCTTAAACTAAGCGAATCATGGAATTGTGGTCATTTTAAATTCTCTACAGAATCAGTGTTGGAAAGGAGCGAAACTCGCTCGTGTTTAAGATCTGTAGTAACTTAAGAGCTAAAACATGCCTGGAGTATGTGATCTCCCTTGTCCATGGTGTGAGTATTGTTGCAGGAAGCACGGACTGAACCTGCAAAGAAAATTGCTGTTTCATCAGGCAGAACCAATAGCTCCTTCTGCTACGGGGATATGCTACTGTGTTATAGGTAAAGGGAAATGCAGTGCCCAGGAGCCCTAGAAATCTTTAAAGCAAGCAAAGTGAATATGCACTCTGTAGACCTTGAATAATTCAGGTTACGTGGGACGATGGTCTAGCATTAGCTGAGGGACTGTGCTTAAACAGCCCTGGAGATCCATGGCAAGGCCATCTTTAGCCTGCTGGTGGCTGGACAAGACCTGATAAATATTTTCAGGTGTTTGTTGAGGATAGCTGTCACCACAGGGACAGAAATATCTCCCTATGTAGTTTCTGTGTATGTTGAGAGAATGGACATGTTATTCAAAATAATGCTACTGGCCAGTCCAAACCTCCAAAGTTATAAGCCAAGGACAAACTAGGCGACTTTGCATGAAGATGCTTAAAGTGAGCTCATTTCTTTGCAGATCATGTTCAGCAAGGATTTCTGAAGCATACAGTCTAGGTAGGATATCAAATCAGCTCCTAGTAGTGTCCAAAGTGAGATAATGGGGTTAGCTTTAGAGATACACAGGCTCTTGCAGAACTGCACAGATTAGACTGCAAAGGAAGAGAAGCCTAACTGGTATCCGCTGCATAACAGCCACCACACTAATGCAGTTTCTCTGCTTATTAACCCAACCTACCCTTAACAACCATCCTGTGTGCTTGTGGATTCACTCCCCTTTCTTCTTCCTCCTGACGAATATTTGCTGAATCTAAAACTGCTGAACAGATGTGCATGCCTCCCTTTCCTCTACACCAGGTTTTCTTGCCAAGGAAACTTTAATGTACTCAAGTGGGAGAACGATTCTGCATCCACAATGTAGGCAGTGTTGATTATTATTACAGTACTGCACAGGATGATCTGACGTGCACCGACTACACTGCAGGAATTTAGCATAGTGTCTATTCAATGGTATTCAGCATCTCTCTCCTAATGTTCCTTGCCTGTAACTAGGCTCAACCGGAGCTTGAGGTGAAGTCATGGATTTTTCTGCATTTGTTCCGGTGATCCCTCCTTAAGCATCATCCTCATGCAGGTAAGTTTACAATACCAGATCACTCTATTCTATAGTAATGTTACAGAAGTTATAAAACAGTAATTCTAAAAATAATTCAGTTAATTTACATCCATTTCATACACTCACACTACAATCTATTCATTTCGCAGAGGATGTTTTTGATCTCCTGTGGGCCAGATCCAATATTAATAGAAGGGAGGTCTTGCTTTCTGGACTCTGGCCTTTTTGAACATGTTCAAATATAAATTCAGATGTCTATGAGCCAGTGACACAGAAAACAGGCATAGGATGAGGGAAATCTATATCAAAAAGCTGTAGTTCTGAAAGAGCTTGGGATTCGTGGTGGGTTCTTAGTTAAACATGAGCTTTAACTGTGCAGCCAAAAGGCCTTGTGTCGACAGAATATTGAGTAAGGATAGAATCATAGAATCATTTAGGTTGGAAAAGACGTTTAAGGTCATCAAGCCCAACCATTAACAGATACAGAAGCTATATGTGTATTTAGTGCTGCACAAGCATTCCTTGAATATTATGTCCTGTTCTGTTGTCTATAACTGAAGGAACATTTAAAAAATTGGTAGTGTTCCTATAAAGCTGTAAAAATGACTAAGAATATGTTTATGCTATATGTTCTGGATTGCTGCAATGTACTTCTACTGATTTACGAGCTGACCAAATAGTCTGTGATCATATCAGGGCAGCACCATGTCCAAGCTAATACGCTTCCATTTCAGAATGATTTATTATTTCAGACTTGGTAACACACTGGCACTGTTAGAAAGTTTTTGGATAAGTTGGAGGCTCAAGCATGTCTCCAAAATATACACCACAGAAGTGTACTGTAGAACATACTGGCTAGTGACACATTCAAGACAAATAATTTCTGTGGTTTACCAAACATATGATTCAATGACTTGATTACAGTCTACAGCTATCTAAACAGGGAACAAAAGGTTGATAACAGATCTCTTCAGTAAGCAGACAAGAATAAGAATAGAAGTCAAGGTGAAATATCTTTAAACTAGGAATTAGGTGAATACTTTGAACAGCTTTAGATGAAGAATCAGATATATAACTAGCAGTGTGGGTAAGTTATTTCTGGACTGTTAGAGAAATTTTTAAACCAGTTATCAGACCTTTCTTCTGTGCTCTGGTTCTAATTTGCACTGTCTTCAGCATGAGAAGTAAACTACGTAAGTTTACAGCAGCCCCTCCTGTCTCAATCATCAGCTTATAAAATTTATTCTTCTCTTTGAAATCCAAACCTCTGCTAGCTATTCAAGTCTTAAAGCAGCCTGAGCTCACATAGTGAGCAGGTCTTTTCTTGATTTAGTCTGTTGTTCTGCTACATGATTAGATTCTGAATCTAATTCTGATTCAGGCTCTCTGAATAGTGATAAGAAACTATCAATCTGCATAATTCTTTTAGCCTGAATTGAGCCTATTGGTTTTTACAAGCACTAGTGAGTAGATGAGGCAGATTACATTGTTAAGATAGCACATTCACCTGAAAAGTAGCAAGTTCAGAGAGAACACAAAAAAAGATAGTCAAATCACTTTGAAAAGGATGTGAAAGTAAGAGTATGTAAATTTTGCAACAATGCATTGAATGAAAAAATATAAGGATTAAGGATAAACAGGGAAAAAAAATGTAATGGTGAAGATACCAGATCAGAATTTGGTTTTGGGTGAGATAGATGGAATGATGAAAACACAAGATAACAGAGCCAAGTACAGTGGGCTATTCAATAAGAGTTTGAAAGGTAAATTCTCAGTATAAATTGGTCTGTGAAGGTACAGACATGGATTTTCATAGCAGCTAGATGTCTGAGGTGGTTTTTTGGCATTAGGCCTCATAATTCAAACCCTTTGTCTAATCAAAATCAAATTAAACTTCTGTTCTGGAAATATTACGCCTTATTCTGTCCTTTCATACAATACAATTTGAGGATCAGCAGATTATTCCATTTCTAGATTATCCCTTTAGATATTTTTGAAGGCTGTCAACTATCTTGATGTCTATGTGATTAGAATTAGGCGGAACCCACACTCAGAGTGGTCATTTCTTAGGAAGACTGCCAGACTTCAGGAGACATTATGTTTGTTACATCCTTCTGAATAAGTAACATTCCAAATAGATTAAATCCATTAAAATAATGGAGCATATAGGGAATGTACAATCTAATCCAATAGTTTACTATTACTGCAGCAGATGGCTACTTGCCTAAGATTTTACATGTGATATATACCAGCCTATAGTAATAGGCCAGAAAACAGAATAAACTTACTATTTATTCCCTTGCTGCTTTCAAGGGCTGACTTCCTTTTCTACATCTGTACTAAAAGTCTTAAGAGAAATATTTTTAATTTGTATAAACTATGGCTTATCAGAAGCATGAAAAAATACTACGTATAAAAAAAAAAAAGATGAGCCTTTTACATTACAGTTAATTTGTTAGGATGCTTAGCCACATTAGTCCCACTGTTAGCATGGTCCACAGGGTCCACACGGTATGCCCCACGGACACTCTTATACCCTCCCTAAAATGAGGGAATAATGGATAGCTCCACCGTTGTTCAGGTCCTTCACTAATATAGGTAATCCAGGTAGGTCTTCATACCAATACGGAATAAAAGTTAGGTAATAGAATCACTATGGATAAAGCATCTTAAAGAATTCCAGTCATTCTTGGGTAATTAAGTTTCCTTTCTTCACACACATCTCTGTTTAAGAAGTCCAAATGCCCTTTTGGTTCTCTTCAACTTGCACAATAAGCTCAGTTAAAATAATAATGCTGGTGAACATGCACCACAGCAGAATTTTATAAGCATAGTTTTTCCAGGAAAAACGTAGTCACTTATGACCCTTCTTGTTACTATATAGGTTAGGTAGTTAAATTAATTGCTTTTTTTCAGAAGCATAAAAGTAGCTTTTTAAAGCCCCTTCAAGGCATCTTCAGATCTTGTTCCACTGTATTTTACATTGTATAAAGACATACTCTTTCTCTCTCAAAGCATATACAGTCTAAACTGTCGCAGTATAGAGGGAAATGCGACATACCTTAATATCGCATTTACTTCATTGCAAACTGCAGATATAGCCTATAGAATATTCCAGTTCTTCATGTCATAATGAATGTCATGATTATATATTTGAAAAGAAACTGTAAGAATAATTAATTGTTGACTGCAATAAAACTCAGTGCTAAGGGCTAAAATTTCTTTCAAAATCCCCACTGGCTTAAACTAATCCTCTCTGTAAGTATATGAATCGCATAATCTTCAAAAGCATCTGACACCTTCCAATGTCTTAAGTATGCACTTTCTTAAGATCTAGAGGGGACCATATAGCTTTAATAAATATTTAAAATATAATAAGCTTTAGCAAACTGACTTCAGATAATCATATATTTTTAAACATTTTGGCTACTGCATTTCCATTTATCCATAAGCTGACAACTAGACAGAGTCTTAAGAATCTCTGGCTGAGCTTCAAACCTTGTCTGTTTTTTCAAAAGGATTCTAGCTCGCTCCCTCAACAAATAAAAAGACTATTTCTGATGGGAGATGCATTACCAGTGAAATACACAGTAAATAAAAAGCTTTTAATATTCACTGAAATAGAGATTCAGTTGATACATCCAATTCATGTTGTTTGAATGTTATTATCTGACTATTTTCTACCATCGTGCATATTTTCTTATTGGTATTTAAAGTGATCCATACCGTATCTTATCTCGAGTCCTAGTATTTTAAAAAATAGATCCAGAAAGGATCTCAGTAAGTTATGCAGTTCACTCATCTGGCCCAGTAATACATTTTTTTGAAAGCTGTTTTTCAGACTTTTTTTTATTTTCAGAGACTTCCTTAATACTTCAAGAAAATCTATTCCAGTGAGTCACAGCCCTCTCAATCCTTAGACAATTAGTTATATTGAGCCTGAATCTTCCTTCTTGCAATCTAAAGCTGTTACTTGTCCTAAACACTATGAACACTGAAGGCATTATTCTGATTACTTTGCTCTTTGAAGCAGCCTTATTAAGCATTTAAAACCTTAGAATATCTCACTTAAGTCTCATTTTCTCTAGACACAGAAAAATTTATTGAATTAATATTATCTGTCTCCTCTTTAGGCCACGCCTTCCATATTTCTGGTCAGTCTTACTGGTCTGTACTGGAATTCTGCGATCTGTCTAACGAACATATTTTTCCTGGGGTGTGACATCTAAATTTAGAAACAGTATTTTGGTAATACCTTATTTATGATGAATAGAACAAAATTATTACAAACCCATTCTCAAAGATAAATAGGAGGGCCTCTTCATTCACTACTTCGACTGAGAGAAAGCTTAGTTAATATATGAGTCAGATATATTGGCAATACCACAGAGATTAATAAATTCTAGTAGGATGAACGTCATGATAAAAGAAAGAGGGGTAGGCTAAGCGCATTTGAATGACCACATATAGGAGCAAGTTTTCACATCTAACTGGCACAGGTAATGAAGTCTGCAGTCTGCTCGCCCATGTGCAATAAGTAATGTAAAAGGATTTTTAGTATAATACTTACATTTTAAGCTGAGCATTAGGTTTGGTTGGTTTTTTTTTTTTTCATATGCAAGTAAAATGAAGAGACTTTCATCTCATTCAAGGTGCAAAGGGTTCTGCTGATCTGGAGAGATGAGTCAGAAGTGACTCATCACCTGTTTTTTGGCAAGATATTTAGAACATGGACAAATCACAAGGTGAATGGTAGGAATCATTTGAAGCACTATGCTCTCTCACCATTATTTAAAGTCTCTACAGGTTTAATGCTACACATTTCTATTTTTCTGAAACTTCACAGATAAACCAGAAGGCAGTAGGTTTCTCCTTTATAAAAGATTTTTACTCTCTTTACTTAGATTTCACAAATGGTAACATTCTGCCAGGTAATACAGCCTCCATAGCAGAACCTATCACAGACACCAGTTGCTATCACCTGAAATCAGATGACGACTCACGGTGTACAGATTCCAAAAGAAACCTTCTGGTCAAACATTTCTCATTGTGTTGTGCCCTTTTAGAGGGTGTCTGTAGGGTCACACAGAACCATACCAGTATCAATCACATAAATACATTAAGCATTCATTATTCAGTATCCTGACCGTATCACAGCAATAGCATTTAAAGTCAGCCAATTTCTGGACAGATGTTTCAATTTCAGTACCAAAGGAAAACAGTTTCTTCTTTACTGGATCCACTATCTATAGCTTAATGCTATTATTAACAAAACAAGTAATTGCTACTCAACTTTTTTTTTTTTTAAGAGTATTGCAGAAAACAGAAACAAGACTAACAAGAAGTATTGTTTCAAGTCTAAGCCAGAAATGTCTTGAAGAAATTAGAGTAACAAATGGACAACAAAACTATTGAGACAAATTGCTCAGTTAAGAGTTATGTATCTATTAGCTGGAGTCATAAGGATGTGGGGGATGTGCACTATGCCAGGAGGGTCACCACCAACTAGAAACTCAAGTGCGCTGGAATGTTTATCCTATAGCAGTTTCGTCCATAAGCTTTCTTTTCTCTTTCTTCTGAAGTACAAGGTGTTATTCTTTCACATTTTGCAGAGGACAAAAGTTCTAATTGCTTATGGCCCTATTAAATTGAGATAGGGACCAGTTAACAGCTGTGTTATTTTACCAGCTTCATCTCTGAGCATCACATTATGATTCTTATAGGAAGTTAAAGGCTTACTTCAGAAGATATCGAACGGAAAATTCTTCATTGCAAAAAGGAAAGCAATTCATTACCTCATTTGCCTTAACAGAGACATGAAGCAGCATGTTGTCCAAAAACACAATTCTGAAGAAAGCTGGAGGAAAAAAAGCAGAATAAAACACTGCCTTGATCATACTTTTTGTACCTCATTTAATCAACTTCATATATTTATTTTCTCTCCTCTAATCTCTATTGGCCACAAAATAAATTTTCTTAACCTTGCATCACAGCTTCAGTTATAATTGTATCGCTATTAGTAGTAAAATTTAATTTTCATTTCTATTTTAATTTCATTTCTAACAATCCAAATACTCTGACTTACCAAAGATATCCTGCTCTCTATTCTTCTGAGCACAATGAACTGGCTTGAAACAATAAACAGCGTCTCTCTTCTGAATATCTCTTTTATGTGTACCTGTATGCCATCCTCATGTCTCCTTTCTAATTCTTATCACCTAAGCTAATTCCAACCTTTTACTCCAAAACATGTCTCACAGACTGGGATTCCTGATCTCACACTCGCCAGCATATGAGACACTTCCAATTCTGCACCTCTCACACCTTCTCAAATGTTTTTTGGACAAAAGGGAAAGTACTGCCCCGCAAATGTTAGTGCCACACACATTACCTCAGATTCTGCGTCCACTTTTAGAAGAACCAGAAAGCCCAGGAGGAAGCACCAAAGCTAAAAGTGAGCTCTTGAATTCTGTTATCTCCTTCTGTTGAATCACCTGCCAATGGTTGTGGTTAAAATTGAATACAAGAAATACAGAGAAGAAATGGGTCTATGAACCAGACCAAATCAGATCTTGGGCAAACTTTGTTAATTTGGGCTTACATTAAGTAATGTTACACCAGTCCTTTCATTTTGAATCTTGGACTCACCGCCTAACTTTGTCATGGAGGAAGAACTCACTGGAAGAGGATCCAAGTAGTTCATTTTGACCAGTTTAGCACCACCATAACATTCAGAGGTCTTCAGAGGCATGGAGGGAATTAGGTCCTTACAGAAAACTTTGTAGTTTAGTTCTGTATGCATAGCCACAAGTAATCCAACGTACTTTGTAAGAGGAGGCAATAAGGAGATGGGAGACCCTTGATAGGAAAGGAGCTAAAGACTTTACTTAAATCTGAGAATATTATCCATAAAAGGTATATCTACTGTAGCAACGTAAACTTCAGTGTAGGCTAATTTGGCCTACTTCTTGATGAAGAAAAGTGGGGAGTGTTGCTTTAGAAAGTATTTTAAGTGTGTTCTTTTGTGTGCTTTTCCGTGCTCCTTAGCATCCCTTAGTAGCTGTGAACTGAAGTGTGATCACAGATTTAAATTGGTTGTAATTTCTCAGGGGGTTGTTACCAGAATAAGAGTGATATGCCTTATATGGAGATATATTATTGTTGACAACAGCTCAGTCGACATTTAAATGATCTTTCATTACTGTTTTTAAAAGATTTGGACACCTTCAGTTACAGTTACATCCACTTCTGCAAACATGCCTTGAACCAACCTTTGGTGATATTTGTTGATTCTTTTCTCCTTGCTCTTAGAGTAACCTTTAATCACATATTATGTATATATAAATACCAGACATTTTAAGATGGATTTTGAATACATTCATAATTAAACATATCTTTGAAGCAAGCTATTGTAACTTCAAAATATCTAACTGGAAATACATATTAGCATTATAGTTTATTAAACACTGAGGTTTGCTACTTGTTTCTGAATTTAAAAAATGCTTCTAGAGTTTAAGGGAAACCTGAGATAAGAAAGTTGCTGGCAAAGTTGTCACCGGATATAAATGTTGCCAATTCTTTTGTAAAAGATTTATTTAAGGTAAAGGTAAAATATTTTTACCTTCACTTTCCTTCTTTATATTAGTTTTTTAATAATATATTTTTAAAAGGAAACTAAAGGGACAACAGTTGTGTAAAATAATATAACAGTAACCTGAGACAAGCTCATTTGCATCTTTTTTCAGTCAAAGCATAATGAAACTAACAGTATTAAAGTGATTTTTTTATATACACGGTCTAAACACAAAATGCTGAGAATACAGCATACTGAAACAAGCATAATTTCTGTAGTCTTCAGATTATCTGTTAGGAAAATATATGAACAACAAATATAAAATATATGTGACTGATCAATAAGTGCCAGCTTCAATAGTGCAACATTTTATTAATGACAGAAATCTGTTTTTAACACTGCTCATGTTACAAAAAATGCAGTGATAGTAATAATGGCAGCAAAAGGGGATTTGGCACTGAATGTATAAAATAGCAAAAGCATGTCTCAGTGGTCTTCTAAATGGATCAACAAAAAGCTTATTAGTGGAAAATAAAAAAATAATTCCTCTCGGTTATTTAAACTTGCCAATCAAAGAGCAGAATAAAAACGTGTTTGTGTAAATTAGTGCAATACCATTTACACAAGGTTGTCTTAGGAATGTTACCTTTTTTCAAGTCAACTGATGTAAATGTAAACACAAAAATGCTAAGATACTTTTAACCACTTGCACATGTGTGCATTTGTTTTTATTCAATTCAACTGCACAGCGCATAAATGTTTAATACTAAAAGGTGCACTTTTAAAAACTAGCTTTATTTATGGCTTGCTTACATACTTGTAGCCTAATTTATGCTCTTTTTTTTTTTCCTTTTTTTTAAAGTAGACCTAAAATGGTAGTGTTCCTAAAAATACATTTGTGTGGAATGTCTAAGTTCCTTATCCAAAAACTCAACAATCTAAAAATGTAATATAGTACAGTGATGTTTATCTTACTGTTAGGCTTTACACAAGGTTTTCACATTCTGCTTTCCATATGTATATTTCAGGGTGTACATCAAACTTGAAGGCAATATAAGCTATGTCTGTGATGGGAGAAAAGATGCGGGGCACATTAAAATACACTAGCCATTTTGAAACAGTAGTTTGTGCCTTTTTTTTTTTTAAAAAAAAATCTTTAATTCTCCTAAAGTTTTACATACAAAGAATAAATGAAATACGATCTTATATCCTTAAAATTTAATTCCGGAAATCGGTGCAAGATAAAAATCTATGATGTGGTTGACTTGTTTTTAAACAGGAACCTGAGTAAGGGCAGGAAATATAGCATTCTGACTAAAAGAATAAAATTCCTTAATAATTTAAGTAGCTGAACAGATTTTTAATGTACTACCACAAAACAGCAAGGCAACAGATGATAATGGCCCTGTATTCCATGAATTATCATGAACACCCACTGCAAACCTGAATATTTTCTGCAAAAATAAAACATCAGATTATGCACAATAATAAAAAGCATCAGAAATAGATGCACCTGGATTTTTTTTCTTTTTTAAACCACAAATATCAGAATTCAGCATATATGTCACAGTCCTTGAACAGTTGCTCAGAGATGACTACATTGAGCACTCTACTGCACTAAGTAGACACCCCACAACAGGCTTGCACTGCAACAGTAACATAATTTTCGTATAGGCACAGACTTTTTCTTATTCATGTTCAAAAACAACATGAAATAAACAACTCAAGACAATATTAGGATTCATCCCACATTTCCTTAGCAAAAGGATGTTAGCATGTTAGCAAAAAGTCCTTGCCACTTTGGTAATTGAAGTCACTGAATGTTTTTAAAAATTGCAGGTACCTCAAAGAAAAGAAGAGTTCCATATTCAGCAAGGCAGCATTATATCAGGATATTTTATACCAACTAAGGCATAAAGAACTTTGCATTAGGGTATACAATACTCAATCTTTGAATACAGTTTCATATTAGGTGTGGCGAAAGTGCATAGGAGTGGGATTCCACTAGAGTAGAAAGAATCCTCTCACAGTATTAAGGCCTTCTTTCATTTTTATGTGAACTGTGTCAGGCTAAAGTCAGCACAGTGGAAAAAAAATAGGCTGCCATCATGCTGGATACCACTGAAGCTTCCTCAGCATGTCTTGTCCTCTCCAAGTTGTCGCTCATCTTCTTCATCAGCTTCCTCAATAACCTGAATTTCATCTGCTTGAGGTAACGATGAGATCTCAGTCAGCAGTTTAGCTCCTTCAGCTTTATTTTTTTCTTCGTCTTCAATCACTTTCTTCCATATTTTGTGATTTTCACTGAGATGGTGTATTAGCTGGCAAAATATTCGTCTACCTTTTTTTCTCTGAGCTTCTGTAAAATTATAAGCATATTTGGCTGTTTGAGACTCAAAGTAATTGTATTCTATGCATACAAAACCAATGGCACGTTGTAAGAGAGATGTAAATTTGAGCAAAGAACGTGAATTGCTTATTCAGAATACTTAGTGACATGGCAAAGGAAAACAATGAGATTCTGTTTCAAATTGCAAGTCTCCTGGTATTAAGAAAAAATTTATGAAGCAGCATAATCACACATACAAAATCTACAATATTTGCACTATACGATTTCAACCATCATTGCTATGTCTGATTCTATTAAATGACAACCATATGTGCCAATTGAAATATGGAAACTTACTTAAAATAAGGTCATCTTCCATTTCTTCATCATCACTCTCTAACTGTGCTCCATCATCATCTTCAGTACTTTCTGCATCCTCCTCCTCTTCATCAACCCATTGCCCTGGAAGCAACCCAGCTGCATTATAGGAATTACAAAGAGGGCCAACTATGTGAGTGATGAAAGATTCCTGCAGTTTTGCAAGCTGTGGAGAAGAACGATCCATGAAGGGGCTTATAGGTAATCCAAGGCTTGCTTCTTCATCACCCTGAAAAGGAAATGAAGAAAAATTCTTCGCACAAAATTAACCTCAAAATTTATTTTAAAGGTTACATTTAAGGAGCCAAGTAAACATCACATGGATTGTATCTTTTTACTAGAGGCAATAATAGTATAGACTAAGTAAATGAAAATTTAATTAGGCCAATTTAAAATAAAGACACATTATGGCTCAGGCTTGCATAGCCCATAATTCTCCCTTCAGCTTTGCTGCAAGATACCCTTAATGCATGGGTGGAGACCTAGTCCTACTGCAGCTGCTATTCCTCTGCCTTTACAGGACAGCTTCAGAGTAGGCAGAGATTTGACTTCAACTCCTGAGCTGGTGAACAGGGAAAACAGGAATGTAATCAGCTAGAGCAAGGCATTCTGGTAAATAACTTCCCCCAAAAGTCACAGAAGAATGAAATGAACTATAACATCCACAATAAAGTGGCTTGGGTTTGGGTTTTTCCCCATTTTATAAATTGGAGAAGAAAAAATTCAACAGTTGCTCAGACACAACTGAGTTACAATCACTTATCTCAGTGCTTCTGTGGACCTGATAGTTTTGTGAAACAGTTTTTCCTAAAGGAGCAACTTGGTATTCTAAGGTCTTGCAGTAAGTGTAAGCACTTCAGATTATTAATGCTATTGCTTGAATCACCCAAGTGATTTTGTTGTTTACCTGTATCTTCCCAGTTTAAAAAATATGTTTCAATCCTTGCTTGTTGCCTCATAAATAGTTAACTCCTCAGAAAATTGACTACAGAAAAATAACAGAGTAGAAATGTAGGATATATTTTGGGGGGCTTACAGAACTTTTAAATGTGAAAATAGGCAACAGATTTTCAGACTTTTTCCTGGTTAATCTTGATAGAACTATTTATCAAAATTCCACTGTAAAAATCTTACTTACATTTTAATATTGTTAGTTACTAATGTGTGTTTTTAATATTTAATTTTGAAAGTTTTAAAATATCTTCCGTCTTTGCACTAAGAGTTAGCTGAATATACTTCTCCAGTCTTGTGGATTCTATACATACTCTTTGGCCTGGAAACATACCAGTGAACTTAACTTCCCAAAGTGGAAGAAGTTATTTTGCTTTATCAGTATCATCCTAAGAAAAAAAGCCAAAAGAAAATAAACTAATATCTGGAAAATCAACAACATTGGCAGGGAGCTTGCTTTCAAGCTCCTAACATGGAAAGTCAGAGCTTATACTGGTATGCTACCTATAAAAAGAAATTTTCAGTATTCAGGAAGAGAAGATGGAAATAGCTTACCTGAAGACTTAACACAAGGAATAATGTTTAATTTAGTTATACATTTGGTAATGCAAAGAACTGATCATCTGCCTGTCTTTAAAAAAGAGTACATTACACTTTCCATACCCACCTGTTCATAAAATTCATTAACAATGCCTTCTGTCCATTTCAGATGCAGCTCTCTAGCTTTTGCTGGGCCATTAATATCTGCCAGTTTGATGCATATTTGACAGGCCAGTAGGCGATCATTTTCACTGCTCCATTCTATGCCATGACTGTTGATATCATTGACCTGGGTTGAGCACATACATTTTTAAAAATTAACTTAAAACTATTCATCAATGGTTTTCTTTTTTCATGCTTTGCACAAAAGACACTTAATTAATTTTTCTAGATATTTTTTTGTCTTATATAGTAAAAAAAAGTCATTTGCTATCTCTCAGAAGATGGAAATGTGAGATATGATCGAGGTCTCCTGTGAGTCCCTATGTCACATCTGCTAGGCTTATTAGGCAATCTACAAAACAATCTACAATTGGTTTGTACAAAGGAAATATTCTATTTCCATTTTGTTAGTAACTTAAATTTAAAGATTAATAACTTGCAGGCTTTTCATAATAACAAGTACTGAGTAGCAACACTGACACCAGTGCATCATGACCAGCTCAGTGCAGACACTAAAATGCAACAAACCTTGGCATTAAATTCTGCAAGAAAATCAAAATGCTTCTTGAGATCTGTGGCAAGGATTGCTTCAATCACTAAGAAACGAAAACGCTTGAATTCTACATGATCAAGATTTGATAAAAAGTTGTATTCTGGTCGTGATAAGAAAAGATTCCAGGCAGAAGCAGCATGGTGATTTTCTAAGACTGATCTGTCATTGTAGAGAACAGCCTACAAAAAGAACAAAAAAGGGGGGGAGAATCATAAATGACAGAGTAAAGATGTAAAATTATATTTAAATATTCTGAAGCTTAAGGGCTAGTCAGAAACATGGTTTAATTAAAAAAACCCCAACTATTGGAAATGATGTTTTGCCTTCTAGTTTTGAGGGTTAAAGTGAAACAAAAACGGCAGATGAGAAAAACACCCAAAAAATTAGCAAAGTTTTTTCTTTTCTTACAAGTCCTTAATGATGTCTTAGTGACATCTACATTCACACTGTAGGCATACATACACAAACCACTTAAAATGTAGACCTTGCACTCTTGGCAGTATGTGTAGAGCACACACACTGATGTTTAAAAGAACTAACAAAAAAACCAAGCCGAAAACCAGATCTAATTATATGGTTTTAATTTGTCTTAATTCCAGTATTCTTTAAAAACAAAACAACAAAAAAAAAAAGAAAAGAACTCCAAAGCATATCAGAACTGTGGTTAAATGCAAAATGGTGTGGAGTATCGCTACTTTTCAGCGTGCTACAATGATGAATACATTTTAACTGAAAATGAGTTAAGTAAAATATGAAAACAGTAGTAGATTTTACTCACAACTCCTGTGTTTATAAAAACATCCTAGAAAATAATTAATTGAATATAGATTAAATAGGACCTGAAAAAAAATTCTTTGGAAAACTGCAAAAATAATCTTTATGTTTTGAGGAAAGGAAGAGATCACTAACAAAATGAATGTGTATATTTTTGAAAATTGGAGATTGTCTGTTTTTGTTCTTCCTTGTATACTGCTTTTAGCAGAAAGAAATAACTGCCTACATCCTAAACTTTTTTTTGCACTAAGGAATTGTTGAAAACTGACTGTGAAGTTCACTTTTTAAGGCTCCATCTCCTGACAAGTTGTATTGGTTTCTGATTTACTATTATTATTGTTGTTGCTGGTGATATTATTATTATTTCAGTTTCTTGTCCCTAATTTATTGAGAGATCCAAGTAGCCATCGTAAATATTCTTTCCCAGATAATATTCCACTCTTTAGATAAAAATATCTCACCATGCAGTTTAGGCATCTTTTCTTCAGTGCTTTTCCTTCCAATTCTTCCCTGGCCCACCTTTTTTTTTTTTTCTTATCTACTATTTTGTTTAGCTTCACTCACTCTCCTTTACCTCTTTCATCTCAGTCTTTCAGACCCTGAAGAGCATAGCACCTCCTTTCTTCATATTCTCTGTTCTAACAACAAAGTTGAAAATGGAAGATAAAAGCAAGGGTGCCTTGCTGATTTCTTCTTATTTTACTCACCCTCCCTTAAAGGTAATGGCTATTTACCATACAGGGCTGATTTGAAATACAGAGATTAGACGATGCAGTTAATTGGACTATTAGAGGAACCTGTGTTTTTACAGTAATTGCAGACACCACTATAATTTCAGAGGACTCCCAAAATATAAGATGTCCATGAATTAGCTGCTTAGACAGTCCTAGGGCCAGCTCTTTATGAAATAATATTTTACTTTAACCTGCATTGATTTATGTTATTATTTTCAATTCTGTACATCGAAAATTATTTTTACACTTATACACAACCAATACGTACAAAACACACTGGAATTTATCAGGGAGAAAAAAAATATTACAGATGTTAAGTACAAATTAATTTCCCCGTTTCTTAAATTGGACAAATGATCCTAAACAGGCTACAGTAGGGATATAGAAGAGGAAAATTTTCATTATTCTGTTTTCAGCTACAGACAAATAATTTTCTGGTTAAAGAATTTCTTACCTGAGGTGCATTTGTAGCCACTAGAAAAGCATTTGTCCGACCAGGATGATCATAATCATGCATGGCAGCTGCTACATATAAAGCCATCAATTCCAAAGCAGGAATGTTTGATGCCAGACAACCATAACTGTCATCAGCAATTGAACAACTTTTTGAAGAAATATAGCTGACTTGAACAGGGCCAATTTCACTAGCTTCATCTAAGAAAATTCAGAATGCAAAAATAAAATATTTTTAGACATTATTTCATTCATATTTGTAATACATTTTAAATGACTCAGCCAGATAGTATTGCGAACACGATCTTCATACAGTTATCCTTGTAGTTGTGGAGCTGAATTATTGGCAAAGAAAGACTTATGCTTAAAAAAAAATTATACTATTGTTTATAGATAAACAGCAATTTTGAAGAAAAGTTGAAATGCATATAAGTCACAAATTTGTCATGGCCCCATGGGTTGTCCAAAAGGGTAGATGCAGCCTTACAAGTACATAAAAAGCTTCAGCTGTTTCATGACATTACAGAAGGAGGGCAAAATCCTACAGGACATTGTGGGGGCTTTAAGAAGTCTCCCAAAACTGTAGAGTGGAATGTTCCTGTCCTAAAACCAATTCTTTACTTCATACTACATACAGATATACCTCAGGATCTGCTTTCTCAGACAAGGTTTCCCATTACAATGCTGAGGGATAACTATAATTCACACAAAAAAAGGAGACTTTCAGAAGAGCTTTGAACAGTCATAATCAGGAAAAATAAATATTTTTAATGCACAGTTAGAGTTCACTCTTGCCACACAGTTTTAGAAAAAGAAATGTAGACTTTACACTTTTGGCAATAGGTGTGGGGCACGTATCCACACCTACTGCCCTCATCAGAAGAGGAGAGGAAGAAAGAAAAGATTTGCCTTGGTCCTTGAAATTGATGCCACAGAAGACACAAAACAGAGGAAGTAACTCTCTAACAGCTACAGTTCACTTGTGAAGCAGAAGGCTGGTTCAGAGGAATGTTTCAGCAAGCACAGAGGCAATCTAATAGAACAAGGGACTCTGGCCATCTAGTCCATGTCTTCTGATGGCAGTGGAGTTGTCTTTTAAATTAGAAAGCAACCATAACAATCTAAGCTTTTAATTATTAAAATGTATTTGTAAGTATTTGTTTCATGGCAAGGAATGAAGAGAAGGAGAAAAACTAGCAAAAATGTACATCTCAGAGTCCAAGCTGCAGATCTTGGAAAATCCACATGGATACCAATGGTTACACATTACTGTTAAGGCCTCTGTCACTTTAGCAGCATGACAGTAGGGGAAAGGCAAAGACCTCCTGCTGTTATGCAGACCTGGAATTTTGTTCCCTTCTTACAAGTACAGCCATAAAAGAGCATTCTACAGTTTCTTTCCAACCTCAGTAAGGCCAAAAAAGGATCAACCAGCATTTCCCTTAGTATTTCTATAATATGCCTATTTCTTGAACTTGCAGACCTACAAGAAAAGCTGGGGGACAATGGAAACAATCACAAAATGAACTACCTGATAACTTGGAAATATTTGCATGATAAGGAGATTCACAGTATTATTCTCCTCTTTCCCCTGGACAAAGTCACTACTTGGAGGGGTGGGGAACTAATCCAAAAAAACCCCCTATAGTACTTGTTCCGTCACTGCATAATAAAAAGGGGCTCTTTTGCCTTAATAGAATAAGTAAGGATTGGAAATCCTACTAACTTTTATACTGTAAGAGTTCCGAAGCAAAAAACCTATAATTTCTTATTTTACTTTTTCGTAAAGGGAAACAAAAGGATTTTTGTCACTTTTCTCCAGTCTAGTCTCCAGTCCCAAACTTTTTAATATTGAGAGAAAAAATATGCACTGGGGTGCATTCAGTAGATAGGGACAAAGCTGGAAAAAAGAGAAAGGTGACAGCAGAGGGGCTAATTGGTAAGGAAGAAATAACGTATACTGTATGATGTTCTGTATGGTTCACAAATCACTGCTTAAAATTACAGCCCTTTAAAAGCCACCTCTTGCACGTTGTCTTTTTTTTTACTGCACATATAAAACAGAGTTCATAGACAGTGCTTGATTTCCCCATTTTTCTTAAATAATTATTTTTAGTATAAAAGTATGTGTTTAAAATACTCTTTCCTTACAGTATAGATTTTAGTAAAAACTACAAATCTAAATTTAAAAGTTAATTCCATGAAGTCACAGACAACACAAAAGCAAGCTTCATTAGAACTAATATACAACATTTTAATTTGAAGTCCCTATTTCTCTTTCAGGGATGCTCTTATACAGTTATTGTTAGGGTAGTCACTTCGATGGCTGAACGTCTACATGTGATATACAATACAGAATTCTGAAATACTGATTTTTACACTAAAACCATTAAGGAGAGCTTCAATTAAGTTAAATACTTTGACTTTGGGTTTGTGGTTTTTTTTAGTCTTTTTAATCTCCCAATAAAGTTAAGAAATATTAGTCTAACGTATTTTAAATGCTAAAAATATGCTCACTGTAGCAGTATACAGATCTATCATTCAGCATAGAAAATTTATTAAGTGAACCTGTATTCTCGGCCAACCAGCTAACCACTACTCATCTAATAATGTTTTTAATACTCTACTGCATTATATTTCTGAATGGTGCATACTAACATGGTGATATTTCTACTGCTTTATATTAAAATACAAAAAATATTTGAGTGATAAGAATAATTAGATACTTTTCTCCAGAGTAATTTGTTTTATCTATTGTAGTTTTAGTAAAACATTCTTACAGCAAAAGAAAAAAAGAACCTATGTGACTACATACCCATATCACTTTCCATTATATGGTCATTATGGATTTCCTGAAATCCAGGAATGGGCCGTGTTGTCAGATACCACACTGCATGAAGAACATCTGTGGCATGTATACGATTGTGATCTGAAAATTATCAAAATATAATTAAAATATTGTCTGAAATACAATCAAAAGGAAGAAAAAGAAAAAATAAATGTAACATACCAAATTTACTATAAGGGAGATTTTGATTAAATATAAAGGAAAATTTGAATTTAAATTGTTAGTAGAGACTATATCACCAAACATTTTTAAGAAACAAGTTAGATAAACATCAAACATCTAAGCATGCTTCTAAGCATGCTTCATCCTACCTGAGAGTCAGGAGGGGATTAAGTAGCCTTTTAAATCAGTGATGGTGAGCCACTAGCATTGCTTCCAATCTGATACCTACAAGCACTTGGGCTGGTGGAAACGTCAGTGACAGGGGGAAGGGTTTGTGTGCGTGTGGGGGCTGTTTTTCATTTTATTTGGTTTTCCAATAAATTTGTCTGCCCTAAACAGCAAGATGAATAATTACTGTCAAAATTCTGTATTTTCTTATTATTCTTATTAGTCTTATTATTCTATTAGAGGCCTAAACCAAATTTCTGTTAAATCAGCAATTATTCTCCCATTGACTTCATTATGTTTGATTCAACTACTCATTCAAATTCTTTAATTTTATATTCAACCTACATATTAACAAATTCAGTTTTGGAGTCCACCAATTTTTTGCTGCTATTCATTAAATCAGTTCTAAATTCTGACAAATATATTAATTAAAAATATACTAAGTTCAGACATTGTCTACCTCTGTATTAAACATTAAACTAATACAGGCACTGAAGGAGATACAGTAATATGAAAGAAAACCATATGTAATTGATTAGTACTTACAGGGAATATCTCGGTAGCCATTTTCCAGTGCACGGAAGTAATTCATGAATTCTTGAGTTGGAATTTTGAAAATTTCAAACAAACCAGTGTCTCGAAACAAGGTATAAGTTACCTAAATACATATTAAAATGAATTTTAGTCTGAAAAAAATACCTAAGCATATTCTGCTTTTTTAACTTTTAAAATATTCCTGATTTTAAAATTTTCCTTGCTGATAGAGATGGAAATTACTGAAATTCCATTAAAGATTATCTGAAAGCTATTGTCATAGAGATACGTTTCATGATTTTTTTAGCACAAAAATGTGGATTTTTATTATTCTTTCAAATACAGAGTATTAAAAGCTTTTATTTCTTTACTATGAGTTCTATGCACAATTGATTATTTGTAATAATATTCTCCAAAATTTTCATAATATTAAGGAATTCATGCTTTATTCCATTAGTGACCTAAAAAGAAGAAATCTATATTCTTACTTATTATTCAAAAATCCAAATTACTTAACCATAATAGCAGAGCCATTAATATTAAAAAAAACCCAACACTGTCTTTCTTTTTGAGACTTTGGCAAATAAATCCTATTTTTTTTTAATCATTATGACTTATCTTGGGTATTTTTAACAAAGCTAGCTGATAAATGAAGAAATATTTCAAAAATGTACTCAGAACACCCACTCATATATATATACACTGTACAAATATAGTATGGTTTACAAGTAGAAAGTAGTGACTACAAAGACCTAACCCGCCCACCCCCCCCAAACTGCAAATGTTAAGAAAGCTTTTCAAAACAAGTCAGTACTACTTATTTTCATCACTTCCTTCCCAGACACTTGAGAGAAAAAGTTCTGAAGTGTGGGAGGTACTCAGAAGAATATGACAGCAAAATGAGGGGCCATCCCTCCTTACACCTGTCCCAACCATTCCCCTACACATACCCAGTCTGATAACGTTACAACTGATGATGGTGAAATACAGTTTTTAATTAGCTCTTAAGTGAGATATGTATCAGATGCTTACAGCACAACAGACAAAAGGACTGGGGTAGGAGGAGGAGAAGGACAAGTAGTACACATACATACAGCATCAGGAAGAACTGAAACAGAAATTTTGGTAAAGTAGAAACCTGCACACTTAAGTACTTACAGGTTTGAACTATCCCCTAGATTGCACACAAATGAAATGCAAGCTAATCTGGATCACAGAGTACTACTATACTACAGTAAAAACACCACTCAAAAGTGGATTGTGGCATTCTAGTTTGTACATTAACAGTTGTTGCTAACTGAGGTGACAAAAGACCTGAAAACATTTGATTAAACAAGTCTAATTGATGATTTAAAACAATACCCAGAATATTGAGTATTATGAAAGAAAAGACAGCGTTTCATGACAAAAATGAAATTATCCCCATTGTTTTTTCCTGTCTTCAGTATAGGTGTAGTCCTACAGTTCCAACTGCACCTGAGTGCTTCTAACCCATTTCCTTTCCTTCACATGATTGTTCGTAACACCACCCTCGAACAAGAGGGACATGCATTCTACTCCAAGGAAGGAAATTAAGATACTGGCAATACAAATATTTTGTGGTCAGAACAGAAGCAAATCCAGCTCATACTATAGCTCCATGATTGCTAAATCCAGTACAAAGAAAGAGACAGAAGCTTCCAGATGACACTGATGAATGGGAGAAGCTGGGGAAGAGGAAACAGGATCATACTTTTGCACCTGCCAGTAGGCTGGCTTCAGCACAACATGAAACTGCACGAAAGAGCTTACTAATAAGTCAGAAAGAGATAAAAGAGATACTACATGCAGAAAGCAGCATGGAAAAAAAATCCCATTGTTTGTAGGATCAAGAGGCAAAAGACTGCCTAAAAGATCACTTCTCTTCCCCCACAGGTGTAGCTCTGGCAGAAATATTTTACTGAAATAAAGAAAAAAGAAATGGTTGACAAACAAGGTAGTAATTCTGAAAGCAGGAGACAATCTTTCATTGGAAATGGCAAATAACTACAAAACCTAGTAAGTGTGAATCTAACCTATTTTTATATTGAGAATAAAATTCAGAACATTTGGAGCAAGTTGTCTATAAATAAATCACTTTTTATTTTTACAATGAGATGGAGCACACAAGAAACGATATTTCTACTTTTAAAGTTAGCATTCATTTATATGTTGAATGCAAAACTTCTTCATGGTTTAAATAAAACAGGTAAGTGTGACAGCTTTCCACACCCTCCCTCATATAATAAAATACAACAAACCTGGCTAAGGATCCTCCCAGACTGGTCTCCCATTTCTTGTACAAGGTCAAAAATTGGGAAGTTCCAATTGTTCATCTTCTCCATTAGTGAATCATGGTCTAATAACATTGTTTCTAATGTAGGACTCTGTTCCACCTGTATGAGAGTAAGATACTTTATCATCTCTTTACATAACAACGAAAACTAATTTGTCAGTTGTATTGGAAAAAAAGCCAAGAAAATGATAAATCATTATTGAACTTATTGAATGGTGCTGTAACTACAGCTATGAGAAAATCATAAATCAATAGTACAAATAGCACAGTGAAAGGTTTGACTTTTCATGTTTTGGGGCAGCAGATTCTAGGGCTTTCTGAGATGGAGCTAAATTTTCGTTCTTGTTTCTTTTTAAACGAGATTAATAAAACAAAGCAAAAAATATGCATAGGCTAACAAAACATTTACTAAGCTTCAACAGTTCATTAATCGAATGAGCTTTAAAAAAATTGATATGTAAACCCAAAACGTTAGTAAAGCTTAAACTAGTTGTCTTCCTGCACTTCCAATATACTGCACTGTATGAACATTCGTCTCACTGAAACTGCCAAATCTTTCATAAACTTCCGAGAGAAAATACTAGTCAATGTTTGAGCATACTATCAATATTAAATCTACACAGATTAATTTTTATCAACATGAAATTAATACAATCACCATCTTTCTTGTCATTTGCTACTGAAATTTATGCAAGCTGGAAATACACAATTGTTAAATGAAAATTTAAATTCCAGTGATGCACCTTCAGAAATTGCAATTCTTAGCAATGCAAAGACCTCTTTACCGCATGTTAGAAATGATAAAGGAATACTGTACTAATAAAAGTTATTGCAAGTTTTTTTGCAGTTACATGCTTACAAGCAGATTATTTTGTGTTTGATCGACCATTCCCTTCCTTTCATCGTTTGTCTTCTCTGTACAGTGGAAAGATTCTTTTGAAACACTAGCACTTCCAATTTCACCTTAAAGAAAATACATACATAAATACTATATCAATAATTCATTTGCAAATTACTACTGTCTAATAATTCTTGAACTGATCATATAGATTCTTCACAGAAATATAAGTAACAGCTTGTTTCAAAACCATTTTTAAGACTAACAACAAAAAAGTTAAGAACAAAATTTATTAGACAAAACCTATGTGAAGATTGAGAAAAGCTAGAAGCATAACTTTTTACTTGAAAAAATTGGTTCAGTGATTAGTTTAGCAGAGAACCTGTTTGATCCTTAGCTGTGTCCCAAGTAGTGAAACAGAAGAGTAATCACCTCAAGTGTATGTATACAAACGCACGCAGTCTAGGTAACGAACAGGAGGAACTGGAGCTCCGTGCCCACTCAGAAGGGTATGACACCATAGGAGTAACTGAAACATGGTGGGACAACTCAAATGACTGGGGGATTGCAACGGACGGTTACAGGCTCTTTCGTAAGGACAGGCAGGGTAGAAGAGGTGGAGGAGTTGCACTCTACATTAAGGAAAACCTTGAATGTATTGAAGTCAACTATGGTGATTGCAACTGCTCTATCAAATGCCTCTGGGTTAAAGTCAAAGGGGTCATCTCCAAGCAGGACCTCACAGTGGGCATCTGCTGTCAACCTCCTAACCATGATGATGAAACCACTGAAGCAATATTTGGGGCACTAAAGCAAGCTTCTGGCCAACAGAACCTGGTCTTTATGGGTGACTTCAACTACCCAGACTCCTGCTGGAAGAACAACACAGCAGCTTGCATGTCATCCACCAAGTTCCTGGAATGCACAGAGGACTGCTTTCCAATACAAATGTTAGATGCGCCAACCAGGAATGAGGCACTGCTGGACTTGCTATTCACAAACTGAGAAAGCCTGCTTTGTAATATCTCGGTTAGTGATAGCCTTGGCTGCAGTGACCACAATACTGTGGAGTTCGGGATCCTGCTGAGTGTGCTGAAGGTCAGCTCTAACGCAAGGGTTCTGGATTTTAGAAGAGCAAACTTCAGCTCACTCAGGGCTCAGTTGGGAGGGGTTCGATTGGAAGCTTCCATGGAAGACAAAGGAGCCAGTGAGTGCTGGGAGTTCTTAAAGAACTCTCTACTGGAAGCACAAAGCCAGTTTATCCCCTACAAAGGAAAGGGAAGTAAGCGGAGCAAGAGGCCCCCTTGGCTCAACCATGACCTCCTGGGTCTACTCAAATCCAAAAGGGAAACATACCAGAGATGGAGAAGTGGAGGATTATCCGCTGAGAGCTACAAGAGCACTGCCAGAGTGTGCAGAGATGAAGTTAGAAAAGCATAAGCCCAGCTCGAATTGAAACTGGCTGTAGATGTCAAAAGTAACAAGAAAGGTTTCTTCAGGTAAGCAGAAAAAGAAGGAAAACACAGGCCCACTGTTAAACAGAAAAAGAGAGTCAATCACCAATGACACTGAAAAGGCAGAGGTCCTCAACACTTTCTTCACCTCTGTCTTTACCAACACTGTTGGGTTCCAGGCTTTGGGAACAAAATTGCCGGTTGATCCTAACACCGACCCACCATCAGTGAAGGAAGAGTTAGTACATGAATTACTACAGGAGCTTGACCCCTACAAAGCAATGGGCCCTGACGCCATCCACGCGAGGGTGTTGAGAGAGCTGGCTGACATCATTGCAAGGCCACTCTCCATAAACTTTGAGAAGTCATGGAGAACAGGGGATGTCCCAGAGGACTGGAGGAAGGCAAATATTACCCCTGTCTACAAGAAAGGCTTGAGGGAGGATCCAGGTCATTATAGGCCCATCAGCCTTAATTCAATCCCTGGGAAAGTTATGGAATGAATCCTCCTGGGGGCCATCACAAGTCAAATGAAGCACGTGATTGGGAAAAGCCAACATGGCTTCCCTAAAGGCAGATCGTGCTTGACAAACCTGGTGGCCTTCTACGACAAAGTGACTTGCCTGGTTGACATGGGGTGGGCAGTGGACATTGTCTACCTGGACTTCTCCAAGGCCTTTGATACGGTTCCCCACGGCCTCCTCCTGGAGAAATTAATGCGTTATGACCTAGACAAGTGGTCTGTGCAGTGGGTGGGGAACTGGCTGACAGGCCGCACCCAAAGGGTGGTGGTAAATAGCTCCTTTTCCAAGTGGCAACCTGTCACAAGTGGAATCCCCCAGGGATCAACACTGGGCCCAACGTCTTTATAAGGGATCTGGATAATGGGATCAAGTGTTACCTGATGAAGCTCGCTGATGACACCAAGTTGAGTGGGGAAGTAGGCACTCCAGAAGGGAGAGCTGCTCTGCAGGGAGATCTGGATAGGCTGGAAGAGTGGGCCAACAAGAACCTTATGAAGTTCAACAAGGACAAGTGTAAGGTCTTGCACATGGGAAAACATAATCTGGGAGCGCAGCAGAGACTGGGATCCACCTGGCTGGAGAGCAGCTCTGTGGAAAGGGACCTGGGGGTCCTGGTGGACAGAAAGCTCGATATGAGCTAACAGTGTGCTGCTGCAGCCAAGAAGGCCAACAGGATGCTGGGTTGCATCAAAAACGGCATCGCCAGCAGAGATAAAGAAATCATTATCCCACTCTACTCAGCACTTGTCAGGCCACACCTGGAGTACTGTGTACAGTTCTGGACCTCACTATACGAAAAGGATGTGGACAGGCTGGAAGGGTCCAGAGAAGAGCCACCAAGATGATCAAAGGATTGTGAAGCCTGCCATATGAGGATAGGCTGGGAGAACTGGGTTTGTTCAGCCTTGAGAAAAGGAGGCTTAGAGGAGATCTCATTACAATGTGCCAGTACTTAAGGAGTAGCTACAAAGAAGATGGAGACTCCCTTTTTACAAGGAGTCACATGGAGAGGACAAGGGGGAATGGAAACAAGTTGCTCTTGGGGAGATTCCAATTGGACACAAGAGGAAAATCTTTCACAGTGAGGACAGTCAACCATTGGAATAATCTCCCCAGGGAAGTGGGACACCCCAGGAGACCAACCACCTCAAACATTTGCATAGCTGTAGTGGGTCCTTGTACACCCCTCCGGGGAAACTTGTGTACTCAAGCACCTTCTTGAAATGCCTGTACACCAATGCACACAGCATGGGGAATAAACAGGAGGAACTAGAGGTCTGTGTGCGGTCACAGGGCCATGATCTCATTGCAATCACAGAGACATGGTGGGATAGCTTGTATGGCTAGAATGTGGTCATGGATGGCTACAGGCTTTTCAGGAAAGACAGACCAGCAAGGCAAGGTGGAGGAGTTGCTCTTTATGTGAGGGAGCAACTGGAATGTATCGAGCTCTGCCTTGGACCGGAAGGAGAACAAGTTGAGAGCTTGTGGGTAAAAATTAACGGACAGCCAAATATCGGTGACACTGTTGTGGGCGTTTGCTAGAGGCAACGTAATCAAGAAGAGGAAGATGATGAAGCCTTCTACAGACAGCTGGAAGCAGCTTCACAATTACAGGCCCTGGTCCTCATGGGGGACTTCAACCACCCTGATATTTGCTGGAAAAGCAACACGGCGAGCCATGCACAATTCAGAAGGTTTTTGCAGAGCATCAAGGACAACTTTTTGATGCAAGTGGTGGAGGAGCCAAGGAGGCAAGATGTGCTGCTCAACCTTATCCTAACAAACAAGAAAAGGCTGGTTGAGGATGTGAGAGGTGGGGGTAGCCTTGGCTGCAGTGACCAGGAGATGGTTTAGGATACTGCGAGGCAGAAGCAGGGCTATGAGTTGGGTTACAACCTTGGACTTCAAGAGGGCCAACTTTGGCCTCTTCAAAGACCTGCTAGGAGGAATCCCATGGGCTAGGGTTCTGGAAGGCAGGAGGGTCCAAGAGAGCTGGAGAGTATTCAAGGACCACTTCCTCTGAGCTCAAGATCGGTGCATCCCCAGGAAGAAGAAGCCAGGCAGAGGAGCCAGCAGACCTGCATGGATGACCAAAGAGCTCCTAGAGAAACTCAAATGGAAAAAGGAGGTTCACAGTATGTGAAAAAGGGACTGGCCATTTGGAAGGAATATAGGAATGTTGTCAGGGTGTGCAGAAATGCGACGAGGAAGGCCAAGGCCCACCTGGAATTAAATCTGGCAAGGCATGTCAAAGATAACAAGGGCTTCTTTAAATACATCAGCAGTAAAAGGAAGACTGGGGATACAGTGGGCCCACTGCTGAACAAGGAAGGGGCCCTGGTAACGCAGGATGCAGAGAAGGCGGAGTTACTGAATGCCTTCTTTGCCTCGGTCTTTACTGCTAAGGCTGGCCCTCAGGCATCTCAGCCCCCAGAGAAGAGAGGACAAATTGGGAAAAAGGAAGACTTGCCATCGGTTGAGAAAGACAGGGTCAGAGATCACCTAGGCAAACTGGATCCTCGCAAATCCATGGGCCCCGATGAGATGCACCCGCAAGTGCCGAGGAAGCCTGCGGATGTTCTTGCTAAGCCACTCTCCATCATCTTTGAAAGGTCGTGGAGGACAGGAGAGATGCCCGAGGACTGCAGGACAGCAAATGTCACCCCAATCTTGAAAAAGGGCAAGAAAGAGGACCTGGGGAACTATAGGCCAGTCAGCCTCAGCTCCATCGCTGGAAAGGTGATGGAGCAATACATCCTGGAGGTCATCTCCACGCATGTCGAGGAAAAGGTGGTCATCAGAAGCAGTCAATATGGATTCACCAAGGGGAGATGATGCTTGACCAACCTGATAGTGTTCTACGATGCGTGACTGGCTGGGTCGATAAAGGGAGGGCAGTGCATGTTGTCTATCTTGACTTCAGTAAGGCATTCAACACTGTCTCCCATAACATCATCACAGGCAAGCTAAGGAAGTGTGGGCTGGATGAGTGGACAGCGAGGTGGACAGAGAACTGGCTCAACCACAGAACTCAGAGGGTTGTGATCAATGAAGCAGAGTCTGGGTGGAGGCCTGTCACTAGTGGTGTTCCCCAGGGGTCTGTGCTGGGTCCAGTCCTGTTCAACATATCCATCAATGACCATGATGATGGGACAGAGTGTAACCTCAGCAAGTTCGCTGATGATACCAAGCTGGGAGGAGGGGCTGATACACCAGAAGGCTGTGCTGCCATCCAACGAGACCTCGACAGGCTGGAAAGCTGGAGAGCTGGGCTGAGGGGAACCTGATGAAATTCAACAAGAGCAAGTGCAAGGTCCTGCACCTGGGGAGGAACAACCCCATGCACCAGTACAGGCTGGGGGCTGATCTACTGGAAAGCGGCTCTGTTGAGAAGGACCTGGGAGTGCTGGTGGACAGCAAGCTGACCATGAGCCAACAATGTGCCCTTGTGGCCAAGAAGGCCAACAGTATCCTGGGATGCATTAAAAGGAATGTGGCCAGCAGATCAAGAGGGGTTATCCTCCCTCTCTACTCTGCCCTGGTGAGACCACATTTGGAGTACTGTGTCCAGTTGTGCACCCCATAGTTTAAGAGGGATGTGGAACTCCTTGAGCAAGTCCACCAGAGAGCTATAAAGATGATCAGGGGACTGGAGCATCTCCCATATGAGGAAAGGCTGAGACACTTGGGTTTGTTTAGCCTGGAGAAGACTGAGGGGGGATTTCATAAATACCTATAAATATCTAAAGGGTGGGTGTCAGGATGATGGGACTAGGCTCTTTTCAATAGTGCCCAACGACAGGACAAGGGCCAATGGGCTCAAGCTGGAACACAGGAAGTTCCATCTCAATATGAGAAAAAACTCCTTTCCTGTGCGGGTGCCAGAGCAGTGGAACAGGCTGCCCAGGGAGGTTGTGGAGTCTCCATCCCTGGAGACATTCAAAACCCGCCTGGATGCGTTCCTGTGCCCCCTGCTCTGGGTGTGCCTGCTCAAGCAGGGGGGTTGGATGAGATGGTCTCCAGAGGTCCCTTCCAACCCCTACCATTCTGTGATTCTGTGGTTGACTCGGCCACGTTGGTCGTCTTCCAGAGTCGTCTGGACAGGGTGCTGGGCCATCTTGTCTAGACTGTGCTCTTCCTAGAAAGGTTGGACTAGATGATCCCTGAGGTCCCTTCCAACCTGTGATTCTGTGATAAATGGAGCACAGAACTATAAAGCTATAGAGCAGAAGCCTATTATAAAGTCCTTACTCTGAAGCAGGCAGTATTTCAGGTTATCTTGATTATCCTAAGTCACAAGCTAGAATAAAATATATGCATACGAGTTACTTAAAGTATAGGAAAATTTTCATTTAGAAATATTAAAAAATTAATTTAATTGGTTTTTAAAAAAAGCAAGTCGATATAAAATATTTGTTGATTTGGAAATCCCACCTGATTTTCTCTCTTTACAATCCGCAAATTCTGGTTCTGGTGTTGGAACAGGCTTGAGTATCTGACGTCCACAGCTTACAGAATACATGAAAAATATTTACAACATTCAGTAATTTTCTTCTTTTGCTACTGTGTGTTGTACTGAAAAATATCTGCAAACTACTTTTCTTAATAAGGCATGCTTTTGAAGGTTCCCCCACCAAGTGACCTTAGTATTTTCTCCTAAATTTGGCACATAGAGATTTAGTCTGTACTTAGAAAATAATCAAACATCAGCTCGCCTGGACTCACCTTCGTGAATTAATAAAGTAGAGCTAATTATTTAGAAAGTATTCGGAAATACAGAATTAAATTCCCAGGTAGGAAGTCTTCCTTTCCTAAAAATCTGTAAAATATTTTCACTGTACAATAACTCCTGCCTTCAAGGATGAGCCATTTCAAATTGATGGCATACATACAGCATTCTTTAGTCTCCCCTGGATAATATAGTTACAGATTATTATGAGATCACATGCCTTTTTTTCAGTACTAGTAGATATATATGTCTTGTTATATTTTTTCATTTTAATGGTATTCTTTTCAACACACATGAAGTTACTGAAAATGTAACAGAGTTTACAGTACCTGCTACACATATAACCTACAGGCGTTTTAACTGGCTGCTGAAAATCTGGAGAACTAAATGTGTATCCTGGAGGCTTATGTATATTGATGCTTGGTTTTGTAAGAAAATCAGCAGTATCAGGAAATTCTACAGGTGACCAGCTGCTGAAAGCCCCACTGGAGACAGATCCATGACTAGGTGAACCCAGAGGACTCAGGCCAGGAGAAGCACCTTCCAAAACAAACATTACATGCAGTTCAGATTATAATAAAAACATTACTGTTTAGAAAAACTGAAATCAAACCACAAGAACCTTTATAAATTGTAAAGAATGTGCAAGTTTTCAAAACAAAGTGTGTATTTCACCTGTTAAACACACATAAAGTAGCTAGATCTATTACAAGTTTTGAGATCCACAACCTTGCAGCAGTCTCTGCCACACATCTGAGTGGGCAAACCATGTGATGTTTCCTAACATCTGGCTTTCAAAGGCTTGGTTTTGTTTTTCGCATTGGCAAAATTTCATTAGAAGCTGGAACTTTTCATATTCCCTTCTGATTCAGGATTGCTTTTTTAAACTTTCCAGATGAAATAATTTAGTATTGATAACTTACCTAGACAATATTTCTTTATTTTCCAATAAAGAAAAAATATGCTTGAGACTTTTTAAAAAACAAAGTGAAAATCAAAAACGTTGTAATTGTATTTTTGAAGCAAGGCATTAAAGTGGGCAGACACTGGCCTTTTTTGACAAAGATGTACCTTTTCTTAATTGGTATGATAACCTATCTAAATCTGCCTAATAAGCCATTGGAAGGAAAAAAAAAAAATATCTAAAATTTGCTCATGGGTAGAGATAAAAAACAAACACACAGCAAACAACTCCATTTTCCTTAGGTCCATGAAAGTCCCTGTTCCTGTTCAAACAGTACGCTAGGGTTTACTTCCTGCTTCTGTCTGTGAAATCTAGGAAAGCAAGCTGGTAAGTCTGGACTTTGTCTACTCAGTGCCTAACGTGAATTTACAATAAAATTTTGCATTAAGCCAAAACATAATTTCTTTCCCTTGTGAAAATATACAAAAGACAGGTTATCTACAAGTGCCCACGGTAAGCTACAGCCATTGTAAAAGCCATACATTTAACAATAAGAATAAAGCGCCCATGAGCAAAATTCTGTGGACTTTCCTGAAGCTGAATCACTTATTCTGCCGCAAACTATGAAGCAAAAACTCCATCATAAGTTTTATGACTCTACAGTGCCTGATAACAAATTACTAAGGGAATATACAGTATTGCCCTTAAATAAGGAATGCATAGATTATATACCTTCCAACAGTGTCATAGACTACACTGACCTGACTCACACACCCTAATAGTAGTATATAATTACTTTTTGTTGCAGTAAAAGACAAGATTTTTCAAAGTCCACATTGCTAGGTGCAGAGACAGAAGTTTTAGAAAGCAAATGTCACTTCACTGCTGTGCAAAGAAAGATCTGGAAAGCTGAGAAGCAATTTGTAAACTCCCTTCCAGAACTAAACCAGATTAATACTCTAATGTTGGTTACTCAATTTCATCCTTTTTACATGTACACATTCAGCAGGTTTTATTGCATATCATTGTTCTCCGTATTTTCCACAAGATTCAGAGTAGAAAAGTGCAGAAGGCACTCAGCTTTTTATGAAGACAGAACCATTGAGAATGTATAACAATGTGTTTACATGCAGATCTGGCCTGAGTTTGCATGTTTCTTTGTGTGCAAGGGAAACAACAAAACTATCAGTAACTAATACAGAAAAAACCAGTGAGTTTTGGGTTTTATTTTGGTTTTTTGTTTTTTTTTTTTAAAGAAAGTGACTTAATCTCTCTCAATCCAACATGCATATTTAAACCTTTATAAAACAAAATTATTACACAGGTTGTTATTTTTAAATTATGCTAAAACCGATAAGCAGAAATGTCAAAAGAAGTTTTCACTTAATATGGGCAATCAGACCAGTTATGATCTCTGAAATACTGATATACACATTATTTCAGCACTGCTACAGTATCTGCTAGATTATTACACTGACAACATTAGAATAAAATCTACTCCAACTCCTTCCAAAGTTTGTTTAAATATTCATCTCAGATGGCTATCAGGTGTTTAGAAACATCTAAGTGACACTGTTCCGTTACAAAAAGCATGATTACTAAGAAAAGTCCCTTATTAATGTATGCAAACATTGCCATTTTCAACGGGTACCAACCATACCAAACAGTGTAACATTTTGCAGCAACATAGCAGTACATGAATAGCTGAGATTTCTACAAAGTTGATATTGACTGTAATTTTACGTATTCTTAGGAGCAGGATAAGAATAAAATATTTTTTCAATATATGCAACATGCTGATGTTATTTTAGTACTACATTTACATGAAAAAAACCCAATCATAATACATGATGTACTAACTATTACCTTGACATCCTGTCACTAAGCCATATAAATTGTATGATCTTACCTGCTCGTCGGGGACCTACATGATGAGTCAATGTCACAGATGATGATCTTTGTTTTGGTATTGTCAGCAAGTTCACACCAAAAGACCCGTTTGAATGAGATCCTTGGCTGAAAATAAAACGGTAAGAATGGTTTTTTCTTTCTTTCCTACCTTGTCTTTCATTTTCATTAAATAAAATGCTTATGAAATGGCCAGGCTGTTCTGATACAGGTCCACTACCATTCAACAAAAAGAGACTACCAGAAAGAAGTCAAATTCAAGATCAGCTAGACAATATATGTCAATTATACGGAATAAAAACTGCTGGGTACTGGGTGAAAGCAACAGAAAACTTTATGCAGTCCTGAAATGACACAATAAGTATATTCAGACCACATGCCATAGGTTTTTACTTTCTAACATGGTATTTACTTTTCTTAAATGTTTTAACAAAGCAGGCTATTTTCTAATATATCTGAGAACATTTAAAAGATTGGTTACTCTGGAAATAACACGACAATCTTACACAGCTTGCTTTTAAAATTAACTCTGCATATTTATTAATTAATAATTTATTATAATCTTAAACCTAAAGGTGTTTCTGACAGTCTTATTGTATGTCAGTAGCTAAATTGTTAAACTCGATTGTTGAATTCTGCCATCTGCTGTTCTAGGCTTGAAATTGCACCCAAATTCCAATTGTGTATACCCTTTAGCAAACAAAAACGTGATATGCAATTAAAAATAACTGTATACATGTATTGTAAAGTGAAAGCAGTTTATCTAAAACTAATTCTTTCATTTCAATATGGGAAAACACAGTATTTACCAGACCAGATTTAATCGTGTTTAATCAGATTTTAAACAAAAGTAAAATACAGAAATAACATTTGATCTCCCATCATTTGTTTAAATATATAACTATAAATATAAAAAATGAGTTAAAGTATAAACAAAGATTTACTCTTCTGAAGTCTGATGCTGACACATTAGTCAACTTTAAAACGTGTTTGGGTTAACAACTGGGATAGATTGAACTATTCACTATTTGTACACTGTTTAGCTATCACAGCTTACATGTATTCTTTTAAAGCACATAAAAATGCTGCAAGAGTATTTAGTGTAGGAAGACTATATATTAAGCAAGGTCAGTTCATCATAAACTTGTTTTTGAATGAGAAATCAAATCAAGAATTTGCATGCAAATAAAACAGCAGCTCTCAAGGGTTGTTTTTGAACACTGTCCAGATGGATAGAAAAAAATTCTAAGACATTGAATCCAGTATTTTAGCAATATTAATTTATTGTACCACTATGTAATATCTTTCTCAACTGAGCCAGAATTCCGTTGACAGCAGTCATTGTATGTAAAAAAAAATAATTATTCTTAATAAGCTTTCCTTCTAGTGAACAGTTTGCTGCTCTCCCTTTTTACTCTTAGCTTGCTCCTCCTTGCTTCTAGTCTAACATTCATTGGGCTGAATCAGCTCCCCAGAGCAAGAAAAACTGCCTTTGTATTGCTGTTCATTCAGTTGTTCACTCAAGGGGCCAACTCGAGATCCACAGCCAATGGCACAAAGTGCTCTAGGAATGCAGGACTGCCTCTTTTGGCTGTAGGAACAGCTATGCCAGTTCATCTATTTCATCTAACCTTGTCCGTAAGGTAGACACCCATAGGGGATTTTGAGATGATTATGTGTTTGTTAGAGGTTAAAGGCTTGGTAAGAATGATCACTGGTAGATGCAAGGAGACAAGGACAGTGCAAGTGTTAGGAAGAACTCTGGAGGGCAGGAAACAAAACCACACAAATGGAACACATATTCTAGGGCTGTATGGGGGTGGACAGGAGTAGGGCAGGGGAACGTAAGTAACCAGAAGTGCTAGTCATCAGGGACAAGAGAGAATTTAAAAGTGATGGAGTATGGGTGAGGATGTTTTCTGTATTGCTATGTTTAATTGGGTGAGCTTGAGTAGGTTCTTTGGTCAGTAGGAGTGTAAGGAAAGCCTCTGTAAACATAAACTGTGTCTGCACCAGAATTGCTGGGCCTCAAACGGAAGTCCCATAGTTTGTAAGTTTAAAGCCATTTCTCTGGTCTCCGGTTATTTCCAGTGGATATAACTGGGGAGATTCTTTCAAATACTGATAACTAAAGATAGTATTTTCATGATGATTTAAACTGCTGCTGCTACTACTGGCATCTTCAATTATATTTTATACACAAACCACAATTAAGTTTTACTATGGAAAAACTTGAAAAGCACATTTTATTCAAGGGGGAAAAGCCCCTGACAAGGGCCAAATTATTTAAATAGTTCACTTTAAAATTAAGTATAATATTGATAAATAAATTCTTGGACGTGTATATAAACTTTTACCCACTACTAGTAATTATCAGTTATCAGAGTTATCAGCATAACTCATATTAACTTTAAAAAACTGCATCTGTTATACTTTCCTTATGACCTATTAATGTCTTAAGAGACACCAAATATTGGGGGGGGGAGAGAAAGTAAAACCAGACACATTTTTATGGATTTAAGCTGCAACACAATTTCAAACATCTGTTGTACTTTTCTTACAAGATATTGAGCAAAGCCATACACGTTTACACATTTAAATAAAACTAAATGTGTGAAGTTTCACTTAGATACAACATTAAACAGAAAGAAAAAAATCCTCAAAGTGTAATCTTAATTCTGGAAATAAAACCTTTGTTTGCACCATACTGGCTAACAAGTAGAGAAGAGGTGACTTTCTTCATCTACGTTACTGCTTGCTTTATGACTGCAGGAATAATAAAAGTTGCAATATACACAACAGTGGCTACCAAATACAAGAAAGTTATATAATCTTTTTAATTAGAAAACAAATTTGGGGTTATGTGGAAGTTGGAAAGTGATACATCTTTTAAGTAAATAGGAGAAGGAGGAAGTCAGTAAAGGTTTAGAGGTTAACCTAACTTTTGTTTTGCAATCGTGTATGTTTGACTTTTTTTTCATTTCCTACTAAAACTGATACGCAGACCTACTTATTATGACAGCGCATGCCATTCCACCTCAGAATGACCTGATTTCTACTTGAGATCAGTTACAAGGTATAGTGTACAATTAACTTGAAACATTTTTCCAGTTTATGCTGGCAGAATTTGGAGACTTAATTCACAAGATTTTACATTAAATACTTCCACTGCCAAGTTCCAACGTTACAGACATGAACACTTTAGAAAGGCTACATTTATTATTGCCCTTGAAATGTGGTTAAGTGCTTACCTTAATGTGTTACATTCCTGATGAGATCTCTTGCTGTTACTCCGTTCCCATCTTGAAGATGTTGATTCTATAGACTGAATGCCAGGAACTCCTGAAGTTCGTCTCAGCTGTGGTGTTGGCAAGCTATTCCTGCTATTTAATCCCTGTTGAGTAATTTAACCATGGTTAAAGTATATATAATTAAAAACAGACATTAAAAATCTATTTATTGTTTGTGAAGAATCTTTATTGTTAATTTTTATAGTCAAACAGTAAGCATGGTATCTTACATTCAGACTTATCACTCAAGAAAATAAAAAAGATGCAATCAAATTACTTTGCATTCTAGGAATATTTTTTTTTGTGTATCTTTTTTTCTTTCCCCAAACTAAAACATGGCAAGACACTTGTACTCTGCAATCCATGTGGTCCAACAATTACTCTTCAGAACTTTAAAAATTGAGATCTAAAGATAGTCAGTTGCTGTAGGATCACATATTCTTTTTCTACACAGCCCAATCATACAACTACGCAGTCAGCTCTCCAGCTCTCAGGGTAGCCTGAGGTTTCGATAATTCAGATGCTAAATATTGACAGCGTGAGCACTGTGGAACTTTTGGGAAGGGTGATGCACAATGCACAGGCTCAGTTCTGGTCCATCAAGGCTCCGTCTCTGCTTCCATACCAGCCCCACAGAATCCAGCAAGCTTCCTGGGCACCTCTACCACTCCCAGCCTGGAAGCTGTGTTAGTTTAGGCACACTGCAGGCCTAACACTGGCAATCACTGTTGTACTTGAGCATAAAACCCTCTGCAAAACAGGGCAATGGCACTCAAACAGTCCTGTATGGAAATAACTCAGGATTTATTAGCTCTGCCTAACTGAAACACCCTTGGAAAATTATATTAATGTTTAAATAGCAACCAATAGAACAGATAGGATCACTGAACTGAAACTGCAAAGCCAGCTCTGGCATATCTGCATCCATTGCATAGATAACCTATACGTTGTATGTTAAAGGAATAATAATAATAATAAAAAATAACAACAACAACAACTACTCTCTGACTGCATTCAGTCCACAATCTACTTGTTAATTCAACCCTAGATTTGGCCATTCAATGGGGGTGGGGGTGTCAGGGAGATGATTCTTCTGCATAATACAGTTGTGTGTAATCAGACCTTGCAAAGCAAAAAGAATGCCAGGAAAAAATGTTTAACACAAAAAATCCATAGCAATATTTGCAGTATTGAGTAAGGTCTGCAGGGTTATGTGTGAGGACAGGTGACCCTTGGATACTACCACTTCAAAAGTCTGGCACAAATAATGACTTTGCAATTTGAAGCTTCATCAGGTGGTCAAAGGTCATACTTAATTAAAAAAGCTACTACATATTTTTAAAAAAAATGAAACAGTGTTGACACAAAAGAATACAGCCTCTTACCCTGAAAAATCAGGCTGCTTTGAGTCATTGACATAGAATGTACCCTGACTCTGCTTTGCTGCAAAGCTGTGGTCATAGCCAGAAAGGTGGAACTGGACAGGCAGAATAAGACCACCTTATGGACCACAGTAGCATGCCACAGTCCTTAACCAGCCCTACCAGAAAGAGAACCAGAGGAGTGTATTCTGTGTGCTATCATAGAGTGGTAGCGCTCTCAGGCTAGGGTGGACTTCTCTGTCAGTGGACCACATCGATCTAACCTTCATGCTCTCTACTACATGGGGAGCACAGCTGAAAAATCCCCAACATTGGAGGAGAAAGGTCCACTCCCTGAAACAAGTGCATGTTAGCACAATATGGAAAAAAGGCCCCAGCACCTGCACTGAATTACTTCTTCCTGGCTACTCTAAGAAAAAAGGAATACTGGGAATAGGACAAATCTCCAGAACTTTTCCCTACTAGATAAAGAAGCAGAGAATAAACAAAACATGGGCAAAGGACTAAGGAGCTTCTGATCACTGTATGCTAGCAAAGTCACTGGTAATCACTATACAAAGGGGAAAAGCTGTTCTGGAAACAAAATTTAGACTGTGCCAGGCATCAAGTTATTATGAAAAGACTTCCAGTTAAAAGCAATGACAAGGCCAGGTGACAAGGGATGTGGATACTCAAGTGCATGCCTAGACAACTTTTACTTGCCTGAAGTGTGCAAACTGTTAAAATCATGACTGTTGAGAACACCAGAAATCAACCAACCTGGCAAGCAGTTTAGTGTCATACACTAGGAAACCTGGGGACAGTTCTGTCATGATGGAAGTGAAAATTCTTTCTGTTTCTTAGTGGCACTAAGATGTTTTTTGTCTAACTAAGATTTCCTTTTTCTTTCTTAGGAACTTAAAGAGACTGATCAGTGAATAGCACCAACTGGGCAGTTTATGCTTTCTAAGATGGTGACTACCGAGAAATTCAGAGTAATAGTAGTAAATAACCAGTTATTGCTATCCTAAGGCCAGTTTCAGTTTCTTTCTTTTCCTTGTTTTCTCTTTTTTTCCTACCAAAAAGAACAGGCAGTTCCCCATCAGAAATCAAAAAAATAACTGAAAGCACTTTGGAAGCCAGTCAGGGAAGAGGAATAGAGATGTACATAATCCCAGCAAAGAAAACAATTTGTTTGAAATATGGAGGAGACCTTTCATATTCCAAGTCAGGGAAAGAGAGAATGGGAACCTTTCAATATAATCTGGAAGGTCCCATTTTTAAAAAAATACTTTCTTATTATTTTCTTTGGTGTGTCATAATCTGGAGTTTGTGCTGACTTGCCTCACTTTTGAAACAAAGAGAAACCTTTTCATTTCTTACAGTAACATACATAGGGGTAGATCTTTTTGGCTTACCCCTAAACATATACCAAAGTCAAACCTTCAGTGAATGATAGTGACAAGCACTATTTTATCCACCAGGTAAATTAATATGCCAACTTAAAGGAAGAGTTACTCTTAGGATGGAGGAAAAGATAATAGCTGTGAAGAACCATAATGTTTCAATCTCACATAATCTTTATAACCAGTGTTGAACAATGACTTATTTTTCATTTCAAACAATTCTGACTAGCTATATAGAAATTTTAAAAATAATGAGTTACATTTTCACATTCACATAGATTATGTTTTTCACATTGGTATAACAATCCTCAGCCATTTAAAATAAAAAATCCACAAAGAAAAACGTGCTGAATGACTATGATCCCTACCCAACTGATTTCTGCAGATATCCATGTGACATTCCAAGGAATTTCATACTGTGATGATTCTGCAGGATGTTCAACAGAGTAATCTGTAGACACTGAGCTTTCCCCCAAAAGCATTTGTCTTGACAATGGTTCCCTACGGACATTTCACAGGCTGAATCTGGCTTGAGGGAGCTTATCTGGCTCCAAAATACTAAGCCAACAAGTTGATCAGTTTGGGCCAAGCTGCCCACTGCCTGGAAATGGAAGCAACTACAAGGCAGGGATGTCCCAGACCAGCCTCTACAATAAACAGCCTCAAGCTGCCAGTACCGTGCTACCCTAGAATTATTAGCTCTGGTGCACTGCAGCTGAGTTTCTGTATTTGAATGTTTTTCTACCACATTCCTTAACATGTCATATAGCAACTACACTCTCGCTTTCATTATTTACCCTAGATAATGGAGAAGTGCCAATAGATTTACACACTGGTCCAATAGCGTTATGTGCTGCACAGAAAGAAGAGATATTTTTGCTTTTAAATAGCTGATTTGCTGCTGTCTGATAGCTAGTTTGATGATCAGAAGAGTAAATTTTTTGGAAAAAAAAATTGCCAATGAAAAAGCCACAATGACAGCAACTGTTAGATCAAGAACGTGGGAGAATCAAGAACAGCCCTGTTCGTACCATATCATGAGAATATAACATCTTCAATTTAGATTTGCTTTTAGGTTTTGGTTTTTTTTAATCCTGTGTTTATTTCAAGGAGTCATGTGTTCAGAGTGCAGACCAGCGCTTTTACCTGTCTATACATCAACCACTTCAATTTGCATTTTGGTACCTATCTACATTTCATTCAATGTGTTTTCACAGCTGCTCTCTTTTAACCTTAAATGTAGTTCACATGCACTCAGTAAAGAAGCTACGATTCACACAGGAACACTTTCCAGTTGAATTTTCCTTGATAATTTCTTCAAAAATTGCAACACACATGAATGAAAATTAAAGTCAGATGACCTTGAGCAGCTTTCGATCTCCTTTTTCAGCAGGATCCTCTATTTCTGGACACGGGAAGAAACCAGGAAATGGTGTGAATGGACTAGCCTTTGGCCTGCACGTGCCTGAGAATGCACCAATCAAACTATTAATGCTTCGAAGGGAAGAAATCACGTGTGGTGGAAGGGATGGGTCAGTCAGGAGTTCTGTGAGCATGCTCCGAGCCTCATTTAGTACTGGAAGATCAACTCCGTTTCCACTGCCAGCATTCTAGAATAGATGAAAATGTTGCAAACTATTAACATGTGAAAACATTTCACAGTATTCTATGTTTTAAACAAGCATCTTATCCATTGCATATTTAAAAAATAAATAAAAAATCAATGCAATGGATTTTTCTTTTAAAGAAAATATACACATATAGACATATTCAGACTCCATTTTTTGCAGGTTTTTTTCACATAATAAAAAATACTTCAGAATTCAACATTAGCTTTCAGTTTATTTTTATGTGTTGAAAAATAAAGGTCTGGTGCCAATTTTTTATCTCAATTTTTCATTACTCTGTCTCAGAATCATTCAAAACCCATGTCGACATGTTCCTGTGCCCCCTGCTCTAGGTGTGCCTGCTCAAGCAGGGGGGTTGGACAAGATGGTCTCCAGAGGTCCTTTCCAACCCCTACCATTCTGTGATTCTCTCTCTTCCAATAATATCAACAGAAATTTTCACGGCCAAACTGTTATAAGCCCCTTACAGAGGTGCAATTTCCACAGTTTCATTACTTTCATTAACCGTGATTCTACTGAAACAAATCCTAACAATTTGGTCAAAAAAGTGATTAGTTTTTATTTGGCATAATTCTCTGAACAGGAACAGCACTAGCTGGTGATATGAGAGAGGGGGGGAGAAACAAGCAGTCAAGAAAAAAAGGTGAGAACCTGGTACACCTGGGTTTGGTGACATGGCTGGGGAATCACTCCCTAACCTTATGCTAATGGAAATTTCAAAAAAACTGCTCCCATCTTAGGTTTGGGACTGTTCTCATTTACACCACAGAAAGGAGATCCCTGCCCATTTGCTCCGAACTGCTAAATATCAAGCCTCTGCTACACGGAGTTAGAATGTACTAGGGCAACTTAGGTAAATAAAACATCCACTGAAAAATTGAAATCTGTCAGTTTACAATGAACTGAGTACTCAATCGCATATCCCAAAAGAATAATTAGATTCATAATACACTGACCTGGTAATAGGGCTTGTACCATTGCTTTAAATCCCAATCCCAAAGTATCATCTGTAGAGAAAAAGAAGAGTAATAGGTGATACAATAATGCTGAAAAACAACAATGGATTAAATCCTGATGATGTGATGTAATATAAAATGCTTCTCCCTTTGTGTTTTTATACGTAACTTAGACCATTTTCTCAGTTAATGCTACCCCAGTAAAAGAAAAGTTTGAAGAAATTGCATGGAACAGAGATATCTTAATGACAGAATAATTACATGGTCTTATTTCAATATTTCTAGATTGTTTATAAATCATTTAACATGTACACTGGATTAGGTGGTGACAGTGCTTTCCTGCTTCTATTCACCTCAACTTATAAAAGCAAATCTATCCTAAAACCTCCAATATATAACTTTTTTCTTTCTGGAAGCATTCAAACAGTAGCAATTTTGTAACTACAGCGCAGAAAGCACCACATTAACATAATTTCTTTTAAAAAAGACAAAAAGCTCCCCAATATCTCAGGTTAAAAAAATCTGTAATTTTAAAGGCATTTTCTTCAGGAGGTTTTGTTAGGTTTTGCTTGAATATGGTTACAAATCTACGTGTTCTGAATAACTTCACAAAACCCACCAAACCCACAGAAGAACGTCAGCAACATAATCTGAAGATACCATCAGCTTCAAGTACGTCAATGGCACTCACTTAATTTTTCTTCTATACTGACAAAAAAATAAAAACAACACACAAGAAATGAAATTCAGATGTCTGTTTTGCTTCGAAAGTGTTCAGTCCTCGTGACTTCTTGACAGGTTCTAATTATTCTCTAATAAATTAATTCATTTGCACAACATGCATTCACAAAGTAAACAAATATAAAGATAACCATTTTTTTCTTCTTTTCCGTAGCTACAGAGCACAAATAAAGTGCCAATACCCCACTTGGTAGGTCATATCCTGCAGTCCTGTAAGTTTTTCTACTTATTTTTATAGGTTTGTTCCTCTAAGACTAACCGCTCTTTCAGGAAGAAAATACAATGTTCCAGGCTGGCAATTGTCCAGCAGAAGGTGCAGAAAGTGTCGATAAAGAAACACAGACATGTCAGCAGTACCCAGGCTGGGGCAGCACTTAAAGGCTCTTTTTCTCTTGTGTTATCTTTACAGAGATACAATTAAACCATATTTAAAATTAGGAATTATGACATCCACTTGCTATGAAAAGTGAAGAGATCTATCATTAAGTATGCAATTCAACTGGGAGTAAGTTATGCTATATCAGAAAGTCATACCGTGTAAAGCAAGCAGATCTAAATCAAGATGTAAGAATTGAAGAGTTTGAATTTTTTTTTTTTTTTAAGTTATTAGTCTAGCTACCATCTCCTCATTGTTATCTGGCCATACCCATTTTGCATGATACATTTGGTTTTAGCACTATCATTGTAAAGATGAAGGGGTTTTCTTCCATAACAAACTAGAATAAATTGTCCATCTGGAGAGGTTGGGGCTTTGGTTTTTTCCTTCATTCTCAGGTTTCTCCTTCCAGATGGACATTTATTTACTGCATCAAACACAAGTAAATCTTTTGGTTTCATTCTGTCCTCCTAAGCTCGGACAGAGACTGCATTAATCTGCTTCATTGACTTTTGACTCAACCAGCAACAAAGGTCAGATGTCCACATGGATTTTGTTAGTTGTATTAGCAACCTTTGATACTAATGGTCCACGAAGTTGCATCAGCTTGCTTGCAATCTTGCAGCCTCCATTAGGGGACACAAAAGAGATTTCCCTTCCCCCAGCTCTTCTACACATTTTATTTTTCTTTTAAATATGTGGTATGTTAGCTAGTTTTATTTATTTGTTGTAAATGAGATCTTAACAAAATACCTATGCTCTTGCTAACTCCAAAACATTCCTGTACCAAACCTTTAACTGCACAACTACTTTTACTGATGCAACCTCGTTTATTCATCCTTTAAGCCTTTGGGAGCTTTTGCATACATGTATGTACACACGTGCATGCTCACATAGATGTACTGTTATAACTTGCGGGTTCAAACTATATGACTAAAAAAGTTCAAAACCTTCCTCTTTTCGCTTTATCTCTGCTACAGTAAAGAAATAGGCTCAAAGTTGCAGAGGCAGATAATATTCAATGGAAAGTATTACTGTTATATCTTGCGTCCAATACCCAGTATACTCAAGGCAAAATAATGTGCACAGCTCAGGCAAAATTTAATTCTAATGCAAATAAAGGTCTGATATTTTAAATGGCAGCGTACCACTTTATACACAATTTTAATTAAATGAAAAATTTCATAGCTTGGATTCTATGATGGAAAATTTTCTGTTGTCATTGAAACCAGAAGATCTAAGCTTCTCCACTGACACCAATTTTACAGCAAAGAAACTAAACCACTTTTGAAACAAACAGAACTTAAGTTTACCTGTACGTTGCCAACAGGGTTGGGTTTGTTTTTTTTTTTTCATTCACTATATATCACCATTAATTAGAAGTCATATCTCCTGAGAGAAGACAGGTGTAGTATATTAACACACTAGCAGGCTATCACAGACTACATTAGCTGTAAAATTTTCAGGGCTCATTCCATGTGCCACACATTGAAGTAATTAAAAGGAGCTGATGGAAATTTTAGGCACAAAGTAGCAATCTCTTCTACTAAGCACAATGGAAAAAATGTAGACCACTATACAATGAATATTTTTTCCATGGTAAATACATCTTGGTACATCTCCATAGTAATCAAATGCTTACAGGTTAATAGCGAAAGGGGGGTTATTACCTTTTCTTAGATGCTTACAACACACCACAAGATGGCACTCAAATCCAGAAAGCCTACCCCACAAAAACGATTTCGGGAGAAAGGATCAGAAACCAGCAGCATACTCCTTAAACAGATCTTCAGCAGAATTGAAATGGTTTGAGGGACAAGGGGGGGTGACAGTTTTGAAGGTTAACAGCTGAAAAATGCTGCTTCTTCACAAACACTTCTCTGTTTAAAGAAGAATTTACTCTTTACCATTCTGTTCAGAAACTAACCGAAAGGAAACTGTACCTTGTTTCTCACTACCTACCAGACTTAGTTTAATTAGCCTAACCCCAGGTCTTGCAAGTAAAATCTGGAATACTAAAAAAGCAGGATTTTTGTCATTATTTTTGTTGAGAGTTTGGCAGAGAGTTAATTATTTACTGTGGGTATCAACAAAAGTTACAAAGTATTCCCAGAGTTGGATTAACATTACAACAGGAGTAAAAAGGATACAGTTTATTTTGACAATGGGAACAGATCAAGAGACCTCAAAATAGGCTTAGGCAGAGCCTCAGCAATTTTTGATTTTGCAACCATAAGACTTGTTGCAGAAAGATCTGTACTCTGTAATACTAAGATTTTGTAATCCATTGCACATAACATTCTTCCTCACCTCCAACAAGAAACACCTGATCTAGGAGGGACTTGAGTCACAAAAGTTCCAAGCTACAACTTAAACTCCTGCGTAGCAACTCACACACTTTGGCTTTTGTGCATCTGTTGTCAGTGTCAACATCACAGCAATCGCACATCTGAGAGGTCCTCTGAAAATAAAACTACAAGTGGGCTCTGATATTGCAGATGAACTTCTGAAAGGTGAGAAATGCATAGCCCTCCCCCCATAACCATGTATACCAAATTACCCATCAGCTTGCAGAGAAGTTCTCATACCAGCCTGACTCTAACCTCAGAGTCTCCCAGTCCATCCAAAGAGCAATGACCACACTTCCCTGGTTTTATATAGCTGCCTGTCAAGCTGATCAGGGTTTTGAAGGACAGTTAATAAAAAAAAAAAGCAAACCCCATGCATAAAACAGAACTATGCCTTGTTCTTTAACAGTCAGGAACTGTATTCTGTTTAACTATAATAATTGAATCTATTTAGCCTAGGAAATAAATTTCAACACACTTAAAAGACGACAAGCCAGCTTACAAAACCCTCTGAGTACAAGTGACCTTTTCTGATTTAGCTGCCATCAGCCAGTGATGGGTTTAAGTCAAACTGAAACATGTTGCCCAGAACAGGCTACGGGTGTCAACACAGGAAATTTACAGCACTGGAGATAAATTTTTTTTTAAAAGGCTAAAAAAGTTGTTAAAGCTCAACAAATTCTCCACAGAGTTGCTACTCTGAAGAATGAATATTATGTTCAGTTCTATGGATGCTTAGTCAAATCTAAGGAGATTTTAAATACATATCACTTACTGGAAATATGCAAGAAAATTGACAGTAGGCATGAGATGTTATCCTTTATTTATATTTTCTCAAACAATGAAAACAGTATTTCCATATACTCCAGAGGAATTTCCATGCAATTTGAACACAAGAATTTGAGAATCAACTTATCTGACACTATTTTTAATCCACCTGTTCACTTGGGGGGGAGGGGGAGGAGGGGGCAAAGAGGCCCTGATTCAACAGAATATCAAACCAAGAATTACCAAAATTTAAGGACGGCACTTTTGTAAAGCACACATTGTTAGCAACATCAGAAACATTTGTTACAAAAGTCACAAGGTATCAGTAATAAAGACCTTCCCTAATACAGCAGCAGGAAGAAGCAGTATTAATTTTCACAACAAAAAAGGAAAAAAGTGCTCCTCTGAGAAGCTTATAGTCTAAATAAACTAAAAACAGATGAGAAGTAGGAGACAGACAATGAAAACCATCAGACCTTCAGGGACTTGTGTTTTGTTTTTAATGATTTTTCTATATAAAAAGCTATCTTTCCTATCATGGGGCAGCCAGTGTTTCCAGGGCCTGTAACAGATGCCTTTCAGAAACAAGCTGATGCCATGGAGGGTGGAGTTCTTTTGAATCTTTGCACGAGTGCTACAGCTCCATTGGCTAAAGCCATGTTTGAGGAGTATTTTAAACTTCTAAAGGCTTAAGCACAATAAAAGCCTACAGGTTTACTTTTCTCAAGTCATAAACCACTAAAATTACTATAACAGTACACTAAGCATTTCTAAACTTGAAAACAAAACAAAACTCTAATACTCAACTCAAACTATATTTGGATCGATAACTGTGTAATGACATTTTCAGAACAATTTAACTTACAAAATACAAAATCGTATCATCTTAGCTACTCAAGAATTGCTTGTTTGTGCAGTTATAGTAAGGACAATATTCATACTTACAGAGAGATTTAATACACAGCTACACAAAAAAAGAAGTTTCAGAGTTTAGATATCTAAAAATCAATTTTAAAACTAACATATAACTAATACGTATGCTCCATACCCTAAGCTGAAATGTGCACACCATCTAAGGCCATGCCCAATGTTATGATTGTTTGATTGCCTAAACTAGGTAAGTGGGAAGTTTTACTTTCAATGATGAAACTATTCAGGAGATTCAGCATGTGCTTTAATGCTTATTAAGAAAAGAAAACTTGTCCTATTTGACACCACCCATTCACATTCCATACTCCAAAATTTTAATGGAGTAAAAGTGAGTACAAAAATGAGTTTCTACTTCTGACTGAGTCTTTCATTGATCAAATATAAAAGATTCCTAGTTGCTAGTAGCATCTGTTTGACACCATTAGGCATTAGCTCCGTAAATAAGTATTTCCATAGCAACCAAGCATAGAATTAACTAAACAATGAAACCAACACCATAGCAACTTGATTCAGAAATCAGCGCTGTAAAAAATCACCTCATTCAAAAGCAAAATTCTACAACCAGATGAGGAACTAATTTATTGTAAAATATGAAAAAGGTTACATTACATATCCATTTCTTTTCATGACTGCCTTTCAAACAAGACTGATGCTAGGTTCATTGCTTTTATTTCTAAATTAGTCTTTTGTAACCACTTACAATCAATTAGCTTTTTAAACCCATGTAATTTAATGGTACAAAAACAAACACAGCAGTATACAACCTAGAAGTCTTGAGGGTTTTATTTAATTATTTATTAGGACTTTTTCCCTCTCTGTGTAGAAAAGGTAGATTTTGAAAAATGGTATGTTATTAAGTAGTTAACCTGTATTCAGTATGACACTAAAGGTGATGCAACCAAAGAAAGACTCTGTCAAACTAGAGGTAGCATCATTTAGATAATACAGACAATGTTCTGTTGTGAAATCTTGCAGGCCGAACCAACAGCCACTTCAGTAGATTATTATGATCAAGACAAAATACAGCACTTGGAAAAGCATTCAGTATGATACTTCAGGCATTTACAGTCATGATGATACTTCTCCACCCACTAAACCTTCCCAGGAAAATAAACGGGTCAGGAAAAAACCTAGGATACTTTTGGAATCCTAATACTTACCACTCCTGACTCTACAAAATTTATTTATCCAAGGTTGTAAAATAGCTAATAGGTTGTGAAGTCTGCAGATAGCCACAATCTTTCAACAGAGTGTGCTTTCATGGTTCTGAGGTTTGAATACATGTACTGAAGGAAACAGTCACATCCCCTATCCAAGACTCTGTCATTGACTCCGCTGAACTCTTTCATAAAGGCATTATCTTCACTTTTTAAGAAGTCCAAAATATTCCTTCAATGGAAAGAGGCTTCTTTCTACTTAATTGCTTTAATAAATACTATTCTATACATTAAGTAATACCTGCAACATATTTGCCTGGACACATAAGAACAACACTGGAACATACACATGTTCGGCCACTCTAATGTTTTCACCAGACTCCACAGTGTTCTGATCTGCCCTGTAAACGTAAATCTTTGACAAGAGCTGCACCTAAGTAAACTTCAACAAGTCACTATAGAGCCTTCACATGTTTAGTTACTGTTTTCAGTAACTTTGCCCTCAGCACAGATAGAAAACCAGAGCAAAAATGCTCCACTCTTATGCTGAAGTTTCAAGTAAGCCTTCAGCAGGCTTATTCTTACTCCCTGCAAGCGGAAGAATATTTTTTGTTTGGTTGGGTTTTTGTATCTTCTCTATATGTTTGTTTCATTTGTTTGTTTTGTTTTTTGAAAGACATGCTACTTCTGCTTTTGTAACCAGGAGTAGCAGGTCAGCTTCTACTTCGTCTGCTGTAGAAAGTTTTCAGTTTTCTTACCACTTGGTACATTTACTCCAATGTTCCTTTTAATATTTAAGATCTTCAGATGTTTCAAAAAGGTTCTAAAAGGTGTTTTGTCTATCAAGGGAAAGTAGGTGGGTTTTTTTTTCCCTCTTCTTACATAGGTAATGAAAAAAACAGCTAAAACCACACTTAGGTCATTTCCTGTTCCTTCTAGGTTTTGTCAGACTTGCACGTCAGAGTAAAGGCCAACCAGTAATTTATGGCAACTGGGGGAGGGAGAGCAGAGGAAAAAAGACTGCTATGTGCAAATCCTTTAATTGCCCATTATAAGCATTTTTCTTTAGAGCATGTGGTTCTGATCACCATCAAAGAAAAGAAATAGAGCTAGGTGGATTACTGCTCTGATCCTATACAGTTGCTTCGGTGCTCTGGCATTCTGTACTTCTTTTTCTGTCATTCAAAACCTAAAAACATTTTTTTAGTGTCATGTTTATTTTACAACAAGCAAAATTGGAAACTGCTCTCAAAACATGCTTTTCACAATTACCTATTGGCATTATTTTACAATTATGCATAGTAAAAGCCTTTACTGCAGTGTTGACACACTGTGAATGCATTGCGTTGGAACAGAGAGAGCAATCTTACATTTTATCTTTCTGCAATAGAAGGATGTGCACAAATCTTACGCTGAAGCATTTTACTGTATGCTGATATATTCTTAACGCACTAAAAACACTTATTAGAGATGAACTGATTTCCCACTCTGTTGACTTAATTTTTTTAATCAAGTGGCTTTTTTCTACCTATTACACTAGAGATATAAGAATGAATCTCAGATCTTTTTGTTTTCAGCAAACAAAGAGAAACTATTTCATATTCCCACAAGTTTTTTTCCCAGCACTGAGATGAAAAAAGGAGATACTGATTTTTTCACAAAGGGTTTTGTCACAACTTTCTCTTTAAAAGCTCATAAAAATACTTACATTTCTCCTCTCTGCCCTCTAAAATAAGCAGCATAAAATTAAGCTGGACAACTCCCTCAGCCAAAAGCTAACATGAATGTGAGAACGGTTCACGTCAAATGTGATTAGACCAAATGGACATGTAGTCAAGTATCTTGCCACTGACAACAGCAGCCACCTCAAGATAGAATATTCTTAAGTAAGCAGTGCTAATTCTCAGAATATTCTTTCAGCCTCAGCAAGACAGCTCAAGGAGCCATATGTTGTATACCTTTGTATATTACAAAGGTCGATAGATCTTTCACCTTTGCATTTCTTCGATCTTTTCAGAATCCACGTAAACTTCTGACAGATCCAACATCATACACAAAGGCATTTCACAAGTTAAATACCGATTATGCAAAGTTCCCTTTCATTCTGAATCTGTCAACGCTGAATTCATACAGTGAGGGAGCAAACAATCAGCAACATTTTCATGCAGTCTACCCACTAAACTACTCGTTATTTGTAAAAGCATGGTTGTTCTCTAGCTAACCTCAGGCACAAGAGACAATTTTTTTCAGACTATGAGGCTGTATTTGCAGATCCCCCAGGCTAGTTCATTCAGAGACACAGCACCTGCAGAGTGACAAAACCTCTAATTCACTAAACACCATCACTTTTTTATTGCATTAATTGTTGTCTTCAGGATTTTTATTTACAAAATTGCCACCAGGTACAAGCTTTACACAAATCAGTGTTGTTTTCTTTCAATAAGTTGATGATGACCCAAAAAAGAAACATTACAGGGACTGAAGTTAGGGGAGTAAGCTGAAAGAAAATGGTCAAGAAGCCAAAGCAGATATTATGCCATAAGGGAAAGTAAATATTGCTGCAGTGCCGGGGCTGGAAGTTATACACAGGTATTGAACTAACTAAATTCTCAGTTGCTCAAGCTAAAGTATTAAAAGCAATAATTTAAAAAACAGATGAGAGAGTATAATTATGTCTGATTACAAGAGCAATCGTGTTAGCAAAAGTTAAATCTGTATTAAAAAAAAAACCTTAATGGACAAGTTTCTGGTTGAAGTGCTAGGAAATGCAAGATTAGATCTCTTGGGGGAAAAATATTGAAAATCTGAAGAATGCAATACAGATTGCTGTCAGAACAGAAAAGGAGAAGGGAATTCAAATTACCCCACTCTACAGAAAGTGCCAATTTACTTTTCTCTAATGTATTCATGTTAAGTAGTACTTTAGTTGGCAACTTTGTAAGCAGCTGAGAAAAAACTCAAACAGCAGCAGATTTGGAAGAACACAGAAAATTTTTTTCCATGTAGTAATGTTGTGACACAGTTCTAAATGAGAAAGAAAGATCAATGATGCCTTCCTACTTGTTGTAACATTAGATGATGACTAGATTAAATAAAACTACTTGGGGAGATCCACTTTGTCCCCCAAATGGCAACTCTTGCGTAGATAGCTGGTTATGTTGTGCTTATCTTGCATATGCAAAGTGAACAAAGCAATCACCGCTAGCAGTACCAGGAGGGCCACATACACCGGTCTGCCTCGCCTCATGGTAAACTCATCCATCTGGGAAGAGAGTACGTAGTCAGACACCTCTGGTAGTTGTTACCAGTTACTAATCTTGTTGTGAAAAAGTTCTCTATGAAAAGATTGAGGGATGAACAAGCTCAGATTTCAGTTAAAAGAGGGAAAAAGAATCCCCAACACCCTAGAACTCTAGAAGTTGTTGTGAAACGCTATGTTTTTTAGAATATTTAATAGCACTTCCTCCTGAAATTGATTCACTTTATGTAGGTGTAAAGCTAAATTTCACACTCTGCTAATATGGTAACTAGAGGTATGCTTCCAGGGAAGGAAAATCATCACCATCAACATCTCCAAAACTAAAGTTCTTTTCTTCATTGGCCTTTTCACAAATTCTGCTGTTCAGACTACCAGAAGTCTCCCACACTTAAAGGCATAACAATATAACCTACTACACACAAAGGTAATGGAAAATCATATCCAAAAGCCTGTTTTCATTCCAGTGTTTTGACTTACTCTCTAAGCGACATTGCTACCCTGTTCATAGAGCACAAGTTACAGTTACGTACAACAGCAAAGGCTTCTGATTACAGGCACAGGAAATTCTAGCACATAAGAGAATTGTGAAAAATAGTGAAGTTGATTTGTTCCTTATTCTAAGTAACCTACTGACTTTTGTTTCTATGATAGGTTTTCCTACGATTTTGATGAATGAAATCGATATACCACCCACCACCCCCAAAAAAATAAAATAAAATCTTGTGATATATCAGGTTGAGGATCTTAAGAATACCCAGACTTAACCCAGACTTTTTTCTTCATTTTAGTAGCATGACTCAGATGGAGAAACTAATATGAAAAAAGGAGGTCAAGAAGGGTCAACTATCTTCCAGTGATTGTAAGATAGCAAAAATGGCTTGCCAGCCTTTTCTATACAAGCAGAAAAGTATTGGGATGTTCTTTTAAACTGCAAGACATTTTTAGCCAAACTAGGACAATAGTGAAAGTTACATAAATGCCTACACAGAACAACATTGGCAGTTCAAATATCATTTGCCATTTGGGACAAGTATTATTTACAATAAAATTGCAGTGTAGCATGCCTAATAAATCTATCAAGTATTATAAATGCATGCAAAGTAACTTATCCTTGGGGAACGCCACTAATTTTTTCATTTCTCAGCCTTTTGCTAATAGCCTTTAATGTGCTTGCTATGAGGTCTCTTTCAGACTATGTTTTCAAAATAGTTCTTAAAGACATGAACCTAACAAAAAGTAGTACACACTGATCTGTGACTAGTTCTATGTTCTTATCCACAAATTCAACTCTCAGCTAGCATCTCCCAGAACTTGCATACATTTTGATTTTTTTTAAAAGCAGAAAAGGGGAGAATACCTAGAATTTAAAATGAACACTAGCCACAGATAAACTATGGGGTGCTAAGGTTCCTCGCAATATCTGACTAGAAAAATACTGTCCCAAGAAGGCAAGCAGAAAAGCTTTTACATCACCTATCAGACTACTGCAATTGGCTATTCCATCAAAAAAAACAACCCCTCATAATCTTTATGAAAAAGGCAAAGAGTTGTATCGTTGGTTTTTTTTTGTTGTTGTTTTTTTTAACCTGAAAGCTATCCAGAATCACAGAATGGTAGGGGTTGGAAGGGACCTCTAGAGATCATCTTGTCCATCATCTTGTGCTTGAGCAGGCACACCCGGAGCAGGGGGCACAGGAACGCATCCAGGCAGGTTTTGAAAGTCTGCAGGGAAGGAGACTCCACAGCCTCCCTGGGCAGCCTGTTCCACTATATACCTTATGCTTGAAATGCAAAAGGTGTTTCCATTACAGGAATTATAAGTTTCATTCTAAAATGTATACATATAACAAATATCTTCTACAGCATTTAATTACAAACACTGCACTGAAAGGTAGCAATTAGAATTTTTTTCTCTGAGTATTTTTAATGTATCAGTTAACTTATGACATTCAAAATGTATATATTAATCAAATAACCTTGTAAAGCACATACAAACTAAACTAGGACAAAGACTAGCCAAAATAAATAATCAAATATTTAATCATGCCTGATCCAGCACATGAAAGATAAGATTTTATTACAGTAACCTTCAAAGGAGTAAAATCTGTACAATGTGGTATAGCCAATCACAAGTTGTGTCTTGTACCACAGAACTAGAAACTGGCAGCTATAACATCAGCTTTTAAAGGGATTCAGAATAATATGGGGAAACTGTCAGAGGAAGTGGACAAAAATTGGGGGGGAGGGGGGGGGAGAAGCCCCACAAAATCAATGTATAGATGCACCATTTAAACGAAACATTGAGAAAAATCAGTAGGATTTTCATACACAGATACCATGCCCAACGAATCTACTGTACTCTTTGAAAAAGACTTCACACACCAGTAAAAGCAAATCTGTGGACTTTGATTTAAAGCAAAAAAAAAAAAAAACCAACCCCAAAACCACAAAAAAGTTTGACCCACTCTCCCCTTAATACTCCTGAAGAAATCACATTAACATGGGAAGAAAGGGATGGCTCTCCTCTGCATTAGCGATTTGTTAAAACACAAAGTAAAGAGTAAGAGTAGAAAGTTCACAAAAAGAAAAAAATGCCGATAGCGACTTCCTCAAAGAATCAAGCTGGGATCTATCTTAATCAACCCACTCAAAATGAACTGAAAAGGCAACAGAAGTCTGAAGTGTCAACATGCACTGATGAGACAAAATTCCTGAGGATAGTCAGAAATAGAGTTGACTGTGAAAAAGCATGAAAAGATCTTAATATAGTAAGCAAATAGGCAGTAAGATATTGCTGAGATTCAGTACTAACTAATGAGTTAATGCTGAGAACAACAACAAAAAATTTTTAAACTATTTATGTAGAAAGCTGGGCTCATATTACATCAATAGCCACCAGAAAATAGATCTTGAAGTCATTTGCATCAGTTCAATTCTCAATGATGTTAAAAGAAATATTAGAAAAGGCACATCAAACAATAGAGAAAAAACAGTGTCACTGCATAAATCCATGCTACACCCCCAGTCTAAGTGCTGCATGTGGATATAGAAGTATAGAAGAAATAATAAAAAAAAAAAAAGACAGGCTAATAGGAGAAATCAAAGATATGGAGCAGCTTCTACTGTGAGGAACTATACAGACTGGGATCCCTCAAGTGTGAGGAAAACAGAGGGCTGTAACAATGTTTTATAGTTATCAATGTTATGAAGACACTAAATACAGAATGGTTAGTCAGTACTGTCCACAGGCACATGAATGAGGACCATGTAATTAGATCATCTGGCAGTAGGCTTAAAACAAGCCAAAGGAGGTATTTCTCACACACTACATAATTAAATTATTGCAATCATTGCTGCAGGTTTTTGTAGAAACAAAATGTAACCAAAGATGTTAAAAAAAGTTCACAGAGACTGCTCAGTCCATGGCTACCCACCACAGCCCAGACATAGTCTCTAGCTAAAGATGGCCCAAACTGCAATTTGACAAAACGCCAGAGGGGAAAAAACCCACTTCTGAAACAAATGCTACTACTGGCTGTTATTAAAGATAAAAAACATAGGCTGGGTGGACCCATTTGATATAATCTCCAATTAATGTAAAATGAGTAATTAAGAAAAGGCACCCTTTTTAGCAATTTTCCTAGTTGCAGCAAGCTGTACTATCCTTTTGTATCCTTGTAAAGTTTCCCTCTGAGGCCTGGTTACAGAGTTGCTCCTCTCATCCATCTCTGTCTTTGAACTACAGGTCTTCAGCTCCTTTCTGTAAACCTCATTCTTCCTCCACTCTTGTAGTGTGGAAGTTTTTCCTCTTCCCCACACCCAACATGTTCCCAAGGGCAGCAGCAGTCCCCTACTCTACTCCCTCCAGAGAGTTCCACATGACCCAGTTGTTCCCTTTAAAAGAAATATAGTTAATAAAATATACTGTCCATCAGAATTGTTTATATTACAGCTCAAATATGACTTAATCCTTTTGTTCATTTCGCAGCATAATTGACACTAATGATCTAGCCCTCCTCCACCAATAACTCAGTATGTACCTTCTTCAAAACTTAAAATACAAGATGGACCAAAGAGCTTGGAAAACCTCTATTACACTTCCTTTTCAGAGTTTTTATATTTTTATATACATATATATGTATGTATGTGTATATACATGTTTATACATATATATGTATATACACACAAGCTCTACAGAAATGGGTAACATATCTAATCGCATCATGAAAGTTTCTTAAAACATATTGCACTAACAGTACCATCACCTCTGTCATACTAGAGCATCGGCAAACTAAGTAACACAACAAAATAAATTAATAAACACACTAAAACATCATCTTGCATAATACTCAGAAAAACTGCTGAAAACGTAAGCTACAGAACTTTTGCATTTTCATTTAATGTATCTCAACTTTGTTTCTTTTTACACTTTCAAAATGTGACTACCAGGCTGGTAACTAAAAACAACTGGGAAGGTTCCATACTGACAAGTAAGGAACACTTCCAGCAGCACAGATCTGCAAGTAACAGAAGGCAACATCAAATACTAAAATAAACACAAAATTGACCAAGCTGCAGATAGCAAGCCAATAAAGCTGAGAACTTGCTTACAATTATACTTAACACTGATTAATCTATTATCAGCACATCCAACTAGAACCTACTTTTTGAAGATCAGAGTGAATTGTAAGCCTAATTTGAAGATGACAGGCACTGTCACAACCGTAACTGTAGCTGCTTTAAAAAGCAAAAGGTATATGCCTCTAAACTGAACATTTTATCACCAAATAGCTTAAAGCAACCCAAATTCAGAAAAGATGTGTAAGAATTCTTGAGGAGATTAGCACTTTCCTTAAAACTAGCTAGTGACCTTCAGAAGCTGTATTTGAAATGTTAAAGTAAAAGGTGTTTATTACTAAATACAGTCCTAAATGTAAACAAGTTCAGTTCCTTCCCCATTCTCTATCCTCCAATAATTTAACTATAACTGCTTGGAGAGAAACTAGATGAGCAGCAGCTTGAGGGAGGGGAAAATTGAAATACAGACGGACTAATATTCTGGTGTGATTCTAAATTACCATTTCTTAACTTCCTATTTTCTTTCAAAAGGATTATTTAATACTTTATATGCATTTTCCAGTCTGCTCAGCTTGTCATACAAAGGTTCATGATCTCCTCTATCTGCATAATTGCTTATTTTTTAATTGGATGGTGATGGCTGATGATCATCTGAGCACACTGCACTGTACAGCATCAAATAACCTGAAAGAACAGCTTTTAAACATAAGTTTACATGTCCTCTTAAATAAAGATGGTCTTATGATCAGGAAAGTGGAGAATAGCAAATCTTCAAGTGAAGGGTATTTATTCTTTTGAACCATGCTAGATTTCTTCATGTCTATCACTACAGCATTTTCTTTGCCCAGCTGCAAATAGCAGATTAAACTACTTCAATTCTCATATTCAAGTTGGAATGTTTTGAAGTAAGGATAACCAAAATAACCAATATGCTCTGAAAAGTAGTGGTAAGTAGATACAGAATATTTGTCTCTTCAACTATATTATAGCAAATAATCTGTATTTAAGACAGAGATAAACAAATTTTATATAGAAAATGTTCTATTTATGCTAATGGAATTGGAAAGAAAATCACTGACATGTAAGTTAATGTCATTGATGCTATTGAAAATAAAGATACTTTACAGATCAAATGTTTCAAAACAAAAGATTAAAGTCATGCAGCCACAAACTCAGAAATGCAAAAAAGTTTGACAGAACCTTGTCTGAAATATATGGAAAGAAGGAACGATTTCTTCTGTCTTACCTTTTTTGCCTTTTTTTTTTTTTAAAATCCTCCCTTTTCAATCTGTCTGTTCAACTGCCTACCTTTTTTGAATTTGTTTTTGCCAAGGACAGCCAGCTGGCCTATAAGGGCAATTAGATCAGCAAGACATAGGCTAATTGCCATACATATTACGAGGGATTCTGACCGAGATCAGTCAGCAGGAAGTAGGTAGCAGGGAAACCAAACAAGCCAACCAACCAAAAATTTCTCAAATTTTGAGGAAGACAGACTTAAAACAAAAACAAACAAACAAAACACACACACAACACACACAAAAACCAACAAACCAAAACCAAGAAAACAATAAACAAACCCAACTCACCTGATAACTGCCAACAGCCTTTGCTGTTCCTTTTTTTCCTTTCACATTTTTACAAGGGAAAAAAATATCCACACAAGAGTTTGTCTTTATTTCAACCCCCTCTCTCCTTCAAAGCATTATGATTTGAATCTTTCTAGGTCTACCTGTGCAGTGATGCTTTCTTGGTCAGTGAAGACAGCTATGCAGGTATCAGTCAGAAATGGTAGCACTCGTTAAAGACCTATTACTAACTCCAGGTTAACACAAACAGGGAGAACACTCTTCTTTCTTTGGAGCTCTGTGATGGCAGTTGCCTGTGTTTCCTCTGCTTCAGTTATGCCACTGGCTGCTGAAAGTATCTTTTAACACTGAAGAAGTAAGAGCAGCCAAGTTAAGCTCTAACAGCAGAAGATAAAACAGGATACACACAAAGTTACAAAGTATTAGGCCCAAAGGACTATTTTTATTCTTTTCTTACACAGGACAGAACAGACTGTAGTAATATCTGCACCCATCCCATAACTACTAAGTGGTTTACTCTAGAACCTGTTTTTTATGAGAATGTCTGGGTCTTTTCACAGAAGCTAATTTTAGTTTAGAGTATGTGTGAATAAATGTTTGAAGGATTTGCTCTAGATTATGCTATATGCAGCCTAACTAGGAGCGGTCTAAATCACCTCACCTCTAAGGACTATGCGGGAGCACAGAAAACGCATCCTCCCAAAATTAATGTTATTTTAAAAAATAATTCTGATTTGAACACTTACAGCAAGAGATAGTTCATACCTATCTTCAGATTCCAACTTCCTTCTCTCCTTGAAAAGGACATGCACATACCTACAGTATCTTTTGCACATACAAAGAGGAATTATATAGCAAGTTTAACAGAGCAGGAAGACCACTGTTGCATTTCCTCTCAGCAGTAAAATTAACAAATCTGGTATTTCAAGAAAATTAAAAATATTGGGGGTGGGAGAGAATCAACAGACATCTGTCATAACCACAGAAGCTAAACTATTTAAATGTTTTAACAATTAAAAAGTGATTTATAAATAACAGCATGATAAAGACAGACAGACTGTGGTTCTGTGGCCAGTTTGTAAGCAGGGCTGCTCCCAGGTACTTCTTCACAGTAAGACAAGGCAGCAATGAAACACAGATTTAACAGTAGTCCACCTACAAAGGCAGCTTGGACCAATATTGCAGATCCAAAGCTATGACACAGCTCAACTCAAGGGGACTGTTTTCCTAGGGAAGAATGAAAAACTATTTTCTCTGAGCTAAATTTGGTCAGAGACTAATTCTTTTTCAAAGCCTATTTTTCCCTCCTTTATAGCATGTCCTAATCAGGCCTGAGTTAGATTTAGAAACCTTCCCAACTTTCCACCAGAGCAAGAAAGCTTAGCAATTCACTGGAAGGAAGTATTGATGTTTCCTCTAATAATCCTTTATTTCCTAGAGTATGAGTCGAAATCAAATATCAATATCACATTGCTCAAACGCATGCCTTATTGCAAAGATGTACACAGAGACATTAATTTCAGAAGCAGTCTCTATAGTAAAGGTGGTTCTTAAAACCCACTGGAGGATGGCAGGCATGGTCAACAGTAAAGAAGAATCTTTGAGGCACAAACTAGAAAAGACCAAAAGAAATCTGCTGCAACAAAATGCAGCAGTAGAAGAACAAAAGCATAAACAGCCAACAGAAGTAGTAACCTGCTCTGGCTTAAAATTGCTATGTAGTTTTAAGAAATGACAATTCTAGGATGAGATTTTTTTGTTTATGCTGGTGTGGAGACACATAGAAAGGCAAGGTTTCTGTTCATGTGTGTCCATGAATCCTGTTGATGCAAGAAATTTTCCAGTCTCCAAAGCCGCAGTACGTGTACACCTACAGAATGAACACAGGGATGGAGAAGCATGATAATAGATTTCTTACCGAGAAGGAAATTGCACAAGTCTCACATTACTCTTTAGAATTAGATTTCTAGAAGTCTAGCTATTACACTTCTACATGGGAACTGTGAGCACGAAGTCCAGAAGAAAAATGTTACACACAAATATGTCTAAAACACTTGAGTGGACCATTGAAGTTTTCCTATCATATGTTATTTCATTTCCTCTCTAGCCGCTGCCCTTAAAAATGCTCTTACTCTCATTATATAAAGGGTATTATGGCTCTTTCTGATAGGAATTCTTTTTTTCAGGAACTTCTTTCATATAGAAAACATCACCAATGGTTTTTAATACAACTTAACATTTTCATGCTGACTGCAATGTAGTGTCTAAAATTTTTTTAAAAATAGAGATAACTAAAATCTGCTATTCAGACACTTAGAAAGTTTAGCAGGGTGTACAAAACCCACTTTAAAACATCATCTCATCAGGTTCTCTCCCATAGAACCGTTTGAAAAAAGTAGCAATGCCCTAATTTATGGGTGCTTCTCTTACAAGCCATCTGCCTCAAGCAAAACAGCTGCCAGTGATGCAAGCTGGGAAAATAGCCAATCTGGCTCACATGCAACTATATACCCAAGAGAGCAATTAATAAGTCACAAAACAGTACCCAATTATGCAAGCATTTTTGAATCTTGGGGCTCAGACAGGGCTGAGAGAGCCTGAAGGAACTTGCAGCATTCAACTACAGTGTATGGATGCTGCAGCACCACCTGATCTTTCCTTCTTAGCAGCTTTTACACAAGATAAAGTGGGAGATTAAATTTCACCTAAAAGCTAGCAAGCTTTTTTAAAAATATGAAACCAAATGACAATATTTAAATTGCAGGAAGATATCTTAAATAACTGCTTAAGTCCCAAGACTTACGCAACACTACCTTTCATTCAAAAGCAGAAGGTGCTTATTCAAGAAAAGGGAGTCAATAATTATTTACGCAAGTGATGCTATTTTCCCTACTATGTGATATGTGAGGGAGTTCAGACAAACATTATTTCTGTTGTCTTCTTTCGGATACTACCACCTGAGTTCCATATATTTTGTTGTTAGAAAAACTAATCATTTAAGAACATAAAAGAAATCCTCTCCAGCCATGAACTGAAAAGCAGCCAGGGTTATTTTTTTGGCATGTTGCAAGCAAGATTCAAGCTAAGCAAATTTGAGTAAGTTTTGACAGTTGTATCATATCAAAACAGTTTTTCCAATGCTCTTTTGTTCACAGCAAGTTTTCACTAATTGTCAAAATACATTAAAATAAAGGTCTGCACATGTTTCAATCTCTGGGGCGCCTTCTCTTCACCAGGAAAAAGTCAGACTATGTTAGAGCTAAAAACATTTGTCCACGTTATTTTGACAGATTAACTGGAAGATGTGTTTTAGAAGACTACCTCCAGGTTTATAAAGAGAACACACACTAATCCACATGCATAATAGAAAAATTAAACCAGAAGCATTATTAAACATGTAAATATGCCATATTTGGTGGTGGTTTTCTGTTTTGTTTACTAACATAGCAGGAATAGTTGTTTATCGAAATATTACTACAGTATCACTGCTTGGAAGCCATCATTACAGTAGAAGATATTGTAAAATGAAGACCTGTTACAAGCTCTACCCCAACATTACTTCCCCAAATAAGCGTATGAAAGTTACATCCTGGTTTCAAAACTAGAAAAACTGAGGACATGCCTAAATCAGTCATCTCTCTACCTTCTTACTTTTTCCCTCCTCCCCCAAAACGGATGAAATTATTCACAAAGCCTAGTAATTTTTTTGCAATTGTAGCAAAATTTAAAAAATACTCATTATAACTACATTTAATAAAGTAGTGTATTAGAAATCATAAGATCAAAATTAGTTTGGTAAACTTTAATTCCAACAACGTAAACAACTTCAAAGAGGTACATAAGAGTCATACACCTACTCAAACAAGCTACCTGGTTCAACAAGACACGGTTAGAACAGACACAGAGCAGCTGGAGAAAGACAGAACCATAAAGAACTCCACATCTTTAGAGACCTCAGGAGAACGTGGCAGAGGGGAAACTCCCACTTGATTACCTGCGACGTAGTTAAAGATTTACAGAAAGGAACTCTGCTCCTCATAATTTAAGCAAATTTTCGGAAAGGGCTCACTATTAAAGTGAGAAAGCTAAAACCAAAAATTCAATACGAATACCCCAAAATTCATTTAATGAAATATTGTATGGTAAAAAAGCAAAAGGGAACGGTCAAAAAATACACCAAAAATTGAAATAGAAATTGCCATGCACTTAAAATGTTTGTGAGGTCTTTCTCCCACAGGTAATCTCTATCAAGTAGTAGAGCTCACACAGCAACTTACAATGCAATCCTTAATACCTACAATCCCCAAGCTTACAGGAACTGGGTCATCAGTAAAGTAACTACACCTCTATCAATTTTTTTTTTAATTATGCAACAAGGTTCAAAAACTAGCAGGCAAGAGGGGACAGATGTACAGGCAAATACAGACAGCAAAAACACTGTCCTGCATCAAATAAGCTTCACTCCCTTTGAAAACTGAGCTAAAATACGTACTATACCTCCAGTATTATTTACTGACTAAACATATCTCTTCCTCTACAGAATTCGTTCTTACAGTTTCTTACAGGAATTGTTCTTTCTGCTCCATTAATTTCTAGAAAATGAAATATAACCACTTCAGTCTATCTATTGCATGAACCTGGAATGTCAAAACTGTGAATGACATGATAAAGTGTCACGCAACCTCCCCAGGAATATTTAAGGGATGTGGAGGAGCTGCAGTCTCTCTCCTGCCACTGCACTATCTTTCTATTCCCATATCCCACAGAAATGCTGAGGCCCTGCAGTTACCCCTCAGATTCAGATAGGGACAATCTCTGACCTCAGCCATAGTACAGTTTTGTTACTTGTACCATCCTAAATTTAGCTTTGTAAGCCTTAATATGTTTTGATACAAGGTGCACTGTCTATACTTACAAATACATTTGCCACCTTTAAGTAATGAAACAAAACCAATCAAAACCTTTAAAAAATATTTACACTGACAATAAGTTTACAAACTTTTATGACACAAGGTTTACCCAGCTAATAACTGACTTTAGAAAAACCTCCTAAACACATGTTTATACAGGAAAGGCAAGTGAACCTGACAGGACAGAAATGCATATAGTGAGGCCTGCCATTTACTTAACTAAGTAACGGCAGTAATACAATCGTAAAGTATAAGCTGAGGAGTGACCATTCTAGACTGTCTAATGAACAAGAAGCCATTTGTCAGACACTAACATACTACAAGTGCTTGAAGGGCCATATAAGCATTTTTGGTCAGCTATGCCAGGGCACAGCTATGAAATTTTCCATTCCACTTCACAGTACTTCTGATTTTTATGAGCAGTTTAAACCCATAAATAATCATTTTGTATAATAAGGAAAGAAAATGTATTTTTATACAGTATAAATGTGGTTTGTATAATTTGTAAAAAGAGTAGGATTTCAGTTTGTTACAAAGTCCATTTGAGCAAGGATCAAGTTTAACTTGAAAAGTGAAGAGAGTTACAAGTCACATGTAATATTACAACTTCAGTCTATAAAATGACTAAAGAATTATTTTCCAATATTTTGTTCCAATGTTTCCAATATCTATAATGCCAAGCTCCTTTTTTTTATTTTTATATTTTACCCCCCTCCCACCTGATGAGAACTTGTGTGTTTAAAGACGTTAAAACAATGGCAAAGATATCTGCAGGAAAATCAAAGTGCTACAAACTGAGGAAGGTCAAAAGTATTGCAACAGAAATGAACTTTATTCTACAATGACACATTTTAAGCCTCGCTACCACATTTCAATAAAAACCTGTTGAATAAATTTTATCAGTTAGTTTTCCAATGTAAAAGCCAATATATTTTTATAAATCTACATCTCTTTTGTACATTTTGAATTGCACAACCTTCCTAGAATAGACCACCACCAACAAATTATTAATACTTAAAATGAAGATTGAAAATATTTAGTAATTCTGCTAGTTTTTCTAGCTATATTATGTTTGAGCTTCGTATGAAATAATGAACAGAATAAAATCTTTAGCCTATTACAGAAAAATCCACAACAAGAATAGCTTTCCTATTATTATTTTTCCCAGACAAAAAGCTACATTCGATTCAGGCCATCCTTTGCTATCTCAACACGGTCCCAGGCAGCTGGTGCTAGGTGGCCTTGCCTGAGCAGCGGAGTTGTAGCAAGCAACCCCCAGAGGTCCTTCCCAACCTCAAAACACTATGTGCTTCTATGAATTGCACAACTGAGATTGGTGCAGACAAGTCTGTAATCCCAGATGAGATCAAACAGATTTTTAAAATTTTGAGCAAGTTCCAATATTTTTTCCCTTCATCATATTTTGTGGAAAAGTTATAATAATTTGCTTGTATATCCATACCCAATCATGTTGAATAACTTTAGAATTAGGATAGAAATTGATTTCTTATTTATGATCTTCTGGGGAGGATAGTGACACACCACTTAAGAGGTCACACCACTGGGGGGTGTGGGGGGTGTGTGCGTGTGCGTGTGTATTTATGGACACACATATTGCTTGAATAGTAGCTTTTTGCCTTGTTTGCTTTTCTATACCAAGCATTACATTTTGAAATAAAAAAAGGGAGTATAAATACTCACTTTTAAAACACAAAGCATGCAACTAATAGAAATTTCCAGCGGTATGAAAATATACAGAAGAAGCCTACAGGCTGATTTCTCCGTCATCATTTTTTAAATTTTAATTAAAAATTCCAATACCTCCTTCCACCAGTCCTCTTCCACTATTTGTTGCATTGATCCAAAACAGTTCTTTAAAAAAATCACTTGACAGCTTATAGTTATTAGGTCCACATGGATCACACTATGGCTTTCTCATCATTGAATGAACCTTTTTGGAAGCAGGCTCATAATGCCCTTCCCAAAGAAGTTCCTGAAAAGCTTTCCTGCTTCAAAACCGTCAGAGCATCTGATATCACTGAGGCTAGTGCCATGCTGCAACATCCATGCTGGTCATAACCTTATATGCAACTATTGAACACTAAATTCAAATAGCATTATCATTTGAAACTTCTAAAGGTCTAAGGATGCATCCTATTTTCAAGCTATCATTCTGACAAGCTACCTGAGATACCAGAAATCAAATAACTCAAGTAGCTTAATGCTCTCTCTGGACTGATCAGTAATGTGCTAAGGCCACAGCACTGGGCAGATGAAGACCACAGGAAGCTAGTGCTGCTCCTGCCTTCACTCCAGCTCAGATAACAGCAGATTATGAACCACTCCTCATCTGTTGCAGCAGAAAAAAACTAAACACATTTAAAACCTTTTACAACTCTGTCATTTCAGACTTATATCACCACGGCCATTAGGTAATTTAAAAGTACTTGAAGTTTCCCAAATCTATACAGCACCACAGCTTTATGCTGAACTGTAACATAGAAGGCCTTGAATTTGGAAAGTGGTAAGTCTCATATCCAAACAGTGCTTCAAACCTGTGGGAATGTTTCAGGGGGCATGAGGACACATGGTTTATTCATCAGCTGATAGCTAAGGGCCAATGATCTCACTCCTCAAGCACATATTCAGGGATTCCTCTTTACGGCATTATTCTAGACTGATTATATATTTGTCAGTCATTATATAAAATATTTGTTCAGTGAAGCAACAAGATTGGTCAGTAATTATAGGAAAAGTCTATGTTCTCCATCAGTTTGACATGTTGAATATGGAAAAAAAAGAACCGCTGTATACCTTAAAAAAAAGAGACTATTTTGGCTGGAAAATGCTTTCTAGAAAGTGCCCACCACCATGTCCCTTGGCTGTGGTGTTCTTTGTGGCAATAATGTAAACTTTTTGTCCTCTTGAGTTACTAATTCTAAGAAAGCACTACTAATGCCTTCTTCCGCTGAAGAGCTTATGTTCCCCAGACAGTTTCCTTAAAATCCAGTATTAAACTGAAAAACTGCAAAAAGAATCACATAAGCACCACCCTTTTCTGGAACTTGCAGACGTTCTTTTTTTCCTCCACTCAGGCAATTTGTGAGTCACATTTTATAATATTATGATGACAGAGACTACTTAAGTGGACAGATTGACAGATAAGAGAAAACAAAAATATTTTTTCTTTGAGAAGACACCAGTCTGCACTTGAACAATACCAAAAGCTGCTGCCAAGCAGAAACAAGTTTAGAGGTCAAAACCTAGTGCCAGTAGTGCTATCTTGAACAATAATCACTGTATCCAAAGAATTCTTCTGCTGATGCAGTAATATTTCTTCTGTGATGAGGGAAAAATGCAGACTGAATCTCATAGGATTGCCAGATGTCCTGTTTAATTAAGATGTTATGTTCTAGTGGTCAAATCCAATGCCTTATGAAAAGCATATAGAGTATGGCTTTTCCTGTCTTTCTGTTGTAACAGTTGTTTTTCCAAACATGCAGAAATCAAGGCTACGGGCATCCAGAAAAAGCGGTTATTATGCAGATAAATTGTAATTTCCATGCACAGTTAATCTATGTATGCACAGTTTAGTTCTCTGTCATTGTCCCAGATTTTAGCATCTAAACTCTGGCAATGCTAAAACACTGCCAAATTTCTACAGACAAAGACAGAGTTTGTTTCAGCTCCAGATGTGATTGTGACTAAGGAGCTAACTTCTGACCTGCCTCCTCTCTCCCACTGACCTTGGCAAAATACTTGTAAAATGGGACTATTTATATTTATGACTTGCCCTCTCATAACTGGTTCATTACTGCAGCATCAGTCTGTATAGAAAACGATTACTAGTGGTAAAAGATGCAAATTTGACTTTTTTTATACTACTAACATGCAAATGCTTAAACCAAATTGCTGCAAGCTGGTGGGAAAGGAAAAGAAGTTAAACTGCTGAGAAATCAGCATAGTGCACAGTGAACAGATAAAAATCTATCACTCTGAACAGCACCTTTACACCAATGTAGGCAGTAAAAGGCTGGGAGACTGTTTTTCACTCACAATTTAGAAAAACTTGGTTGCCACTGGAGTAAAGGACAGAAATTGCCTGCCACAGCACTGTAGACCACTCTCCAACTAGATATTTGTTACGCTTCAGCAATTTTAACCTCAATCTTCAGAATATATGTAAAATGGTGAAATATTCAGAAGAAAAAAACAGCTCAAGAGACTTTTATCATCAGTTTAAAACTGTCAGTCAGCAGGAAACTATTGGGTCAAATCAAGGGGATAGAAATTATGTCAACTGAACCTGTACTCAACCGAAGATGAATGCCAAGATTCCTAATATTAATATTGTAATAAATTACATCAACCCATTTAACATTCTTACACGTGCTGTGCAAGTGGTAGCCCAAATTTCTTTGTAGTATTGTAAAGAAAGTAAACACTTGGAATTTATTAATAAAGTAATAAAGGCACTAAAATTATTATAATCTTTTGAAGAAATATGATAAATCCAAAGCTCTCAATATATATGCCTCTTAATTCCAGGAAATGTGAATTACCTGGTTTCTCAACTGTTAAAAATAGGTTGATAATGCATTACTCAAGATATGAGAATTGCTGCAGTTTCACATAGAGTTGAATCTACCCCAGTGAAGTGGGATGTTTTTCTAACCATTAGGCCCTCTCAGACCCATCCATTAGGCAATTAGTGTGGTGCAAGCTGCTACTTTTCAGCTACTCCATCTGAAGCCTGTTACTGTTTTTAAAAAACAAAATACTTCAAGTTATCACCCCTCAGAGAAAACACACTGGGCATGTATTACTTCACTGGAAATAAAAGCAAATCCATTGGCAATTACTGCAGAACAGCTGATGTATCATAAACTAGCCAAGCCATAGTAACATACCACCCCCATGTCTAAATGATTATGGGATAAAAGGTTAACTTAGACCATTTCAAGTAAGGAAACAATTCAGTGTTTCTTTCTATTCCATGCATTTATTGTGACCTCATACGTTCTTTACTGTAAACCCTCCAAACTGTGAACCCTAATTTTCCAATGAGCTTTCTATAACATTGTTAAAAAACACCTTCTCCCTCTTTTCCAAGACAGATGAGAGCATTATGATAAATATTTTAAAGACAGACCAAGACAGAAAGACAATTGAAATAGACCAGTTATCAGCATAACAACACTGTATCAGACAAAGATTCTTTGTCACTCAGCTATTACAACCACAAAATGATCCTTTCTCATCATACTTTCAACCCTGAAACAAAACAAGGCATAACTCTTAAAAAGTCTTATCAACTATAGATTTTATGGCATACCTCTAATTATCTACACTGATTATTTTCTCTGCACACATCCAGCCTGTACCCGGAGAAAAGATAAATGATTGCGGGAAAAGGAAAGCCTTCATCATAATCACCTACAATGGAAGTGAATTGAGGGCTATTAGCATTGTAACATTTTAAGCAAAACTGCAAAGCATAAATGCAAGTTTCTTAAAAGCATCACAGTGCTTTATTGTGCATGAAACTCCAATATTTGAATTGAAATATATAAAAATCCGCCATCAGTAATTTATAATTACATATATATTTGTAATAGAGTTGTATAGTGTATAAGTGGCACTCACAGTGTTCTAGATATTAAAAATACTGTGGTTAATGTTTTAGGATCACAGTACCACTGCCACGTGCTGATGTATTATAAACAAAAATTTCAATTCATGACTGACAGAACTTGTTCTATTGCAGTAGAGCAATTAATTAGCTGTGAAATTCCTTTTGTTGATGCATGTGAGTACTTCATCATCACTTATTCAAGCGAATGGAAAGCTTTTTTCAAAATTCAACACAGAAAATGTATCTCTGAAATTCTCACTCATGAGGTAGCTTCAAGTTTGATGCAATAATTTTGTTTAGAAAATATAATGCTAATGTGTATATAAATAGAAAAAGAAGCAAACACACTCGTCAAAATTATAAGACTACTTAGTTTTAAGGGACTTACAGATGGCTAAAAGAGACAGAAATTTTGTCTGTTAACAAGGAATATAGCAAGTGTGAGCTGCCACACTTGAAAGACAACAGATCAGGTCCACAGAAAGAGCACAGTACTCTGCTTCTTTCTTGTTCAGTGTATGGCCCCATACTTGCTGAATGCAGTTGAAAACCACTCAACGTTTTTCTTTTACTTCCTTTGGCTTTGGTATAGTGCTTACCACGATAACATCTAAATATTCACAAACATTCTTACAAAATTAGTTATGAAATGCTTGTAAAAATATTGGAGTACTTTACTGATTAGTAACTCAGATGAAAAAATTGAAAAGTATCTTGCTAATTGTGGATGTCTAACAATGTTTAGTTTATTTCACCACTTACATAGATTTTAGGCGTTCGAAGTATGGTTGATAGTCTTTGGCTACAGCAAAGAGTGGTTACCATTACTGCAAATCCAATCTGTAGTCTCAGGAGTGGGGAGTGGGGGTAGGGAAGAACAAACCAAAGAACACACAAACAATTTGTAACCATTTGGGAGAATTTAGATTGTAGTGACCAACCAAGGACCTCACATACACAAATAAATTTCAATGACAAAGTCAGAATAAACCTCAGTTCTCCAATGTAATGTTCAACTGCCTCAAGCCTAAGTCCACCTCTTCTTTTCTTCTGACCTCTGACTCATTCTCACTTATTTGGGACATGGAGAACTGTGAATCACAGCAAGAAACAAAAAAAAAATCTCTCATTATTCACTGCGATGCACCACAAATCTCAGGATTTGTGGGATGGAGAGGACAGGAGAGGTGTATGGAACTTGCAAAATCATAGGCACTTTTATTTCCAGATTTATTTATTTTTTAAATTCCTTCAGAAACACAGCCCATTTTAGCTTTTTTTATTGCTACTGCCTAATTGTTCTGCAAGGAGGCAAACCAAAACTCCCAGATTCCATCATATGTCATCACACTGATGGAGTGACAAGCCACCAGAAGATTTGTCCCATTGGAGAAAGCAATGGTAGAAGTCAGGTTAGTGTCTTTTATTCAGATGAGTATTAAAAAGCACTAAGAGCCTTTCTCAGGTGCTCGCTTGCACCAGAGGGAGATGGTGTCATTCAGACTCCTGATTGCAATGTTCCTCAGCAGGCACAAACTTCTATTTGTTCTCTGGAATACAAGATTTACAGACCCATCCCTTACCTCCTCATTCTAGTTTCATTCTTCAGGTATCTCCAGCTATGTTACTTCTCATCATAACCTCCTTCTCAATCAAGCTTCTCATCATAACCTCCTTGACTAGCATGTCAATGTCATTACAGCAGACGTAAAATTTTCCTATTCTCATTCAAGTTTAAACCACCATTTGCACGTCCTCTCCTTCAGCCCTAACTTCTCCCTTCTGCTTACCAAAACATTTTAACTTATTTTCTTCTCCACATCCACATCCAGTTCTTATCTGTACTGCAATCAAATCAGGCAAGACAAGGCAAGAGGGAGACAAAGCACAGAAGAAGCCATCCTCCTGTTCAGTTCTGGCGAATAGCCCAAGCTCAGAGCTAAATCTATGGGCCAAGCCCGCTTCAGACAGGATCATACACATTATGGTGGAATCTTCAGGTATTATACTATAAAGATACAAGAAGTTTTACTGAGCATATGCAAAATACAATTATAAAAAATATAGCTGATCTGAGAGCAGATTTTCACAAAGATAACAATACACACATCCTTGCCATAAAAGTAATTTCTCTTCAATTTCCAGTCTTGTCCTACAACAGAGGAGTTTGAGACAACATTGGTCTTAAACCAATGAAAGAAAAAGGAAAGAACAAATAAGGGAAGTTTAGCCTATGTGCCAAGTTAATAATTTTCATTTCAGAAAAGGGAGGCAAAGACAAGTTAGATTATATTTCAGAAATCAATTTACTAATCAGTTTTGGCTAGACAGGCTTAACAAAAGTTTGACTTCACTTCAGAACCCTATATCTAACGTAACATACGTTTTCCTCCTATGTGCAGAGCTAAAAATTAAACCATACAAATTTCTACTCAAATATTTCTATATCCAGTCCAGGTTTTACATTTTCATGACCTATAGCATTATAAAAAAATAAGCTCTACGTACTTGTAATTTGAGTTCCTCAAGAGGGGCCCCATGAATTCATGTTAACAAAATAAACCAGATAAAAGCAACTCTTTTGCATCAACACTTGCTGTCCCATATACCGGTTTCCCCTGCCTTTGGCATTCCAGTCAATCAGATTCTTCCAGTTCCTCAAACTCCTAATAACTGGTAATTCAGGTGACAAAATGGAAAGTGCACAAACAGTATAAATATTCAGAATAAATTTTGGAGAACTCTTAACTGGAAGAAGGTAACTCATTTTTCCCTAAAAGTTCTTCATGGTTCAGGTAATGCAGAGATTGTAAACCAATGAAGACAAAGGAAAAAACATGACTAACTATTGAGGGGGGAACATTTGGCAAGATTAAACATTAGACCTAGAATTTGGATCTACAGAATAATATTTTGTAAAAGTATTAATGGAATTCTAAAGCAATTTTACAATAACAGATAACTGCATAGGCTACTTTTGTATTCAAGTTTTCTCTGAGACAAAAGTTAGTTATTAATCGTTAGGGATACAAACCAAAAGATTCTTTATAATTATGTTAAAATAAGGTAGGTTGACACTGGGAATTTGGCTACTGGTATTTTCATTCATGCATATTCAAAAACCATAATTATGTTTATTAACATCAAAATCTCTGATTAAATTAAAAAACCCTAAACCAACAGATTATGACTTTAAAACTGTTAATTTACCTGTGCTTTCTTCTCTCCTCTTCTGTATGCAACTGCAATCAAGAATGCCCACTTAAATTACAAAAGAAGTAACAAACATTGCCCTACTGGTTTAAACATGAATATAAACTAGCTGCACTGGATCAGACCTAACACTATCATAGTATCCTGTCTTCGACAAGTCAACAGAAGATTCCTACAGAGATATAAAAAATCTGTTCTACTGAACCTTCCCAGTATCCAGCATTCTGCAGCTCATGTGCTTCCTCAAAGTCACTGCATTTAAAAGCTCTCAACAAGTTTCTTCCTTAAACTTCTGGCATCTGCAACATCTTACCTAAAGAAATTTCATCACTTAAAATACACACCATGTCAAGCAGGGTCAAACATCTGATACCCCTAGCCTCTTATGGCTTTCCCTGCCATTCATATCACAGTCCACAGTCATATCCTCCCTATAGCTATCTTCTTCCATGCTGCAGTCACAGCCCATTGTATTGAGTCTGGCTGGGATGGAGTTAACTTTCCCCACAGCAGCCCTCATAGTGTCTTGTATGAAAGGATTTCCAACAGCTTTGATTAGTCCTGTTACCTCTTTCTCTTCCCTTTTCCAATCTTGCCTTTTATAAATCCAAGCAGACTGTATCAGATGGATCTTTATTATCTACAAACTTGCTGGTTCCTTAAAAAAATTCTCGTAATTATGTTTGATGCAAGACTCACTAACAAAGGTAGCGTTGACTCTTTCCCAAAACATCATCTTTCTCTGAAATGAGTCATGTTAATGTTTGTTATGATTTCTACTGACTTGCCTGCTATGAAAGTCATGATTATTGGCCAACAGTTCTTTAGAGCTCTCCTGGGAACTTTCATAAAATGACATGACATCAGCCCACTTGCAGTCAGCTGGGACCTAAGTAATGTTAAGTAAAAAGCCGCACATTACATTCAGCAATTTGGTTGTTTCATCCTCAAGTTTCTTGAAGACCTTGGGTATGCATTATCTGGTCCTGATATTTTGCTGGTTTTCCTTTTACAACACTTAAATTTGACTTAAACCCTCTGAACCGTTGCCTATAAACTTCCATCATAGGAATTTTCTCCAGGGTCTCCCACAGCAAACGTTATCAAAAAGAATCTTTTTTTTCCTGCTGTGGCCTCATCTTATATGGACCCTCCTGCTATTTCTGAGAAACTACCTATCCTACAGGCATTCTGGGAGGCGTCAAGGTTTTCATGCATTTGTACAAATATTATTAATATTTGTTAATATTTTCTACAAGTTGCTCTTCAGATTATTTTTTATACGCCTTGGACTATTATATTTAACCTGTCTGTTCTAGATACAAGGTCAACTTTTTTCAAGAACGCTTACTTTTTCCTATGAGACTTTTTTACCATCCTGTTTAATCATGGCATCTTTCTTTTTATATCTTGTTTCAATAAATGGCATGCATTTGCCTCAAGTTTCCAGTATGAGGTCTTTAGATAGTCTCTATGCCACCTGCAGGGATTCTACTTTATTTACTTCACCTGTTTATTTTAATAACTTTTCTGAGCACAAGTGTAATGGATCTTTTGGTTTCCATTGCCCCAATATGAATTCTGAATGATCGCTGACATTGCAATCGCCATTACAAAGATGCACTCTGCTGTTTTGAAGCAGATCCTAAATATTCCTCAGGAAGAAGTTAACGGTTGCTTTTCTTTTTCTGGTTTCTCTGATTGGCCGCTTCAATAAACAATCATGGATGGTATCTAAAGATTTAATCTGAGCACCCCACCCTCATGCAAAATCTAAGTTACCTACACAAAGATTTATTTCACTAATGCAGTTTTACATTTCTTAAGGTGTCACAAAAGGCAAGATCTCTAAAGGGAGAAAAAAATTCTTGTTGAAACTAAAAAAAAATTCTTAGGTATTTATCTGATTTCTTAGCTGACAGCAGAGGATCTGACAAGTGCCTGCAAGAGTTTCCATAATTAGTCGTATGTACACTCAGCTGAAGACAAATTCACATTATCTGCACAAAACTTTTATTGTTTTAACTCACATAAGCCATCTACTTCAATATTCGGTAATAACTCTTGACAGTATTGACACTGCACAGTAAGCTTCATGAAAAGATATTAATTCTAGCTTCCAAGATCTTTTTTTTTACTGTCATGATACATAACTCATTCTTTAACTAGCAGTTAAAATAAATATCAACTCCAACTCACTCAGTATCCAACAATTTACAGTTATCTAGATTAGACTTGTGAGATTTTTCACTAATCTTAAACACAGATGGCAACTTGTAAAAAACAGCAATATTGTTCTTTCTTTTGTTCAGACTGGTAAGAGTGTTTTTGCAAACTTTTCTGCTGTGTTATTTCTACCCATAATACCACTATTAATTTCTAACTTTCTTGATAAAGCCTGGTGTAAGGGACTAGCTTATTTTTAAACTCCTGTAATGTAAATCCAGTATACCACTGATGCAACAAGGAATTCTCTCAGACCTTAGAAGCACATATTTCTGTTACAGAATGTTTAGTAATGATTTCTTTTTCTTAGTGGTCTAGTCCATCAAACAGCTGCTTCAACCCTTATAATAGTTAATGAAGCCATTAACAAGCTTCAAAATCAGTCTCAAAAGACACTGTAGCACACCAGTCTAATGGAGGAGAGTAACATCTAGCAGGGCCTTACCAGATGCTAACCTGTAAGTACTGAAATCTTAGCTTGTCGAGTGATCCAGCACCTTTCCTATTCTAAGGTTCCTCTGCTGCATGGTCCTTCACTCACAAAAGAACCCAAGGGTCTCTAATTAATTGGGTAAACATGCATCAAATCCTTCTTCAGGAACAGGTCTACAGAGAGATTTCAGAATTATTACTTTAGCTCAAATACTAGCAGTTAAACGAAAGATCAGTGTGTTCAAGACCTACCTGTAATCTGTTTATGAAAGACAACAAAATTTGATATGCTTTACAAACCGAGAATTTTAAAATAGATTTTGTGCTTAGAGTAAAACAGTTTAAAATTTCTAATGTGAATCATGTATGTAATTCATTCATTATACATTACATACTTTGCTGATGTAATCTAATGAAGGACAAGAATGGTATGGTATCACTTCTTTCTCCAGTTTAAGAGGTGCAAATTTCTGATAATTTTCCCATACAGAACACGCTTCTTTAAAGGAAGAGACAGACTTATGCTTTTAAGCAAAATGTACTTCAAAGCTCATTCTACCTTGAATTACTTCAGCAGCATTAAACAGCAGCATCCAAAATCAGCAAAGTTTTCATACCAGTGTGGGAACAAGCAAACTAAATTAAAAATATCAACAAGAGGTTTTAATTTTTGAAGAGCTCAGTCACTGTCACTGAAGCCAAATAATGCTGCAGCCAGACAGCATTGCAACATACTGTTAAAGATTATGAACATTTTCCCCCCAAATTCACAAGATTTAACCAAAATGTTAAGTTAAACATCTGTGCAACTTAAGACTTACATTAGCAGGATTTTTCAGGTTTCAATGATATTTAAAGGCATAATACGATTTGAACACACTTGCTATGACTGCTGTGCTATACAGTGAGAACATATTACAGTCATCTAAAATGAATGCTTCAGGACACTAAACATTTAGTCTGGACTCCCACCACCTTTTGAAACATAGATTTAATATATGTTGATAAGTTTACATTAACAGAGTAACCTAACAGACTGTTTGAGGTACTGGTTGAAGTCATGAGGATGTCTAGTTTTTTGCAAGTTTAAATCCCAAGAAAAGAAAGATAGGACATATAAAGTTGTATAGCCTATTTCTACAATGACAGAAGAGTTATGAGTAGTAGTCAAAGGTGCTGAGATGTTTCTAGCTGATTCATACAAGCTAGCAAGGAGCATGTTAGAAAACTCCTAGAGAATGACACGCTATAAAACTTGGGTAGTACTAGCTCAGTAACCACAGTGGCTGGAGTTCGACATTGACTCAGTACTTAAATATTTGCTCAGCTCCCTTCCCAGGATTCACAGCCTGAGAAGAATTATGTGCTACTGCAAACATGCCCTCAGCAGTACCTAGTTAGCTATGTCTACATAAAATTTCACACCAACAGGTACATAGTCTTCTAGGATAATTCTGTTTGAAAGGAACCTTAAGAGGTCATAGAGTCATAATATGTCAACAGTAGAGGTTTTCTATGAAAGAATGTCATCCTGTATCCCCATATTACCTTTACACCAAAAGGAGTAGTTGCCAGTTTTATTTCCCTTGTTGTGATAATTTCCATTTCAAGACTCATTTCTGCTAGGGTTAGAACTCCAAATATTAAGAAGCAGCTAAGTTTTTACATCAGGGATGGAATTCCCCTTGCAACTGCTGTAACCCCAAGTGGAATGGTAACCATCAGCCATCCCAAGTAGTTTGGGGACCATTGCTTTACAACATGTAAGAGAGCCAATTATTTGCCCAAAAAGAATGGTCAGTTTCTGGAATAAGGCAATGAGGCAAAGCCACCAAGAGCAGAAGGATAACAACTAATATTTCACAAAATAAGCTGTGAATCCACTCTAGGAACAATGCATTAAAGTGGTTGTCTCCAAAAAAGAACAAATCTAAACGAACCCACAAAATAAAGCCTATGTGTCCAAATTGCCCCCAAAGACTACATTAGGCATTAGTATATTTAAGTTGAAACTAATTCTGTCAGACATCATGCCTAGTTATCTACAAACCTTTCCTTTTTTTGGCAGCCATATATGAACTATCCGTCAAAGAAGTGCTTATTCTGGGCTACAGAGGCAAAAAGCATCTTCACCACTTCTGTACAAATACATTTGATTTATAATTTCATAAATGCACCTTATCAGCCAACCTATTAATTGCTGTAAAACACATGCTAACAAAAAACAAGTTATATCTGTTGAAATCTCCTAGCCTTCCAGGATATTTCTGGAGATGTGAGCTTTATACTTGTTTAACTTTGTATCTGGAATAAAAGCAAAAGTCAAGTGAAAAGTAGGAAGAAGAAATTTACAGGATCAAAGTAAGATCAAATTTATATTTTCATAATCTTTGTATAAACAGTGAGTAAACCAACAAATTTTTACTGTTAGCCAATCATCAGTGAAAGATTATTGCATTTCCAGCATCTCATACTAACATCACACATCTTCCCAATTTATTCCGTTTCCTTATTAAAACTTAATTTTCCTATGTAAATGAGCAAAAGAGTTCTGAAAAGTTCTGTTGACTCTACACTGTTTCAGAATATTATAATTGTGTTTGCCAGTTTAAGATATATTGAAAACCTACAAAGAAAGGCTAGACAATAAAATAATGTAGCTTTACTATATTACGATACTGCACTGAAAATGTAACTTGCTGAAAAGTAACCCTAGACTACTAAAAATAATCCCGCAAATAACTTATAAAGTTATAAGGTTATAAAGAACCAGCATGGGCATTTCTTACAAGTCTAGAGAGGAAAGCTTCTCAGTTTGTCTATTATAAATTTACAGAGAAAAGATTTTGGATCAGAGCACAGTTACAGTTACACAAACTGACAGAACATACAGGATGGTAACTAAGAAACCTGAGACTAGAATGGTTCCTATAGATTTGCTGCAATTAGGAAATACAATAAAAGCCTGTTGCTTTGTCTCAATTTAAGATAATTATGGTTAACCCACAGGTGTTCTTGAAAATGTCATTTTAATATTTTATACCCTTAAACAATTACTATCTCTCCTTGAATTAAACTGTTTAACAAATTAAACAGGCTCCTTTTAAAAAAAAATCATTATAGAAATTCAATGTATTTTGTATAGTATCCCAGAGCAACAGCTTTTAAAATTTGAAATAGGATTGTTACAAGATCATAAGTCATGAAGAATGAGTTATTTTTAATAAAAATATTTTACTATTATTATTTTTACTGTTAACATATGACCTAACAAGGAAAGAGTGACCTTTTTTCCTTCTATAAAACTGTATTTTGGGATCTCTGCTGTGGCTGCCTTCTGAAATCAGCAATACTGAAAGGATAATTTTGTGAATAATCCATTTATTTACAAAAAAATACAAAGTTTGCTCTCTGTGAACAAGAGCGGAACCTGCAGAAAAACACTTGTAAAAACCCAAACCATATGTCCAAGGTGCGGCCATGTCTCTGCAAGTATGTAAAGACAGTCATAGTAATTCCAACTGATCTCACACAATACAGAACCAACAACTTTCACCTGTAAAAGGAAATTAATGTAATAGTATGGTATCATTTCTCAGTGAGCAGATTTTTCTGCTATTCATTTGTCTCCTGATGTTTTGCACAGGAACAGCTGCTATCATTGGGCAGGACTTTGAGTAGCATCATCCTGCGACAAAAAAATCCTAACAGCAAATAGTTATCAGCCTCCAGGAAACAGCAGAACTATATATTTTGCTGCAATATATTCAGTCCAATGATATACAAAGTGCCCTGGTTTCAGCTGGGATGAAGTTAATTTTCCTCCTAGTAGCTGCTATAGTCCTGTGTTTTGGATTTAGTATGAGAATAATGTTGGTAACACACTGATGTTTTAGTTGTTGCTATGTAGTGCTTACACTAGTCAAGGACTTTCCAGCTTCCCATGCTCTGCCAGGTGCACAGCGAGCTGGGAGGAAGCACAGCCAGGACAGCTGATCCAAACTGGCCAAAGCAATATTCCATACCATGTGATGACATGCTCAGTATATAAGCTGAGGGGAGTTGGCTGGGGGGCACTGATCACTGCTTCGGGACAGGCTGGGCATTGGTTGATGGGTGGTGAGCAATTGTATCATGTATCACTTGCTTTGTATATTATTATTATTGCTGCTACTACTACTACTATTCTACTTTATTTCCATTATTAAACTCTTCTTATCTCAACCCACAAGTTTTCCCACTTTTCCAATTCTCCTCCCCATCCCACCAGGCAGGGAGTGAGCAAGCAGCTGCACAGTGCTTGGTGGCTGGGGTTAAACCACGACAAAGTCACAAACTTTGACATACCAAGCTGGTTTCTAAAACCACCTTAAAATAATTTTCAAACAAATTAGTTACTGTCACTGCTAGATGTCATATATATTGCTACACTGAACTCATGATTGTTGCAAATTTTGCTCGAGGAACTGGTCAGTAGAAAGTTAAACTCAGCAGACTACTTTTTTCAGCACAAGAACCAGAAGCCATTAGAAAGAGCTAGGGCAAGCCAGGTCCAAAACAGAAAGAGGCAGTTCTTCTCTAACAGGTAGTAAGTAACCTGCCTTATCAAAGGAAGTTTAGGATGCAAGAAGTAAGGTCAAGGGAAAACTGGGCAAAGGAGGAAGTGCCCATAAGTTGAAGGGGAGACTGAACAGGCACTTGTAACTAAATAGCTAAACCATGTTAGGAAGTCCCCTGAGCTGGAAACAGGTGGAATTTGGGGGGCGAGGGGTGGGAGAAGTATCATATGTTGTATTTTTATCCTTCCATCAGCCTCTGATTATGGCTACTTTCTTCCCCCCGCCGCCCCCCCCATGATCTTTAATGCATTTAATTGTACATTAGCCCTTGTAATGGACAGGAAAATGATAAGCAGCAACTTACAATTACTGGTTTTATTGATTTTTCCCTTGGTGTGCTGCTTCTGGAGACACTGCAATAACAGGCAGATGCACAGGATAGAAAAAGTTCTAACCCATCTTCTAGTCCCAGAAATCTGTTTAATATGACATCTTCAAGTCAAGGATGTAAAAGATATTTAACTGATAAGAACAGATGTTAAACTTGACCTTAGACAAAGATCAGAGATTAGAGACAGAATATTAAGCTAAATGAACTTTTAATCTGAGACATTTTTATGCTTTTATACTAATGAAACTCATTAGTAACTTCACCACTTGTTTAAGAACAGTTTACTGAATTAAATGCCATTTCCTAACTCTACCTTTGCTATTGAAAGCTGGTGAAGAGTCTTATAACAAGAAAATATGGATAAAGGCAATGAAAATTCACTAAACACCTAGACGAAGAAGCAGTAAGGGCAAATGAGTAATAGCACCTGCAGCTGCTAACTTTTATTAACCTGAACTAAACCCCACTATGTTCTTCTGAAAATTGTAAGTTTATAATACATGCTTACAGGTGATACCAAACTGGGGGAACCAGGCAATATGTGCAGGGGCAGGGCTCCCATCCAGAGGGACTCAGACAAGCTGGAGAAATGAGTGAAATTCAACAGCAACATACATGAAGATCTGCACCTGGGAAGGAAGAGTCCCCTGCAACAATACAGGCTGAGCGCTGCTCTTCTGAAAAGGATGAAGGGCTAAACATGAGCCTGCAGTGTGCCCATGCGGCAAAGGCGGCCAACAGTATGCTGGTCTGTATTCACAGAACACAGCCATTAGACCAAGACAAATGATTGCGCCCTCTGCTCAACTCTCGTGAGACCATATCTAGAACAGTACATCCAGTTTTGGGCTCCCCAGTACAAAAAAAGACATCAATAAAATGGAGCAAGTTCAGCAGAGGACCACCAAGATGACAGACTACAGGTCTGGAGAACCTACACTGTGAGGAGAAGCTGGGGGAGCTGGGCTCGTCCAGTCTGGAGAAGCAATGGCTTTTGGGGGGACCTAACAGCAGCCTGCAACTGTCTCATAAGAGGCCATCAAGACAACAAAGACAGGCTATACCCAGCAGTGCATAATGGGAAGATGAGAGGCAACATTGAAACAAGAGAAGTTCAGACTAGACATAAGGAAAAAATTCTCACTATGAGGACATGTAAGCAGCGGGACAAGGTGAAGCAGCGGGACAAGGTGAAGCAGCGGGACAAGGTGAAGCAGCGGGACAAGGTGAAGCAGCGGGACAAGGTGAAGCAGCGGGACAAGGTGAAGCAGCGGGACAAGGTGAAGCAGCGGGACAAGGTGAACCAGCATGCCCAGAGAGGCTGTGCAGTCTCCATCCGCGTAAGTTTTCAGGGACAGACTAGATAGCACAGTGTAACAGTACAGGGAACATAAAAGGATTGATGTGGACTTCAAGACCAGTAAGGCGATCACAACAGCCACATTCATAGTGGACCTTATTTAGGTTGACCTTTTCACCTTTATGCTTGCTAATGTCTCCTTACGTCCCGCAGGCATATTCTGTAATTTTAATCTAAGTTAATTTGGAGCAATTGTTGTCAGCTTTTATTTATGCTTATTTATATTTTAGCTTCACTCTTTGGCCTACCATGACTGCAGTCCTGCTACCACTTCCTTTACTTTCATAAAAAGATTTTCAAGCAAATACATGTTTTTGCTACAGGTAATTTTTATTATGCGTGTGTGTACTGCAAGTATAACCATGGACACAAAAAAAAAAAAATCACAAAGGTCATTAAGCCAGCTCCACTCCAACTCTGACACAAAGGCATGCAGCAGTAAAATATTCCAAGAGTATCATTCCAGTTTTTCCAAATGTATAGTCTCTGGCCAAAAATCTCGAAGTAAATATGTTTCCCTTAAACTGGAAATTGCACGCCTGTTTTCATTTCTAACAGTCCTATTTCTAACCTTGAGATCAGGTATGTGGAAGTTTTATGCTACAACACATAGTCCTTTTAAATTCTTATTCTAACCATGCTATAGAAAAGAAGAAAAAAAGGCTATCCCTTTAAAGCAAGAGCAAAGAGAATATATACCCCTCCATATCATCTCCTGCAAGCTAGATACTGTGGCATATGCAACAGAAGATACAACTGCTAATCAAAATAAAATACAGAAAAAAATGAAGTATGACATTGCAAACAGTATGTATGCTTACTTAAAGCAGCAATCTCTTTGGCCTAATCTAGTTACATACTTTCGTCTTTTCTAAGAGTCTGCCCACAGCAGATAAACACACAAACCTTCTTGTGCTGCACCAACTGACGTCAGCAGTCGCTTAGGAACAGCGTTTGGTGCAAAAGTGGTAGTACCGAAACTATGTTTACAACTGAAAAAGAATGACAGTATGCAGGGCTTACCATAGCTTTAGGAAAAGAGATACAAGTTTATAAACAAAAACTATAAAAAAGATCTTTTCTAAAACTTTATGGGGTTTTCAAAGAATGTTTATCTGCTTAAGTATCTTGCAGTGAATACCAAGAGTAATAGATTTATTTTTCTATATTTGAAATTGTACGATTTCCTCTCCCCCTTCCCTTCCCGCCGCCGCCCCCTCTCCCCCCCCCCCCAAAAAAAAAACAAAACCAAAACAAACCACCACCAAAAAAGTCATCAGTTTTGGAATGCAAGCTTTGAGCTTCTTTCACTTCTGTTTAATCTGTAAACAAAAATTCAAATCCAGTAACAACTTCATTGGGTAACTGTTTACAGGGACAAAGCCCTGTTGTTCTCACAGCAGGAAAACAAAAGAACTCACAAAGCAACCTGCACCAGTAGAAATAATCATCCCAACACTATTTTCTATCTAAATAGTCAAATGTTTGGAAAGTCTAGGATTTAAATAACTTAGAAGTGCTATACTTTAAATCACTCAATACAAAAGTTTTTCTGAAGACTCTCAAGAATAAAAAACTCAAAACTATACAGCTGCAAAGGTGTTTGTGACAGTTTCCCAAACAAACTTAATTTTACAGTTACAGAATTCTAATTTAGAAAGAATGGGTGTGAAAACTGTATGTATTTATTTATTGGTTTATTTATTGGTCCAGAGTAATTTACAAATAAACCTCAAATTTTGAGCAGTCTGATGCTTTCCTTTCTATGACAACATATAACAAAGCTTCTAACCACTTGTTACACTTTTTGGAAATCTGTTGAAGAATTAAAAAAATGCGTAGTTTGCACAAGTTCAAAAAATGTTAAGTGCTAGATTTATGTATTACAGCTCTAGTAGGCATTCTTCAGCTTCAGGCTATGGAAATTAAGCAGTTTTCTCATCAGAGCTGTGCCTAACAGGAATGCACTGTAATGTTAGACATCGTAACAGAGAGACTCTGTACGTCGTGTGCTCACATTCCTCCTGCTGGCTCAGAGGAAACACAAAGGAAGAAGCTAAAACTAGAATGGCCAAATAAAGGACACTGCAGAGAAGAAAACTGAATAATATGAGTCAATATTACAAAAATGAGAACACTTATTTTCATATTCTTTTGATATATTTCCAATACAAAACCTGACGTTCAGCAGCCACTCTCAATCCCTGAACTTTAATGAGTTACTCAGACACAAGAAGCTGTGCACACATTTATCAGTTTTTTGCTGTACACATCTCCAATCAAAAACCTGCATGGAAAGAGAACATAATCTGCCTCTCTTTTTAAGCTAACATAAGAATCACTATAAATTTGGGAAAGCTAACTGGAACATATGCTATATCAGATGGAAGTGATCGAAATCAGGAACATTCCCCCTTCGCCTCACCAAAAGAAACCCACCATCCATATGCAAAGTGGAAAAACTATATAAAAGACAGAAACAGGGATAACCATCTTTTTAAAAATATTAGCTTCCTGACATGCAAACAGTTTTACACAATTCACCCCCAAATTCTCTAAAACCAAGACAAGGAAAAGGAACAGGTAACATCAATTTTATCTGAAGCAGATAATGCATTGTTTCATTCATCTCATAGTATATTTTTGGTCTGCTACTGAGAGTGGGAGAAAGCTGTTTCTGTTATTTCAATGCATCCCTAAAGAATATTGTCTCTGGACAATGTCCAGAAGTAATCTGGGCCAAGAATAGCTATTTGATCCCAAACTGAAACATTCCAACACCAGCCAAAGGTCTAAGTAGTTTATCTGGAAGTCAAGCAGAGAGATCTGAAGAAAAAATGGGCTCTACTAAACTCAGCAAAGCCTTCCTTGTCGATTCTGTTATAGTTCAGAAATTGCTTCAGCTTGCTTTCTGATTTATATTCCTGTATATGGACTTTAAGTCAACTTTTCCAGGATTCTGAATTTACTTCCCATCACACCTCCCACCATGACAGCTGAGAACTGAGTTGACAGTTTTCTAATACCCTTGGGAAACAAAGCATTTTTCTGCTGCTGTATCTGGAAACAATCAAGGTGCCAAAGGGAACAACTAGCTGTTCAAACCACCATACTTTGAGAATTTTTGAGGGGCTAGAACACAGTTCAGCCATGCTTCAATGAACAGCACCAACAACAGGAGACACTGTTGTCCAAGGCTTACTGCTGGTAAACCTCCCATACAGAGACATTCAGAAGCCACCTGGATAATGTTTTAAATATAACTTGTGATAGAAGGCAAAGACCCAGGAGCAAATGTCCAGTTGTTACCAAAAATGCTGCCAATGCATTAAGCACACACTTGCAGAATTCTAATTAGAATTATGCTCCTACAATGCCAGGCTTTGTATCCCATAAAGACGTAAGACTTACTGGGAGATCAATTTTGATGTTGTTCTAATAACTGGTCTTGGAAACAGCCACATTTTAAGGGTCTTTTTTCCTTCTTCACCCTCTCCTTCATAAATGTTAGCTTGTCAATATTAAAAAAAAGCCAAACAAACCAACCCTCACCCCCCAAAAAAAAACCAACCCAAAACAATCACCTCACTGCTGAAATAGACAACACATGCATATAAACAATATAATAAATTATAAACATACAAACCATCTTATCTGCGAACAAAACGTGAACTTGGAGATACAATGAGAAACATACTTCATCACACATAAGTTACTTTTCTTAGAGGGGAATAAATAACTTGGAGAAAAGACTGTGAGGAAAATGAGTGGGAATCAAAGGTAATAAAACTTCAGGCTTTCTGGTCATTCTGAGCAAAGAAATTCTATGAACATTCATCTTTTCCCTGAAAAGCAAGCTGCTTTGCTACATCCTTTTATCTGCTGTCCCTTTTGCTATTTAGGTCTCCACAAGAATAGACTGTGACCTATTCTTCTGAATATCTACAACACGAAATAAAATACCAGCAAGGCAACTTGCTTTCACATCCCAGCAGTGGCAGTGAAGCATGGTTCATGCTAAGTCAAAACCTGTTCGAGTGCCTACTTCAAAGAATGGCCATTGCCATTCCCATCTAGTAGTCTGTTACAAACAAGAGAGTTATAGTCTACTGCAACAACGGCACGAAATCAGCCAATAAATGAGACAGCATTTCATTTATCTTGGAGCTGTCATCACTGGACAGCTTGTTTCTATAACTGGTAAAGACTGAGGAACAGTAAATTAAGTCCCATAACATGACAGAAAATACACTGTCACGTTTCACTACATAGAAGACCATCTTCCCAAAACTTGAATAAAAACCTCAACATCAGAACAGCAAACACACTTTTTCAGGAAAAGGGGTAAGTAGCTCTGTGAAGAGCACAAATAATGAAATCCTTGGAACTTCTGTCTTATGACTAGATTACCCGGCAAGCTCTAAATGCCCCATTTTCCCGTATTTAGAGTACTCATTCCACCTGTCTTTTGTGGCTTCTTGAGTCTTTTTTGTAGCGAGGGTGCTAATAGGCTCTCTTCTCTTGCTGGCTACTGATTTTCATTAAATTTAAAGAAAATTTATTATTCAAGATGATTATCCTCTGTCAGATTTAACTGAAATAAGCAATGAATTCAGAGATACTAGGGATGGATGATCACATGACAAAAAGGTACTTGAATTAAACTCTCTGATGTGTGCACACATCACATGTACATGCACATGCATATACAATTTGTACACATTTACAAGATCTTAAAGTCATCATGTAATAGAGGGTTATATTGCCAATAAATTAACTTAATACACCCAAAAAGAAGGTCAGAATAGCCACTTCAGAGATGACCTAGAAAACAAATATCTGTGGTAAGGGAAAAAAATTTCCTCATGAAGTCCAGGCATTTGACAGTACAGGACAGTGTCTTTTATTAGTATTTAACAGCAAGATAAAATAGAATACAGGAGATTATTTCTTAAACACTTTTTGTCTCATAACAAACTTGAGGGATACATTTACATAGCTAAAAGATGCTTTATCTTCTTGTAAGGGCTATGATTTCAAGTAGTGCAAGTTCAGGACTACAGCTTTAATGATGAAAAATGTTGTTTAAAGGAAACTTGGAGTTCACAAAACTGAATTGGTTAAGAAATGCTGATTCATTTGCAGAATGGAACAAATCAATTGATTTACTCTTCAATGAAAAAAAAAATCACACTGGTGCTTAAAAAAAAGTGATGTGGAAACTTGTTCTTACGAACACCAGAAGACTGACTCACACTTATGTTTAAACAATGTTAACTCTCACTATCACACTTAAACAGTTTTAATTAATTGCCTCAGGACACAGAAAATGAGTTACTACTTTGCAAACTAGAAAATGCAGTTTCTCAGTGTGTATAAATGGTTACTAAAAATGACTACAACTGCTTAAACAAAAGCATACTGTACAGTTCATATAGGTTATGAAACTAGTCAGAATACTAAGCAACATGTTTTAAATGACAAAATGCAAAAGCTATAATTAAATTTCAATGGTTTTAGATTATATTTTGACATTGACAATAATTTTGCTAATAAAAAGACGTTGTATAGCTGCTTTGAAGTTATGAGATTTCAGTGTGAACGTACAGGGCGCTTTACAATGTTTAGACGCATCGTAACAAGTCAATCATTGAATACACAGATCTCAAAATGGGGTGGGAAAAACAATCATTTTGCTAATATTAAGAATTATACTTTTATTTTTACAAAATTTTAGAATTTGGGGGTACATGGATTTGGTTTTTTGTCTTTTTTTTAAAAAAAAAAACAACTTTGAAGTAAATGTTCTAACAATCATTACTAAGTAACCAGCACAGCAGAATGCAGCAATCCTTGAATCAAATAAAACCAAAGCTACACAAAACACAAGAAGTTATGGAACGAACAACAAAAAATCCACAGATTACTAAACACTATTCATGCTAATCTCAATATTCCTAGTTTTCATACTGAACATTTGAAATATTTTGAATACTTTGTTGAAATTTTCTGAAAAAATATTATCTTCCAAAAGAACTATCTTTAAGCATTTTGGCAAAATAAGAATCCTTTGCTTTGTAAGTATTCCAAGAAAAGAGAGAATAAAGCTCTATTTTATATAATGAAATCTAATAAAAGCAAATGTATTACAGTTTTTTTAGCATTTTAACACAGCAACAAAACCTGTAATCTTATTGTGGGTCAAGCTATATTAAATACCAATACAATCAAACACTTAAGAGGTTCTGAAATAATTTGTTTGATGCATGTTTCTGACCAATAGATGAAAGGGTAACCTTTAATTTTCCTCAACCCATACAGGACTGTGACCAAGCTAACTGATGAATTAAAACAGCACACAGTACATTTGCATCGAGAACAAAGCCTTTAACATATAAGAAAGATAACTTTTTGACTGGAGGTCCCCACATAGTGTAGCATAGAAAATAAGGCAGGGAAATAGGATTAGAATTGCCTAGTCTGGCCTTTGTTATATCCCTGTCAGCATTGACCATTTACAGAAAACATTGGCTAAATTTCACAGAACATTCAAGTTTTGACAGTTCATCAGCCGCAACAAGGAGTTTTGGCAAAATATTTAAGCCTTGTGGGCTACTTTTCCAAATATTCCATTAATCAAAAAGATTAATGGCAGAATGGAATTCAACACAAAATACCCACACATGTTCACCCAATTCCCTGAGTAGGTTTCACAGTATGCTGCAAATTGTCTCAGCTGTACCATTACCAGCATTAGATATAGCTGTTTTCAAGCCATTACAAACAGTAGTCACTGTACCCCTTCTCTTAAGATGTAGGGTCATTATACCTTTCTGCAGTCATTGTAGTGGATGACTGCTAAGGGCCACTCTTACGCTCTTCAAAAGTGCTTGCCAAACTGTCTCAGTCAATGAATAATTCCCCTCAATCATTTCTTACAATATAGTTCTAATAGTGTTTTCAGTTGAAAAGTCTTTGTACTGTTTTAGCTCTTCAGTGTTTCTGCCAACTAGCTATTCTTATTAAAGATCTTACAGACCATATTCTGGGAATTCCAGTAACAGAGGACCCTGCATGTCCTTCATATTTCACACAGCATTGTCTAGAACAGATTAACTTGTACAATCACTAGCAAATAGATAAAGCCCTAGGAATTGCTAAATTCTTATTCTGATGCAATCAAAAAAAGAAAAAGTGTTCTAACTCCATCTTCTGGCTAGGAATAATTGCTATGGAAGATCAAACAAATTATTGAGTGAATTCAGCTTGACAACAGGCCTTACTTACAAGCTTTATACTTCTATAAGTCTTGTTTCTTCTTTATGTGATTAAAGGTTCCTCTCCAGTTTATCATTCCTTTCACTTCCCTCTCACTTCTCCTGAGTTTGAGTTTGATCTTTGTCAAGCATCTATATAATCAACATTTTTGTTAATGCTTTGGTGTAAAAAGTGTGAGCTTAATCACGGACCAATTTCTGCTTTATCTTCCTGAACATCATTTAAAACAAACAAACTTACTGGGTGGTGAGAAAATGTCCACGTATTAGGAAAGCAATATTAGTTGCACAATGCAAGATCTAATATTTCAGATTTCATAAAGGAGTAGAGCTTAAAACTCAAAACAGCAGGACTGTAGGTGTTTTCACAAGATTTCCTCTTTGATCACAAACCTCCAGCATACAGTAGAAGACAACTCAAAAAGTACACAACAGAAACAGACACCTGAAGTCATTTGTGCATACTCCTGAACAGATGAATTTATTCAAAAGCTGAAACGAGGTATGTGGTGCACCTGCTTCCATTTCTCCACTCCCAACCCATTCCACAAAAAAATTATTGTGGCTAATGCCTTTTACACCTGTGATTCTACTGGGATGATGGACAGCATATATAAGCAAAGACCTCTATAAAATGAACAAACCACAGACTAAGAGTTATTATTAAAGAAAGAAGTGATACATGATTGGATTGCACAATTCCATATTATAGAAAACTGTAAACCTGACAGAACTCTGAAGATGGCAGAAGCAAAGTCATTGGACCTATTTGTCCGATGAAGTTCAGTCTGGGTTTGAATTAATAATAAGAAACTCATTTTTATAACTTTTTTTTGTCACATGTGTGACTTTTTGGCAACATGGAAATTAAGAGCCAAGCAGGGCTACTGCAAAGAGCTGGACTGAAGCTTCCTTACTTTACCAACTTTTTTTATCAGAAAATTCAGGTACCCACAAAAGTGGGCAGAAAAATCATCAAAATAACTAGAAGCATCAACGAGGGACAGACATACTTCCTGACTCAGCATGAGAGGACTTCCACTTCTACATTCTAAGGTAATAGCTTTTCTCCACTACTATATTACATATTTAGTCCTGTAGATAGAAGCATGATGGATTGACGAGAATCCAAGACTCATAGGTTGACTCATGAAAGTGTTGCTACAGTTTTATGTGCTTGTCTTATTTCACTCTGAAAATAATGAAGAATTTTCACATGATCACAACATTATTAAAGCACTGTTTTCAATGACTGCCAAACACTCAGGAATTAGGAAGAATCTGATTCACATGTGTCCTTTACCAGTTCATTCTGTTCTCATATATGAATGCGGTACAATTCTGTCTGTTACCACACAATCTTAAATTGTTTTTTCAAAAGAACTTTCTGCCCCATTTACCATACAAGTCTAACTTAAATATCTAAATTGCACCTTTCCGTTCAAGGTGTTTGTTAAAATTTTGTGTATAATGTTACATGTTGCAAGTGTGGTATCACACCTGATGGCAATTGCTTAATATCTCAGATTTTAAGTACCTGTTTGCCATATTTCAGCTATCCAATGTTGAAGCATTCTGTTCCTTTTACTTCAAGTAGACAAATGCAGAATATAAAGTTCACTCAAGACATGGAGAAACATAGAGGCTTTTGCATGTGATGGGATGCTATTTTGACTGATTTACTGGGAAGTTCTAACACATCCATTCTTTACATTGCAGTGCCATTAGTTCTGTTAAATCAGCACAACTTGGCATTTGCCACAATAAAGGAGCAGTCCTGCCCTCCCTCAGCTGCTCATTCCCATCCCTCTGTCACTCCCTCTCATGCAGCAACAGCATTCATGCAGACACGTGGCAAGGAACTACAAAAAGAACTGATTAGTTTTAACATAGATTAGTTCCCCAATTTAGTTCACTGTGTAGTCTCATGAATGCTTGTGTCAGCACAAAGGGGGATGGTGCCAGGGCACGAACGAGCAGACAGTGCTAGGAAGGATGACTCCTTTCAGTGGAAGCGCCACAAAGCATCAAGGAATTGGAACATTTGAGTACGTGTTCAGATTAAAAAGTATATGTCCAAAGGGCAAAAAAAAAAAAATCATTTTTTTGCGATTACATAAAAATTAATCTAAATTGGACATAGTTCATAGCATCAGAAAATTATCATGCTCTGACTCCAGAACTCAAAATTTTAAGACTTGCATTGCAATTGTACCTCCCAGCCAACAAAAGCTGCTGCTGCATCACACATTTTAGTTAGTTCTGCTGCTGGTATTATCAGCAAGAAAAAAAAAAGAGGCAAAAAAAACCCCAAACCAAACCCCAACAAAATGTGAAGGAACAATGAGGAAGGCTGGGAAAAGAAAAATAATAGAAGATATCAGAGACAAATACAGAAGTTCAGCATTCCAAAATTAAAAAAAAAAAATAAAAAAGGTATAGAAAAGCATCACTGTATCATTTGACCTTAAAAGCCATTGAAGTCTCAGCCTCTAATGTGCATCTTAGCAAAAACATTTCCTCTAAATAGCTACAGTATAGAGAGTACAATATTTTAGGTCAGAAATGTTTATGAAATTACTAATTCCAGAAGAAAACTGTAGTGAGATATGAAGACTGAGAAGAATCACCTGCAACTGTCATCTAAGGCAATGAAAAGGAGAAACAAGCTCTCCACAAGATTTTAAGGAACTGTTACATTCTATTGATTAGTTAAGGATCAGATACTATGTGGATACCAAACACATTGAAAGCCGACACCAAAGAAACTGGAAACAAGTTACTTGGACACAGAAAATAAATGAACAGTGAAAAATCACAAAACAGTAAAGGAAAACTTGTGATATTCCAGGAAAATTCAGAGACAGCTAAAGCATGCCTCTGTTTTGGATTTGCAGAGGATAAGTGCTAGGGGGAATTACAAACAAGCCAAATGACAGGTTTACTGCGGGCTGAAGTTGTGATGTCCTAGGGTGGAGCTGTAGAGAAACTTCCTATTCAGAGGAAAGAGGGAGATCTTACTATCAGAGAGAAAGGGGCTAGTAAACAGAAGTAAGCCTACATCATTTCCTCTTTTGCTCTCAATGATTACATGGAAACAAAAAAAGCATTACTGGCATAGATGGTTTGAAAACAAAAAGACCTGGAAAAATGTTATTCATATTAGACAATGGGAATAATAATATTACTAATAATGTTTTTTAAAACCCTGCCCATCTTGGGTGATCCTAATGATCATTTAGGAACATAACCATACGATGAGAAAACAAAATAAAGAGAAAACCCTTTGCGTTGCTCAGAAAAGCATGAACATATTCTTGATGCACAAAACCACCCATGCAAGGTGATCTGACTGCTAGCCATTTTAGCAACAGCCATAAAGAAACAATGGACTGTCAATCACTTTCTTGATGTTTTCAGTGGAATTTTCTATAAAATACTTCATAGCATAAATTTCAAATAGCATTTTACTGATTTATTTTCCTCAGTAAGAATCACAATCAGAAGAAGATGGAAGAGACCTTAATCCTTTTTCTCTTTCATAGCACCTACAGAACATACAGTATTAGACAAGCTGACTTACGTCGGGAGACTACGGCAGATATATACCAAATGTTTCCCCAGGAACCGTAAAAAACTTCACAGACTTTGCTGAAAAAAAATGCAGTCCCTTACTGTAATGCCTGGAAGATTAAATAGCCAAGTAGCATCCTACTAAGCTGCAGTTTCATCTGTTATTACAGACTTATCTTTTGAAACATGCGTGTATACCAAATGGTCTGGCTGAGAATATGATATTCCAGAAACAACAACTGAATGTTGTCAGTTCATAAAAGCACTTTGAAAAATAGCTAACAAGCGCTGAATGAACATTAATTCAGATAATTGAACAATATTAAAAGTTATGCAGAAAAATAAGTATGTGATCATGTAACTCCTAGCTCCTTCATTGAAGGCTTACAGGGCTAAAATACTAAATGAGGATAAAACAAAATATTCAATATGTTTGATGTACTGCATAACCTCCAGGCATTGCCCTAAATAAATGGCAAAGTTACTGGACACACACTCATGGAACCCAATGATGATCTAATGACACCATAACCTCCATTTTGCTCTCCGGGATTGAAGGGATACAGATGACTAAGGATTCACAATTCAAAAATTGAGATTTCCAGATCTTGCTTTGTTAACATTTATATTAGCTGTTTATTAATCATACAGATTTAAATCCCAAAACTCATTGACTTCATAACTTGCAGTTGAGCTAATATGAATACATACCAAATAAAGCACACACCAAGCAGAGGCCACATACAACAACATGTGTTAGTGAGGTTGGACAAGTCAGTCAAACAATTTTCAACTAGCAGCAAAACAGTTGCTCTTCCTTTAGAATGGCATCTCAGTGCTTTAGCCACCTCCACCCAAGCACGTTTTTTGTTTGTTTGTTTTTCAATAAAATAAAGACAATCCCATATGCAGAACCCAGGCCAGGTAGACAGCGATCACTGTTTGGAATGCAACCCCGGTGATCAGCTGACCACAGGTAACACTTTCCTACAGTGTGAAAACTGCCCTAAAATATGGTCTGCCAGACTCTTAAAGCCAAGTTAACCTGTCGTAAATGTGCAGAAACAGAGATACTCAATCTTTCTAAACCTTGCATTCAAGGGTTCAGGGTGGGGTGGGGGGGAAGGTCACGTCTGGAGTTGGGGTTTGGTTTTTTTGTTGTTGTTGTTGGGTGGGGTTTTGTTTGGGGTGTTTCTTGGAGGGAGTTAGGGAGGTTTGGTTGGGTGGGTTTTTTTCTGCGAAGAGCTTCGAGCATAGACTTCAGATACTAACACAGCTCTAACTGATGATCTGTCAAAGTTATCCTTTTAAGAAGGAAGAAAATGCAGGGGGTTTATATGGAAGAATTCTTCCAAAATAATTTGAAAATCCTAGTATTCAAACACTTAAAATATATTAACTCTTTAAGCTTCACACAAACACAGGAACACAAGTATATTCTATATTAACCTCAACATTTTAAAAAGTTTAGCCTTTAACTATGTACTATAATACTAGTTTGTTAAAATCTAGGTTTATTTGTGTGTTTGCCTATGTAAAAAAAAAAAGTAAAAACACAGTAACAAACACTTTAATCTGTTGGTCACTGCATGATTTTTCCCTAAAAAAAAAAAAAAACTAGCCATAGCTTGCCATAAGGCAATACCCATACTACTAACATACATCCATATTAAATAATTTACTGTGAATTTGTTTACTGTTTTTAAGTAGAATGCAGAGGACATGATGGTTTTCTGAGATAAAACACACCCTGCTTTCAACACTAACTGGTTTATATTAGTGGCCAGGTAACCACTGGAAGTTAGTGAATTCAGTCAACACAGGAAAAAAGTATTTAGAAAAAGAATCCCTTGCTTTAGAGGTTAAACTTCAGGTAATAATAATTTTCAAAACTATGTTTTCGTATGTAACACAAGAATACTTCAGTATAATTGATAGAAAAGCTGGTGATATCCGGAACACTGGTGAAACTTGCACAATACTTAATTTTGGTAACTAGGAAAGATCAGTTTCATAGAGATCACAAAAATTTGATTGTCCATCTTTCAGAATCAAGCACAGCTACAATGTTCTTTGGAGAAGTAGGCTGGAGAGTTTAAATAATTTTTCAATTTATCTCAAATAGCACTTTGCAAATTCTCATGAGTGCCATAGTCTCAGTCACAACCAAACAGTTTGAGATGAGGCTGGTCTTTTCCTTTGTAACAGTCAAGTTCAGCTTGCAACATTATCAAAAATAAAAGAACTGTAAGCTAACTGCTGGCAAGTATGACGCAAACAGTTTCCTAGGTAACAGCCCAAGTTGCTGAAGTGCCTGATCCAGCATTTCCTCATCTGTTTGCACTCACACCAGCAGTCTGACAATGTAGTCACTGCATCCTGTTTCACTCAGAAGCCAGTGAAACACAGTGAGCTTAACCCTTGACTAACGTATTTACAGTTAGCCTATCGTACCTATAGATTAGCTCTTACAGCAATGCATTTTTAATATTCTCACACCTTTGCAGTAGCTGTCTACACTGCATTTTTTTAATTGAGAAGCAAATAATGAGAAAGAAAGCTAAAATAAAACACCCAACATGTAATGGATATCTCTTAATTTGTATTTTCACCACTGAAAGTTTCTGCCACAAATTAAGTTTTAAAAAAATTAGTCACCTGCAGATTTCACATAAAACATCAAATTATCTGTACCTGATTTTAACTTTATAGGTCCAGAATTTTCCTGATTTTATACTACACCCAAAGTAAATCAGATACATCAAGAGGATCTATCAAACTACTTGTCATTCACTTCAAATAGATGTGTATTCATATAAAAGGAGGAAACATGTTTTAAAAGTATACCACAAAATAGTTACTGTATATACCAAGAAAAACAAAAATCACATTTTGATGTAAAAAAAAAAAATGTAAAGAGCATGGATCTCATCAGTGAGCTATCTTTCAGGGGAACTGTGTTTCTAGAGCAAATTAAATAAAATCAAACACATTAATCAAAGAAATGCAAAGATTGGCCTTTCTGACAATATATTGCACCGAAAAAAATTGGATAATTTTAGGGTGTATTTTCAAATGTGAATTTGGTCATTTCAGGACATGAACAAACATGAAACAAACTATTCCCAGCACAGAGCTTTTATGTGCTGGCATCGGTGCTTATCCGGTGTAAAACACAACTGTTTTTCTGTACTATAGGATAGTTGTGGGGCACAAAGAAAGCAAAGAGATAAAAGTAATATTTTTTGGTTAAAAATTCTGGGCAGTGCTTCAGCAAAAGCAAAGTGCACATGAAATTTACTGGTGAAAAAAATCTCCCACCTTCACTGACTCATCTACTCAGTGCAATTTTAAGTGGGAAATCCCCTAAAGCATTCTGAAATAGACAGATGACAGCCAGCCAGAACAACCTGTCACAGCAGCTTCCTGACCACTAAAGAGAACTAGGTATCGAAAACATGAAGGTGCAGGGAAAGAGGAGATGTTAGGGACTTTTCACTATTTCTTTCACAAAAGCTTACTCGCTCAGGACACCAGGTTCATATCAAGCTAGAACTGCTTGAAAAGGAGATCTGAACTAGTCCTGATTTTCCAGGAACTGGAAGTCTCATGCTTTCAAATACACCATGGATTCTCCAGTTCCTTGGGAGGCCTTCTTACTCAAATCTTGTATCATAACTTATCCATATCAGAAAACACAAAAAAAGAATGGTTAGGCCAAAAAGCCCAGAGAAAAGAAGCAGCCTGAAATGAAACTCTGAAGAACAGTATGCAGGTATACACTGGCAACTATACTTATCTAGAAAATAAAGAAAAAAGGGCTACCATGTTTACAAAATATGATCCATGTTCTGGATCAGCCAGCAGTTAGCTGCTTGTTAGCATCTCAGTGATGTTTTTCTCTAAATGCAGGAGTTTCCATCAGCAGGCTTTTTACTCTATTAGCATAGTGTTCCTCTGCATCACTTAGCTTCTTCCCATACACCTGCATTCCTCTGTTCTGATGTTGCGGTACCCACATAGTAGGTATGAAGGCAGAATAAAAAAGAAAGAAATGTTTTCTTCACCAATGGACAATTTTCCTCAGTTAAATGGAAAGCTGGCTGAGAAAAAAAAATAAAGGAAGTAGTCTGGTATGCGATTATGGAAATTCCAGAAAGAGACCAAGAATTTTCAGGGATGAAGAGGCAACGATAGGCAGAAAACCTGTGATAACACAAGGCATGTTGAGGAACCCAAATATCCCTGTAGAGGAGGGAAGCAAACTAGCACGACTAGCAAAACTATTGTGGCAGGGTTATGCTGGGATACAAAAGATTCTCACTGCAACTCAGGGAGTCATGAGAAAAATCATGAGCCACGTGACAGCTTTAGGTTATGGGATTCAAGGTTCAGACAGGTTCTCCAAAACTAAAGCTTAAAATGGTTGCTGAGGACGTCTTTGATAAAATGAGTTTTTAAATGCCTGGATTAGAACCACATACAAAAGTTCTGCCGGGTACACTAAAAAGTACTCATATCTAACTATGAACATAGGCACCAAATGACATAACCATTTTGGTTATGTAATTGGTATATAATAAAACCATTTTGCATAGAGGCTTGCAAGTCTATCCAAATACTAATGATTTAGTCCTTTTGCAATACTCAGAATAATTATGTGCTTTATAACAACTGACCAACTACAGAATCCACCATCACAATATACAGTGTTTTTCCAGCTCTGTCTCCTGCTATACACTGACTAGGACACAAGAAGGAAAAATACAGTTCTGTCCACCAAGCTAGATAACCTCCCAAATGACGCTCATGACAAGGCAGATGCAGGAAACCCACTGTTCTTTTTGACTATGGCTTTTCTTGGCTCACCCCTTTTCCTGAAATCTGCAGGGGTACCACTGCAGAACATCTCAAAAAGTGAAGCAGAGCTAATGGGAAAAGACAGACCTGGGACACAGCTGGGAATCTAACAGACACACTGAGCCAAACTATTACTCAGAAATTGGAAATAAAGTCCAAAATTTCCTTAAAAAAAAAAGTTCTGCAAAAGTCCAGTTAAATTTGTTTGCCCTGTGGAGGCAAATAAAGATCAAGACATCAGGACATAAAATACTCCTCTTCTCTTACTGACCCTGTTACAACCCAAGCTGTAATCAGAATGAAATACCTCCATTAAATTTGTATATGAATGTCAGTATTCTAAAGATCAGGCAAAGCTTTCTTATAGCTCTCAAACATTGCAGGAAGGTACATTGACAAATACAAATCCTCTAATTCTTCCTCCATTTTGGATGAGAAATGAAGGGGGTAAGATGTTTAGTGTTTGGGGTTTTTTTGAGGTACGGTTCATTCCCTATTGTCATTAGTCAGCCAGCTACTCTTGCTACAACTACAGCACTTGAGCCAATACTACTCCTACTTCTCCCTCCTCACTTGCTTACAATAGGAGAGAGTTAGGCAAAACATGAACAAAATGGCTAAAGGCTCAGTCTTCCCCAAAAAAACCCAAAAAACCACAAACCACAAAACACCCAACACCTAGAAAACCTTTGTCCCCTCTGTCCAGGAAATAAACAGAGGATTGTTTTCAGCTTTGAAACTATCAAAGACGTACAGATTCTCTTTGGGCAGCAAAGAGTAAGTTCCTAACTATAAAAGCCTACCTATTAAGAGCTCAAATCTTACAAATAAATTTGCAGTTACACTTATGGAGGATGAAGCAGGTGAGTAAGCACCCTACATCTAACTTGCAGAACTAAAAGCACAAAATGAAGAAAACAAAGAACTTCACAATATTGTATAGTATCAAGGTAAAGGATACGGTCTGTATGTCAAAAATAAATGTACACACCTTTGCACATGCCGTCTACCTATGTATAATTTTTCAATAATGGACTTTTACATGGCACTGAAGTAAGGGATTCTAGAAATATTTTTATGCTGTAATGCAAAGAAATGTTTAATTCTTCTATCTTATAAACTACATGTTACCAAATGTTCCACACATTTTTCTAAACAACAATTTGATTGCTAGGTTTCTAAAGAAGTAAAATGTTTTCAGTCAGAACATTTTTATGTCTTTGCTGAAAGATACTTGTAATTTTGGACTAAATTACATTACTGATCTTGTAACGTGTAGAAAGACAAAGAACACACTGGTAGGAAGGGGTGTTAAAATTATTGTAAAAATAAGAACAGGTAAGGACAGGGAAGGAGAAAGAAAAATTACATTTCAAAAAAGACAAAACAAGTAAGCAATTTACTATTGAATATTAATCTCCTGGGATATTATTTTTCTTGTATTTTCAAGGCCCAAATAATTAAAGATGTGCCTTCTAACAGCACACCAATCCTGTCCAACACCAGATAGGTGAAAGGAACATAGCTTTAAGAATGTATTCAAGATTGTTAACACTTGCTACTAGAGAGCTAAAGTTATAAATGACATTAAACCCAGTGAATTTTTAAACAAATAAGGACTATAGTCTGAATCCTTACATGCTGTAAAACACATGTTCTTTTCCACTTCAAAGCTTAAGTGCTCTGCTATCTCTAGGGAGCTTCTTACTAGAATAAGTGTTAAGGCAACTAGCCTCATACAAGAAAAAATTACATAAGACTAACTATATACCTTTACAGGTCCTTTATTAAAGCTGTATTGAATTCTGCAGTTGACCCTGAAATGACATCTCTATTATATGAAACACAGTTTGATTCTTTTCTAAAGTTGTAAGATGCTTTCCTGAACAAGGTATCAATTTCATATTTACGGATATAACAGCAGTTTCTAAATGAAGTTGTCCTGAAATTTTATCCTTAACAATCTTAATAATGGGTTACATAAATTTCACATGTAAGCACAGGGTTCTACTCAGTTTCAACAAGACTGTTTGCAGCTTAAGGTCTTTTAACTAGTTTTGATTTTTACTCTTCATAAAAAAATTGTTATCCTCCAAACACAGACTGAAGTACTGGTTTTTTTCTTCAGAACATTCTGCAGATGTCTCTGATGAGACAGCCACTGTCTCAGAGGGGTTGAAAACAGGCCACCCTTAAAAGCAATAGCCAGCATCTGCCTCTGCTCATCTACTCCCGCTTTCTTATTTTCATCTTGACATCATAGAAAATCACTTGCAAACCTATTATTTTCAAGATTCTCTAAAAATTCTTTGGCATCTACCAAGCAGGTTTCCAGTTATGAAAAATAAATTAATTAAAAGCAATGACAAAAAAGACTGGTTATTAACACAAAAGCTATTCCAAACACGCCTTTCTTAATCAGACTTGCTCAACCAGAAACTTCAAACAGAAATTAAAAAAAAGATTTTCAGTATTACCATGGTATGGAAACATTCTGCGATGGTGAATAAGAGGTAGCAAGAGGCTCTGATACAGATTCTAATAAATGTATTTCTATAACTACATTAAAAAAAGCTAACAGATACTCAGAATACTACAGATAATCAAAATACCTTCAACTGCACTTTGCCATAACAGCACAAAGCTGTTATTTACATCATGGTAAGCACTCATTTTAACTTCAGATAGACATACTACATTTCTTTAATCATTGGAAAGATGCTACATAACATTCCGCAGCTTTTTACTATTAAAAAGAGACTAGAGGATGCCTAGTTAAACATGACAACACAAGCTTGTTTGCATTTGCTAGTTAAGATATGAAATATACTGCTTTATCCTATACCAACATGTTAAGAAGAACCAAGCCCCTGTCATCATTAATGTATGTGTGTGTTTACTCCATCTATAAGCAGCAATACACAGTAGGTACATCTGCATTTCAGTGCACTTGTATGGACAGTCTCAATGGAAACAGCATAACCCAGATCAACCTTCATCCTCCCCTGAGCAAAATTAAGCCTACTTCTCACAGATGCGTCTAGTCAAGAGGAAAACTGTGCTAATGTACTTTTACTTCTTCCAGTCTGAGCCAATTCCTTCAGGGCAGTGCCAGAGCAGATGGCATTTCACAGGCACAGCAGGACCTAAACTTTTTCAGTCTGCTAATCATACCTTCAGGTTTCAACATAAATTTCCCTCCCTTACTACCCACACATAAGACTATAACTGCTTGTATCTATACAAATGCAGTTTAAATTAACTGAAATTTAATCTCATACTATGTAATGAGGATAATTCTAAGGGACTGAGAATGTGTAGGACACTATGGAATTGCAAGAGTGGGTATCAAAGAGCCTGTGCATGCATTTACACATTACACCACTGTCTTGGTGGCAAACCAAATGAAATGAAGACTAGCGTGGACATTAATCAAGACAGCAATCATTTAAGACTTCTCTCAAAGACATTCCTTTCTTTTTAAAGTTAGCAACATTAAACTACATGCATGATACTGAATTTTATTAACTACTAATGACATCCTATACAGAGATCAATCCCTGCCTCAGAGAAAACTCACAAAAAGTCTGTTTATATCTATCCTTTCCAAAGTCACAAGCCCAGCTAAGAGGCCATCCACTTCTGTAAAGCACACACAGAGTTATGGTTCTTTGGCTACCATACATCTCACACACAGAAGAATAATTTGATATCTGAGGATTAGTGTTTATCAGTCATCAAATGTTGAAAAACAGCAGGTGTATCGCAATTTGCGTGAAACAAAAGAAACTGTTCTGGAGAGCCAGAAGTACTAGAAAAACTCACTGACACCTGCTCTTAAAGAAAACAAAAAACCTACTTGTCCTATATTAGTAACTTAGGGTACCCAGAAATTTAGAGTTCCTTTGAGAGAATCTGCCAGACAGAAGGAACAAAACAACACTCCTGAAGTGGCAAACAGGTATCACACAAGAGTGCTTAAGAGAAAATAAAATTTAAAAATTTACAAAAAGAACATAAATAAATGATGATTGAATCTGTAATATTAAACTGGCTCTAAGGAGAGGGGAAAAAAAAAAGACGCTAAATGTAAATACAGGCCTTTAATTTTAGGTTACACTGGAACAAAAATCATGCTAAAAATGTGGTGATCCTTCTGTAAGAGTGCCTTTTTTAGCCTTTAGTTTAGCTCCTATCCTGTTAAAGGGGTTTAATCTAATCAAAAAGAAAATGTAACATGACCAATAATGAAGGTTAAAAGAGACACTTACTGTAGTGCCTATACAGGAGTCATAGTTAAGCTGTTATTTGAATAAAACTGATAAAAATTCCCTCTGCAAACCTTAAGTTTCACACACTTTCAGAAGATTTGGTTCTGTTTTATGAACTTTGCTGATAAAATTGTACTAACAATAGATATAAACAGGCAGGTGTGACACAGGCTTGCTGTATCACCATCTAACAGTGGTACGGTTCTTCTGGGGCAGGGGAGCAGCACTGGCTGCTCTGGGCATATTGAAAGGACTCACCCCAAATTAAACCCCATGTATATTTCTCAACTACTATTACCAGCATGGATATAGCTAAACCAATGTACCTATATTGCTAATTCATACCAAAAAGCCTGGAATGTTCCTCATAAAAGAGGGAAGATCTCCCAAAACCAAATCCAAAGTACCCAAATACAGCTTCACATGGTACATTTTCTATAGTATCTTGATTAGTTTAAAAATAGTAAATTAGATAGGAAAAAGATAATTTTAACATTCCATAAAACAAACTTTTATTTATCACATGAACAACAATGGAACATTTGCTGCAAGTATGCCTCTAACTTAGTAAAGGTATTTGGGCTTGCATAAAGGAACAATAAGGCTGGCAGCTCAGTACTGGGTAACAAAACTTGTCAGGATTACTATTCAATCAGTCCTTTTATTGGAAATGCGTCAGTTGCTTCCACACCTCCTGTACAAAGTGAGGTTAGCACTGGTAGTTATGAGTAGTTCTGGATAGTTCAATACTTACGAAAACCAGTGCTGCTATCAAACAGATAGAGGGCTATAATAAAATTACTTGGATATCCATGCCCTATTCTGTCCCTCTCCCAGTAAACTAGCAATTGTTTCAAAGGAAAATACTATACATAAAAGCTATGAAAAAGTAGGGATGGCCCAACACATCAAAACTTACTTCTGGTCACCAGCTGCCTGTATTCATATGACTTATGTCCTTTCCCAAAGCTGTATGATCCATTTTCAAATATAAAACTGCTCCAGAAACTAAGATTTTATTTCAGCCATCATTCATTGTTATGCCTTCTCAAGTTCCTAGAACACTTCATTTTGTCAAACACAGATAAGGCCATTCACTTAACTGGTCTTCCTTAAAGACAGATCTCTCCAATCTGTTTCTGCCACACTTCCCCTTCTCAAATACCATCATCTGTCAGTTCACTTGCTACCCTGTGAACTTTTTTCAGCATCCATTTATCAGCATCCATGGTTCCTGTCTGTTTGGAAGGCTCTAGTACTCTTTTACTTCCACTGGCTCCTTAAAGTTATTGATCCTTTTCACACTTCACTAACATTCACTCATATACTACACAGTCTGCCCTGATCAATCCAAGTCCTCACTTTTACCTTAAATTTTAATTCCTGCTGTTGAGTTGCAAAGTCCCATTATTTTTTTCCCGCAGTTTATTCTGTTGTGTCATTCCATCTTGCTAAGCATTGTTTTCACCCACTGAAGTCATGTTGAAATTCAACATTTCCTTTTACTCCCCTTTACTCATCTTAAACTATTCTTTCAGCTCTTTCTCCACATAGTTTTGTCCTGGAAAAATGGGTGAGATTCCAACAAAATATTCTACGGCCATAGCCTCCTGTGGTCTGCCCTCCCTTCTCATTTGGCAGAAAGAAGATTCTCATCTGTTTTCCACCACAAGTTTTTGCATCAATGATAGAACAGATTACATCTCCCAGTTTCCCTGCCTGTAATCCTTATCTTTGTACAAAAGTACAAGATTTACTCTTTTCCATCTTCAGGAACTCGTTTCTGAACGCCTGACCTGATAGTTACAGTTGGCTTTGTTCAGTGGTTTGTTTCAATAATGGTAAGGCTGCGTGAAGTTTTCATTTTTAGGTATCTGAAAAAAACAAAACTTGAGGAAAAAAGCTTTTTTTAAAATACCACTTTCCTATCAAAAGTCAAATAAGGCCCAGGTTAGAACAGAATTCCTGGCCCCCAGTTCTGGCATTCACTCATGACATGAGACACACTCACGTGGATTCTTAGAGTTCAGCTCACACTGCAGACTTGCCCTGTGTCAGGGCATATTCCACAGGGTCTCTTCACTTCCCACTCACGTTTTTTCATAAAACTTGCTGGAATTTGATATCTTTGAAACTCCTAAGGCCATAGTATTAAATCAGTTCAGCTGGTCAAGGTCAACTATTAGGATGGCACTGTCAGGCATACACATACACTCACTATGTCAAAAGATGAGTCTTTTCCTCAGGAAAATATACCTGACTCCTTGTAATTCTCTTCCCTTTCATATTTAATCTCACAGAATATCCTGTTCACAAACCACAGTGTGTCCTCTTTGCCATCCTAGAGACTCTCCTGCGAACCTTTTGTTCCTCATCTCTACAACTTTCATTTTAAGTTTAAAATGTATTCCTACACAAAGCTGAAACTTAGTATCTTACCCAATTTATTCTGTCAGTTTTCTTTGACACAACCACACAGTTCTTGGAACATTCTCTCCCAGCTTCCTCCATTTCTTTTCTACTGGTGCTCTGGTCACTCCTGTAATATGCCATCTTCACCTTCCTCCAAATTTCTCCAGCATTTCCACAGCAGTTGTCTTTGATCTCCTTCCCTTCTCCATTTACGTTTTCTTTCTGGGAAACCACACCTGCAGAAACAGTCAACCCCCTTCGCTACACTGACAACTTGAAGATATGTTTCCCTGCTTTTAGCATACTTTTCCTGCCCAGAACATGAACTGCCACCAAGTCTTGGATATCTAAAAACCAGCTCAGGTAAACTTAGCTAACAGAGTTCTTAAGGGCACTCAGTCTCCCTAATAGCATTCTTTGTCATTCTCTGGGAACCACTGTACGGTCCTGGTGGTCACTTTGCCAGCAGATACCGTCTTAAATTCTGACCTCTCTACAGGTCTTTATGGGCAGACAATGCTCAAATCATCCTTTCTTTGCAGTACCATACTTCAAGAATTTAACTTCAGGATGAAAAAAAAAAAGAGAAAGAGAAAAAAGGATGCAATTTTTACCAAGAGTCTTCTCATTTTACATTTCATCCAGCACAAAACATCTTGTCAAGGTCAGAGAGAACCAGACAGAAACAAGAGCCCTACTCATCCAAAATACTGTTGCAAAAACAGTTTTCCAAGACTGTTGCTTTCACCATGTAATCCTCCTCTTTGCATATTCCCTACACTCAGTCGCATCCCATTATAACTGATTACATTCACAGCTCAACACACCCACATTTCTACCTTGATTTTCCCCAACAAGACAAACAATAAAAATCCAAGAGGTACGAAGATTCTGTTAACAACAGAAACAAATCTTGACCTGTAGGTACACTTGTGGTAACAGTCATTGTAATCGTTAGGGGAAAACTTAACATTACAAAGAGCTAGTTCATTACATAGATAGCAAGAGGAGTTACCTTTTATGCTATTGGCTGCAATCAACAGGTAAAAGCTCACCTGTTTCTAGGCTGCAAACAATACCTGAATTTAGCAGTTTTAAGACACTGTAAAATACATAGTAAGAGAGCATCTGCACTAGAAAGTTTATACTCTGAGCACAAAATATAATTTCTTATATAGGTAACATACACAGATATAAATTGTCTAAGCAAATACAGAACTGCATTAATTTCAGGTTTCATAAATATTTTAGACTCTTGAAATTGAGTCCTGATCTTCCTAAGGTAATGCATCAAAGGTATGAGATAGTTTGGAAGAGAAACTGGGGAGAGGTGGCAGTCAACCCAACAACCTAACCACAAGACAGTTCTTCCTGTAATTAACAGAATGAAACATGAAAGCAGTCTTTATCCAGGAAATATCCCAGCCTTCCTACATGTTTGAACCTAGTCAGGTAACCAGGAAAAGTATCAGCTCTGTTTGCAGACTGTTTTGGCCACATATCCTGTACATTCAATTAGGAAGGCCTATTCTTTACTCCAGGAAAAATATGAATTTTAGAAATCACATTCTTTCTGGATTCTGAGAAGTTCCTATGTATGAGTTCCTACACACAGTTATTTACTCTCATATACATGTTCACCAACATGTTAAAGAAAAGAAGTGTTTTACTACAATATTTTTCAGGACACAGGGTGTTTACAAGACCTGAAATACTGACAAGCACCTTTTATACTTCCAATTCTGATTTGGCTTTCACACACACACACAAAAAATTTAAGTGCAAAGCATGCAACAGTCAATGAAGACAAACCCTTTGACACCAGCAGCAGTAGGTACAGCTAACAGATTAGCAGCTGATTAATACATGCAATCAAAACATCATCTACATAAAATTTGTAATACAAATCAATACTGCAGTCATACTGCTAATAAGCAATTCATCTCTAGGTCCAAGATGAATTCTGACGTAAGAAAACAAAAAGCCTGTTTACTGCTAAAATCATACAAATTTCTGTGAGCAGAAGTGTTAATATAGTAGACCTCAGAAAAGACACTGTATTTGGATAATTTTTAGCCTTAATTTTAGTCATATTGCTTCCTTCTAGGCATATTTATATATTTTGATAATGGCATTTAACTACACTCACATAAAAATCTTAAGATATAATTTATTCAAGACTCTTCTCCCACCTCAAACTACATTGCTAGCTGTATGTACTGGAGAAAAGCCACACACAGAATGGATTTGTAGACTTTGATAGCTAAAGGAAGCATAGATACTCATATACAAGGTAAGAATAAAGGTGATCTAATTTTATCATCCTTGCAGCGTTAGAGTTGCCATACCTGTTCAAGTACAGAATGCAATAATCTGAATATTTGTCATAAGGATTGCTCACATTAGAAAGCATTTACAAGATTGTGCTCACAGGGCCTCTTTCCACTTCTACCCTAGAAAACAGCGATAGCTCCATCCAATTCCAGTGTGCGCACACTACTGATTCCACATACCTGTCCCCCCCCGCACACAGACCCCTTAAAATTGTTGGCTTAATAAAAAAACAGTCACTCATGATAATTATTTTCTCATGTATTTAACTAGAGTCGGGCATAATTTCAAATCAACAAGTAACTGAAAACTTAAGGTCAATACTAGCATTCCCTATTTTCCTCAAAGAGTAACTAAAATCTACACAAAATGAAAATTTTTCACAATGAGAACTATCAGCCATTGGAATAATCTCACCTGGGAAGTGGTGGATTGCCCAACACTGGACACTTAAGACTGAGCTGGACAGGTTGCTGGGCCATCTTGGCTAGACCATCCTTTTGCCAAGACAGGTTGGACCAGATGACCCTTGAGGTCCCTTCTAAGCTGCTATTCTATGATTCAGAACATCAGCCTTTTTTGTTCTTACGTGGCCCTGCTTGCAGAGGTTCGTACAGACCTCTACGTACAAGAAGTTCGTAACAATCATACAAAATAGATCTAACAGAATCATAAGAGCAACTCAGCTCTCATTCATCAAAGTATTCCTGTCATGGTGGACTTGCAGCACATTCCTTGTACTCCACTGATCTTCCTAACAATGCTCATTAAACTCACTCTTAAAATATTAATATTGGAAAAGAATCATTGTAGTATTTTATAAAGATCTGCAAAACATGCAATCAGTCCTTAAAGAAAATTCACATAATAAATGTTCTCTGAAAAGCATTAAGTGCACGCATTCCTTCTGTTTCAAGGAAGCAACGTAAAAACCCTGTAGTGTTTATTCAAATAAAATAACACATTATGGGCTTACTTCTCCCCCCCCCCAAACAATTCACGTTTTATCAGCTCTCGATGTCTGATCTCTCTCAAGTCAGACAGATCAGAGGATTTAACCTGTGTTATGCTTAAAAAATTACATATAAAATATTGCACAGAACATATATCTACAAATCCCATTTAGACTGTGCTTAATAAAGCACAACTATTTATTGTAAAGCATAATAGACTATTAGCAAAATAAAGAACTTCAGATCTCTCTGTTGTTTCTGTTCGCTTCTAGTGATAAAGATATCAAATTCTGGAAGTCTACCAAACAGTAACATTTTATTATGAACACGTATGATTTAAGTACTGCCAATAAATTCTATGTATTTAGTTATGGTTGACATTTATGATGTTAAAGAATAATAAGTGCCTTAACTTGAAATATACACATGCCCGTAGAAAGTGAGCTGAATATCAAAGGAAGCATTTAGTAACTTGCACAAGAACAAATATCTTCTATCGTCCAGAAAGGTTAATGAAACCACATTTTCTGAAGTTTTTGTACTGCAGACAAATGTGACAGAGAGTGAGTTCCTTACTCTCCAGAAGGGAGCAGAGAAAGTAAAGTAGCATACAATAGTCCCTACATATCTTAACTGCTAGTATAATATTTTAATGTTTCTTTCATAATATGCATTAGATAATTTGAAACTTACTGAATGAGTTATTTCTGAAGCTCGTTACAGCACACTTGCATTTTAACCTTTCATGCAAAAACAATTACCGCTGTATTATTCTATTGTGCAAATGCAGGGAAAGAAATGTTCGAAAACTACTCCACCTTTTCAGGTTGACCTCGTATTTCCTCAGACCTATTTCACAGTCAATCACAAGAAGCGCATTACGGAATACACGTCAAAGCAAAATTTCCTTTAGTATCCATGAATTTCAGCCACAACAGTGGTAGATGGGGAATTCTGCAGTAACAATCACGTCCCAGAAACTGTTCACCTGCACGTTTGTTAAATACACTCCCCTTACTCTCCCTCCTATAACGGGCTGATAATCCGCTTGCAGCAGCCTCGGGCCAGTTGCACCGGCAACACAACTCGATGTTCCTGCAGTTCACGTGCAAGTTCCCAAATAAAAACAAGCTCACCACCACCACGGGGGTTTGCGCTACAAAAAACAAGACTCATTGAAAAGTTTTCCGGGAGGTAGAAACCAACAGAGTTCCATTCAAGAAAGCTGAGCGTTTCGGGCATCTCTCCAGACTCTACTGAACAGCTCTCTCTTCAGTAAAAAGAAGTTTCTTAAATCCCATCAACCCAAACTTAATGTTAACTTACGTGGAGCGAGGAAGACAGGGTGAGAGGGAGAAAGAAGAGACAGTAATCTGCAAGGCAGAAGGACAGCTGCCACTCAAACAACGCTAACATTTGATAAATAATATCCCTCAAAACCTGATATTCCTTTAGCACTTGGCAATCATTTTGTCGACAGAAAGCGGGAAGAACCAGAAGTGCCAGGCAGCTAGAAAGCTGTGATTTCTCTCTCTCGTGAAGTCTGCCAGAAGCGAAGGAGGTGGTGGGCTTTGGAAAAGAAACAATCAAAACAACAAGGTAGCCGGTAGCTGAAGATGTTTGGTTTGGGGTTGTTTTAATCAGTAAGAACTACGTTTTAAGATCGTATGAAAAGCGAGCGAGCCTTCGGTCCTATAGCAAATATATTATTATGGTTTAGCTTCTATACAGACACAAAGGATTATATCGATTCTGTAGGACCGAGTTGAGAAACCCGCTAAGGGACTAACATTTTCCTCCATTCCTCTATCCGGAGTTTGACAGCAGACATCCAGCACAGACATACACAGCGGTTAGGAAAAGCGAGCGGCGCTCATTCCTCAGAAAGTTTCTCCCTCCAGTTTCGGAGAAACCTACCTGCTCTCTGGAAATGCAAGGCAACGAGGGTCTCCTAAACATTTTGCAGCTCCCATAGTAGCTGGCCGAAGTTTCCCCTAAGGATACGCAGCTAGATCTCCTCCTGGGTCTGATCACAGGCACTTTTTCCTCCACGCTGGGGAGCCGTGGGTGGTGATGATGCTGGTGGTGTGCTCCTCGGCTCTGAGCCGAGAAGAAGCCGCGCTCGCCACCACAGAGTGCCAAGAGGCAGCCTGCCACCCCGACCGAGCCGGCCAACAGCGGTCTGAGGGCTGGGGGGAGCGAGTGAAGGCTGGTGAGCGACATCAGCCACAACAGGCTGGAGAAGACCAAGACGAGGACGCTCCGGCGCAACTTCAGGGAGCTCTGTAGCAGAGTCAGCGTGGCCACCGATCCCAGCACTGTCAGGAGTCTGCCTAGGACCATCTGCGGCTCGGCGAGGGGCCCAGGCTCCTCTTCGTGCCCCTCCGCGGGCAGCAGCCACTGCAGCGCCACGAAGTCCCCCAAGTAGCAGCACACGGGAAGCGCCAGCAGCCACCAGCGGGTCGTGCCGCCGCCGTGCTCCCCGCGCCTGCCGCCGGCCAGGTAGCAGGTGAGGAAGAAGAAGGCACAGGCGATGCTGAAGAGAGGGCTGAGGCAGTGGGACAAGCACAGCAAGGCGTGCTGCGGCCGAGGGCTCCGCCAGCTGCTCCCGTCCTGCTGGTCCCCGGCGCTGCCCGGGCCGTGCAAGGCCAGGAGCGAGAGGACGGCGGCAGCCAAGGCGCCCAGGCTGAGCAGAGCCCGGGAGGCGGCGGCGGCGGTAGGGAACAGCAGCAGAGAGAGGAAGCTCTTCGGCGGGTCCTGCCGCAGGGTGGTCGCGCAGCTCTTCACGTAGCCGTTCCGTAGGCTCTCCGGGCTGCTGCTGCCGCCGCCGGGGAGCGCCAGGGGGGCGGCCGCCCCGCCGCCGTCCGGCTGCTGGAAGTGCTGCGGGGCTTTGCTGGGTCCGAGGTGGGAGGCGGCCGCGGCGGTGGCTTCTCTCTCTTCCCTCATGGTGGTCGGGGACGCAGGAGGGGGAGGACAGAGAAGAGGCGCGGGTCGCGCTAGTTCGGGCTCGGCCGCGCCTCCCTCATGTCCTCAGGAGAACGGCGCCGGGCTGAGCCGCCGCTTCTCCTCCGCGGGCAGCGGCGTCCGCAGCATGGTGGGAAAAGAGAGAAAAGGTAAAAGTCTCGCTCGCTCGTTCGCTTTCCCCGAACGGATCCAGCGGCAGGGGCTCGCTGTCGCCTCCCAGCGCCCGCCGGCAGCAGCGGCGGCGGCTGGCGAGGCCCCGGCGGGGGTGGGAGTGCGGCGAGGAGCAGCCCCCGCCCGCCTTTCCGCCCGCCTTCCCTCACGCCGCTGCACACGGCGCGCGCGGAAGCCCCTGCGGCGGCACGCGCCCCGGGAGCGGTTGCGCGATAACTGCCACGCGCTAACGGCCAGCACGGTAGCGGGGGCGGGAGGCGCGCTCCTGCTCCGCGGCCGGCGCGAGCCGCCAGTTCCTTCCCGCCGCTCCGCGCTCGGCGGCCGCCCTGCCCCGCCCCGCCTCGCCTCGCCTCGCCTCGCCCTGCCCTGTGGCGGCCGGCAGGACTCCGGCCCCGCAGCGGCTCCCGCCGCAGGTCAGCGGAGGAATCCCGCGGCGCCCGGCCCGCAGGAGAACGCGCCTTCCGTCTGTGTTAAACAGATCTTCCTACAAAGGTGTGCGTGTCCCGCGGGGTGGCCGGCTGCCCACGGGGGAACGGAGCGGGCCCGGCCCAGCCAGCCCCGGCGGCCGCGCACCGCCCTCGGTACCGCGCCGCGGCGGCGGGGAGGGACGTCCGGTCCGGCGATTTAGGGACAGAAACGCTCGGCTGCTCTAACTTGCTTTTTTATCATGTCCTTTTGGTTTGAGATACCACGGAAAAGTTGCTCGTACGGCCTTTAGAGCACAGAAAGAGTATCGAAGTTTTTTCCCTTTAAGGACTGTCCCTCTCTTTTTCCTTTTTTTTTTCTAACACCTGAAAAGTAAGTATGGATTAGAGAATTTTCTACACTTTTTTCCCAGTCTTTAACTGAGTTACAGATTAGACTCCATTGCTCGACGAGGTTTGTTTATTTGCACAGCTAATCCCTTTGGAATGGATCAAAATAATCATTTTGGATCTGACTGTTACAAGTGTTTAGACTGCTGTAAGTGAAAATAGGCAGTTAAAGGAATTTCGAGTAATGTCTGCTCATTCATTCTGTTTGTTTGTTTCTGGAAGAGTTAACTGCTTAGTGCTTCTGAAATTATAACTCTGCAGATGCCCCTTGAGACATCTTTCCATGTAATGTTATACTGCCTTACTTAAATTGGCTTAGAAATCAGATCGGGTAAGTCGGTGACTGCACTTTTTGCTTGCTTATTGAAACAAGGAATTCGTAAAATGACTTGGTGCCTTTGTGATTTGCTGCATTTGAACAGCACTCGAGTAGCAGTTGCTTTGGGGAAGCTGTGGTGTAGTAGGAAGTGCTGCTGCAGGATAGCGGCCTAAAAATTAACAATACGCAGAAGTTGTCCAGCATGATTACTGACAGAAAATACAATATACAGTGATAAAGTAACTTCTCTATATAAGAAGATGGAAATACGTAATGATTTGGTTTTCGAAAAGCAGATCAAACTGATGGAATTTTAATAGCATCATACACCTTCCTCTGTTAGAAGTACTCCTACACTCTTTCCCAAAAAAGAAGTGGAAGTTCTGTCCTGACTTGGTACGCTTAGTACCAGTACAATGGTACAGAAACCATGTTAAAAAGTTTGCAAAAGAGAAAATCTGAAGTTCCTTTGGAGATTATATTGTTACATTTACTTCTATTCATATGTTAATGCTAGAATTTGGACCACAATCAAGTGTATATGTAAATGTTTTCAAGGCTGAGATGTATCTTGCTATTATGCATAGCTTTTATTTTTTTATTCCCTTGGATTCAGCTATAAATAAATGCATTCTAGAAATAATTAGATATTGTAGTCTTCATTAAAACATCATATTTGACTATATATGTCTGTAGCAGTGGATACTAGAAAGTGCCTGAGGAAGAGTACAGAGAGGTGGGACATCATATGATCCCTTAATACCCTGAATGCAGCCATCTGTGGCTTTAGCACTTTCTGAATCGGAAGTGGTGTCTTATTTTTAATAGTTCTTAGTAGATTTTTATTCCACAAATTTGCCCAGTCATTTTTTTTAAGTCCACGTTGGCTTTTGGCATCCGCAGTGTACTACAGGAAGAAGTCCTGCTCAAAACAATTTGACTATGCATTGTGGTTTTGGTTTTTTATAGAGTTTCCTATCTTAGTTGATATTCTTCTCATTTTGGTAGAAACAATGACCAGTTGCTCTCTAGTCACCTTCTCTCTTCACCTCATGATTTTATATTTTTCCTCAGTCTTGTATTTTCCAAGCTGAAGAGTTTTAGTCTATTCGATTTTTTTTCACGTTACTATTAATATCTTTTTTTTTTTTTTGAGCACTATGCTTTTGGAGATGAGGAGGCCAGGAGTTACACACAGTATACAAGACACAAGAGCAGTCAGAATAATGGTTTTCATGTGATTATCCACTTCTTTCCTTAAATTTCTTGTCACCTATTTGTTTTGCTTTGTTAGGGAAGTAGAAGCAGATAAACTGAGCATTGTTGAATGTTGTTTTGTTGAACATTGAACAAACATTTTCATAGCATTAACTATGTAGATCCCAGGAACTATTTTCTGACTGTTAACATCTAGATCCACTAGATAGTTTTATAGGTAAGGACAGGATTTTTTTCTGTGCTTACATTATGGTTATCTATATTAAATTTCACCTGTCTGTGCACTCAGGATTGTGAGGCTGTTTGCAGATTCTCTCAGCCAACAATATTTTTACTACCCTTGGTAACTTCGTATCAACAACATACTTCACCACCTTACTATTTATTTGTTTTCAGATCGTTTATCATGTACTAATTAGCTTTTATTCCAGTGGCATGTCTGTGCAAAAACACCCTGAAGGAATGTATACACAATTCATTCAAACGTGTAATGGGAATATAGTTGTTCTCTAATAGTAGCATCTCTGTTGCCTAACAGTACTCGCCCCAGCATATTCCAGGCCCTTGTCCTGAGGAGTTTACACTCTAATCATGAACAATTTCAGTATAAAGAAAACTTGGTTTGAGTAGTTTAGCATCTATCATAAATTAGAATAGTGTTAACTAAATTTCTTCTTGTGACAGAATAATTTTTAGAATAAAGAAATACCTTTTCATTTACTATTCCTTAAATGGAGAAACATATGAAGTGTTTCATTTAAATTGGAATGAAGAAATTAATTTCAGGGTAATGTAATTTTTTTATCTTCTTCCAGTTTTACTAACAAAAGAAGATAGGTAGTTTTGTGATTACGGTTGATTCTTAAGGTACCGTATGATAGAACACCCCTATTTAACAGTGGCTATTGATACTGTGGCCTCGACATACAAACAAATGTCTTCAGTTGCTATTTGGTAAGTTTCTATATAAAAATTGGGCTATAGTATATCAAAATACTGAGTTATTGTTTCCGTTGTCTCTTCTCTGTTCCAAAAAGAATAATTAGAAAGAACAGAGAATATAACCGTGACTCTCTTCACTCAAGGCTGTAATCTTGGCATCTTCTTTGGCCTGTTTCTCTCCTTTGACCCACACATCCAGAACATGTCTAAATCTTACCACATCCACTTAAATATTTCTAAGTCTTCATCATTCCCTTCTGTTTGTGCTGCCCAGTGTTTTTTTGTTTGGTTTTTTTTGTGTGTGGGTTTTTTTTGCCAGTGCTCTGGCTATTGTGTGCCCTATGATCTTGGTATGCACAGGGATCAGCTCTGTTCAAAATTGCTGTGGTTTTCACCTCAAAGTAGCTTTGTTGTCTCCTTTTCTTCAGACATATCAAATACAAACATTTGATTATTCCCTCCTAATTTAGTTCCGCAGTTCAATCCATTTCTCACCATGTGGACAACTTTTGCATCTGTTTAATAACTTTGGACACAGTTGCCCAGCTCTTAGCTTCAGAAAACCATTTTGTGCTTTCTCTTGTATCAGCACAGAAGGGTTAATCAAATTCTAATTAAAGTTTCTCTTCAAGCCTTCCATTCTGTATTCATTAAAGTAATAATAATCAGATCTAATTATTATTGTATGTAATTGTGCCCTGCTGTAATCCTTTCCCTTTTTACATGGGGAAAGAGATTAACAATATGGTGCCTAACTTGGAAACTTTCACAGGGTAATATTTCAGGAAATTATGAGACACATCAGTGCTTTCTAGATTCTCCTTCTTGTATATTTCTGTGACAAAATTGTCTCAGATATGGCTAACAGCTTTCTCAACTGGCTAAAATGCATCTGTTCTATTTGAGATTCATTTTTAATAATGGACTTTGATGTAATCACGTTCTTTAAACAAAGTATCATTTGAAATTGGAAACAAGAAATTTAAACCGACTATGTTGTTTAAATAGCTTGGCTTTCTAATCATAATCTGGGATCACTTTGTAGAAAATCTTGTGTAGAACTGAAGAATGGGTAAATTGATGCCTTGTTCAGGGAAAAAATATTCTATTACCTGACTGCAGGTATCGTGTAGAGCATAATTAAAAAAAAAAAAAAGGTGGGAGCAGAGGATGTGTGTTGGAGCTCTGAGTTAATAAGTTACTGCATTTGCTGCTTTTCTTTTATTCATATCCATGAGGAAGTTGATGTCCAAATACCATGATTTTCATTATTTTTTCTTTGAATACTACAGTTTGAGAAATTAGTTTGTAAATTAATATAAAGACAGTTAAGATGATGCAGGCAGTAACTGTGTGTACCTCAGCTTTGTTATCAGCTTTACATCAGATACTTGAATAAAGAAATGGCATTATTACAGCCATAATCAGTTAGGAGAAATTAAAAAAAAAAAAAAACAAAAACCAACAAAAGAAATATTACACCTCCAGAAAACCCATGCAAGTGTGGCTCACTTAGGGAAATCAAGTCTTAACCAGACATGAATGAATGTTTGGAGAATATTTATCTGTGTGTAATGTACTACCCTTTAAAAGCAGGCTATGATATCAACTGCCAAGATGTTTGTATGTCTTCCACGCTAAAGGCCTAGAGACATCTGCAGTGGTTCATAGGCAACCAGACGTAACGGAAACAAGCAACTGAAGGTTACCGGGATGTTGTTACTAAGGGAATTAAATACAGGTAAAAGAAGCTTGTGCAAGTGTGTTCCCTGTGCATGATGTCAGTATACTTGCAATAAGGTGTTGTTAATGTATTTGTGATGTCTAAGGGTGGGAAAGAGAGATCCAGTTGCATTCCACATTAAACAAAGCAGACAGTTTCAAAAGTAAGTCACAACATTTTGGTGTTCATCATGTGGCAGCAAAGACCAAGTTACTACAAATTACATCCTTTTAGTTTAATTTGTCAAAAACAGGCACATGGCAAAGAAAATGGGAAAGGACTAGTGGAAAAATAGTTGTTCCTTGTATGATAAGATGACTCTAGTGGATATAGCGCTTGTCAGTTTAAAAAGTTCAGGTGATAGAACTAGAAGGATGGAGCTGCTATGATATGCCTTTGTTAGACAAGATTTCCCGTTTCTGGTGAAGGAAGATACCGGTGCAATGATCCAAGCTGTAGCTCAGCAGCAACAAACTTTGAGGAACAATCAGTGAGTAGCTGAAATATTTTATCAACCTAATTAAACACTAACTCTTTAGAAACTAGGACACAAATCCTTATCTGATCTCTCAGGTTTTTTCTGGTGCCTGTATTTTGTTTTTATGAAGAGAAGCAGCAGCATGCTGACTTCTGGTACTATATCCCGATGCTTCTACTACTGTATTTTTTAGATCTAAGTGATCAGCCTCCTCGTATGAACAGATTTGGACTCTTCTGAAATGGACCAACATGTGCATCTGCAGATAAGCATATAATGATGTGCACCTCTACAGCTGAAATATAGTTTGATTATACCCTAGCACTCACTTTCAAGGTGAAATTGTCAATAGACAATGATTTGTAATGTTTTACAAGCAGAATTTATTGATGTTGACGTGATTTCAAGTCAGGCCACATATAATCTGCGTATTCTTTCAAATAACATTGATAGTCTAACACTTCATGTTAGCTTTATGGAAAGTTTTAATGGAATTGTGTTCTTTTTGAATGAACTTTTTGAAACATCATTTTTATGCAATATATAAATGGATAAATTTAAAAAAAAGATAAGTCATTCAGAAATTACCCGTTTAAACAGATGAGGATGTCTTTGGCTGAATTTTTCCCCCAGGTACCATGAATTCAGATGCTTATTTCCTAATAAAAATAAAGATAATGGGCTATGAATTTCAACAAATAGCTGTCAAAATTCTGGCTTTGAGGTATTATAGAACTGTATAATTATATCTGGTAAGGATTTTTTTACATGAGCTTATTTGGAGAATAGTGGGGTAGTTTAATTTTTTGACATTAAAAGTACAGGGATTGTCAAATGAGAAATTTTTGCCAGATTTTACTTTTTCAAAGCTGGTTATTCAAGTACAATTTGTCATACTATGGTATAAGCAAAACCGAAGATTAATAAGAAAACACAAAACCGATGACTGACTTTGTATGTAGCATCTCTCTATAAAAAGTTTACTTTATGCTGAATCATGTTTTATTATAAAATCTACACTTTCAGTGAAATAGCATTAAACTTAAGAATACATACTAATTAATATTTTGGTGGCAAATCAGTCCTTAACTTGCTAATTGAAATTTCTGCCTTGAATTGAAATGGAGGCATTTTATGGACTCTGCTCATTAATAGTGCTAAAGATTATATGTAACTAGGGAGCTGGTTTGGTTTTTCAGAGAAGTCTGTCTTAACACATGAGCATCAGATGTAGAAATATGTTCTGAAAAAGATGAAAATCGGACCAAGTCAGGTCATTTATTGCAGGGGGAGGGAGTTAGCTGAATCATTCAGTCAGTTTCTCCCATTTCCACATCTTTCAGATACCCAGTTTATTGCCCCTAAATCATTAAGACAGGTCCTTGTTAATTACCATTCATTTAAATTCTGTTAAATTGCTAAAATTACATTATATTGTCAGCAGGCATAAAACAACCCAGTAAAGAAATTGTGCTGAGTTATACCTCTTCATGGTCTGGTCTGTGTTTCAGCACATGCTTGAGTATAATCGCCACTATTTTGTTTGGCTGTATTATTTCATTCAGTTATGTGTATGAAACCCTTATAGGCCTTAATGTATTAAGTTCATCATACTTAATGCTTTCTTTTAGGAAGTATTGTAAAAGCTTGGACCTAGAAGAAAATAGTATTAATAGTATTAACATAGTCACTATTTGTTTTGGTCATAATTAAATAAAACTGAAACCTTTGACTTAAAGTATCAGGCTGCAGTCCAACCCCTACCATTCTGTGAGTCTGTGAATAATAGTGCTTTGACAGAAAATATGTTGAAATATGTACAATGTCTTACCTCTTGAATAAAAAAAATATTATCTGGAATATTAAGCATTCACAGATTATCATAAAGTATTATATATCATTATCTTGACTTCTAAAATATTTGGAGATTAATTTGGTTTTAGCATTCCAAGTAATGATGGTTTAATAAAACAGTCAATCACCGGAACAAGATATGTAAGTTCCCCCACCTCCCCAAAAGAAGGATAAATGTAACATAATCCTGTAATTGTGACTTAGTAACTATTTATTCTGGAGATTCAACATGAGATTAAAAAAATAGCAAAATTATGCAATTAAGATAATTAGCTCATTAATGTGGAAGTATGTTGTCATTCTAACCACAGAAGGATTCATTGGAGTAAAAAAGCAGCCAGGAATAAATTGTGGTAGGAGACAGAAATTGTCTGGTTTTAAAATGATAAATGTATGTGTTTTATGTCTGTCCTCTAAAACCTAAGCACGGCACCAACATTTCTTAGGTTAATTTTATTTTTATCAATTGTCAAGACCAAGTTGTTCATCATACATAACCTGAGCCTTCTGTGTTGCCCAGGAAGTCATGACATGCAGTGAGAGTGTTCCAATTTCAAACAATTTGTCTCTGTAATCTTCCCTATTTAAGTCCACTTATTTAGCTAGAGTTACTTTTCTTCCTCATACAATGCAATAGGACCGTTCAGCATTCATAATCAATACTGCATACAATTGCAGTAATTTATCAGCGTGTTCCTAGCCTCTTCACTGAAGCTCCTGCTCCCTTTCATAATTCACAGTTTATCGAAAGCAGTGCCCTTTGCATACTTAGGGCTTAAGACAACTCAGAGCCTGATTCTACCACATCAGAAACTGCACACCAACTAGACTTGAAATGTTTTTGTAACTCTTTATGGGTTTGCTGCTTTTATCTCCTCTGTATCATATAATGATACATCATGGTTATTTACAAACATTGGGGGATTGTATTTAGTTGTCAAAGGCAAACCGATGTAGGTAAAGCAGGCAGCAGTTTCACAAGATCAAGTACCAGATAAGTGGCTTGATCATTTAACTCAGCTATTTTTTGTGCTCAAAACTAGTGCTTATTACCTTTAGGCACAATGTTACAATAAGAGGAGGAAGAACAGTTGGATGTGAAAATATGTTTACACATTTCCGAGATGTTAATTTTTGTCAGGTGATATTCTTTATATGTAAGAATAAATAGGTTCTTTTAGAAAACACTGTTAATCTCTGGTGGCCGTACCCGAGCAGCAGAGACTAGTCCGTCATAAAAAGCCTCTGTCCCCTGTTGTTAACAATGTGTCTGAATTGACTGCGTAAGCAAAAATGAGGGTATACTATGGAAATTTTACAAATTCTGAATCTAGATAATGGAAGTCTATTAACTTCAGTTGATTAAATTTTATGTGCTTATTTATAGCTAAAATGTGTCCAGCTTACTGGGGTACAGGCTAATGATGTAGAAGCAATCAGCCGTGTGCACCTGTTGGATCTTTCATGCAATGAAAGAATAATAATTGACCTGCAATAACAAAAGCCACACATTTTACAGAATTCTTTTGTTGTTTTGGAGTTTTTGTGTTTGAACTAACAACACCTGAGAGGAAACTTGAGAGAGAGCGAACTGGATGCAGCAATAGATTTTACCAGAGCTGATAAGTGAAGCCCAGAAGTTTACATTATATCTTTGCACTTATGCTCAATTAGTAATAACTAGGTAAGCAGTGACTGATGCTTAATATAACCAACTGAAACACTGTATCAGTGAAGAACTATGTTTAATTTTACATCATTAACTGATTTCTAATTTATCATGTAGTTGCAATATCATTTATACCATTCCATAATGATTCCTGTGGTGCATGTTTAAATTATGTGAGCATTTATGGAAGCACGGAAAAAAATCTTGATATTTTTTTTGAGACCTGAAAATCTGTCTAGTTCAACCTTGATGGGGCTTTATTTACATTTGGAAAAAATATTATGTCAACTGCAAGTTATATGAAGCATGTGTATCTTATTTTATTATAACTATTAGCATAACATTGACCATGAACTGAGTTACAGAAGTTTTTATTTACTTAGCATTCAACTAATTTTTTCAAGAGGAATAGATATCACATAATAAATTTCACTGTATTCACTAGCACTGACCTACAACAAACTGCAGTACTGTTTACTACATTACTTGTATTGCTATATTCAAAATGTCTTCTTTGCTAGAATTAGAATGTTTATTAAACGTGAATATTATGCCAATATATTGCTAGAGAAAAAAGCATAGTGAACAAACAGTACAATTAGTAAATGAAGTGAACATGTACCTGTATTACCCTTTATTATTGTTTACTTACTTGCTGATTTGTAAAATCTGCTGATTTGTAATCTGTTTCTCTGTGACTGCTGCTAATTGCAAAGACTCTAAAATTCATAATAATTATTGTTTCGTACCAATGTGTGCTTGATAATGGTTTGAAAGTTTGTGACTCCTAGCCACTTTGGGTTTTAGTACTTAATTATTGTAAGGCTTATTGCAGAGTAGTAGTTTCCCAAATGTAGGTCTCCTAGATGCATGCAGCCTTTGGGATTTAAAACACTACACACTGCTTTCATTAGCTGATATATAAAAATTACAGAAAAGCTGTGTACCAGGCCATTAGCCAAATACCAAAGAGGCTGAGTGACATACTTTAACTGAAGTTGCTTACATCATGTATTCAAATTGCTGGTGTTAATTCCAAGGCACTTTTATATTAAAAAGTGAACATCAGATGTCAAGTAGTATTGTTAAAGTTTGGATTTAAACAAGATTTTATGTTCTTCAGTTTTGGCCTTGATTGCTTACTGTGAAGTTATTCGAATAACCCTATTTGTTAAAATATTACATACTTGGCATGTTTGCTTTCTTTAATGCTGAAAGTGAGGAACCTATCCTTTACATACAAATTTAGTTTTGCTTTTATTATTAACATGTCCTCTTCCCACGCGTGATGCATTTTTCATGCAAGTTCTGAAAGGGGTGGAGGGAGAACAGCATTCCAGTTTTAAGGAAATGTTTAGTTAACCTTTCAGTGCTTTCTGATATGTTAGGGAAAAAAAAGTTAACAATTCTCCAGACTCAGTTATGGCGTTAACTGATATCCTAGGATGTATCCTATTTAGTTACCTCCCCAGCCAGGTCTCCTACACAAATAGTTCCGTACCAAATCTAATGGTGCAATTACCATGTTTCTGAATAGAAAAACATTGAATTGCTGTAAAAGATATTAATCTGGCATGTAAATTAAAATAACTAAGGAGTTTTCAGGTCTTGAGTTGAGAGGCCTGATTCTGTACACTGCCTCACAAAACAAAAGGGCCTTAGGGATGATAGGCAGGAATGCTGCTTTAGAATCTATTTTTTTATACTGAGGCTTTAGGCAATAATGATCTATGAACAGGATCATCCTTTTGAGAGGTCTAGCTAAAAGCCTTTGTTTTTATAGCAGATACAGGCATATATTGACTTAGGTCATACATAAAATGAGTATGTAACAGTTTATTTTACTCTGTGTAAGGTAACAAGGTTCCAGTTGCCAGAGCAGTATGCACAAGTATGTTTGTTTTCTCTTTGTATGTTTGTTTTCTCTGAAACATACATAAATTCTTTATAAATGGACGTGACGTTTTAGAAAATGTTTGTGAAGTCAGGCTGTGCTTTCCCAGTTACTTGGAGAGTTAATCTTAAATGGCAACATGATTTGCAGAAATTTAACTTACATGAACCTTAGCGAATAGAATCAGGTACTTTCCATGTATTGTTAATTACTTAATCACTGAATGTAGTTCACAAATGCAAATGTAAATTCTTTAGACACGGAATGCAAACAACGTGTTCCAAGAGTTGAAAGCCAATTCTTCTGATAAGAAATTTGTCCTCTGTTTTTCCTCCTTCCCCACCTTTTTACTTCTTTTTCCCTCTCTGTTTTCCTATATAGATATGCTATGGGACTCTCTTAAGGGCTAGCTTTCTTTAAAAGCATCTTTGATGATTAATAGTAAGCTAATCATACTTTGTTTGAATTAGGCAAGGATTCAATATTCTGTTTATCAGCTGATCTATGTTTATGTTCACACTGAGAGCGTCTCTGTACCTAGCACTATAGGTCAGATAATCTTATTGATAGCAGCAGGAGTATGAAAAAGTATCCACCCCCAGCATAATGTCAATGTGACAATAAGCACAAGCTCTTTCTACTCAATTGCTCTTGAATGTCTACTGAATCAAAATGATTAATTTCCTACAGTACCTGTGGTGTGTGGAAAGCTGACACCCAACTTTGAAACTTCTTCAGGTTTTTTTACAACTAAGAGAGTTTTAGCTACTGCTAAAGTTTTTATTTTATTTAGGTTCTGCTTGGGGTTTTGAGAGGTGCATTGATCTTGGCAATTGTTTCTTAATACCAGATAATCATTCCCATTGCTTTGCTAGCCCATATTCCTGGGCAACTTTGTCTTTTTGCCCACTGAGAGAGATAATTAGCACCAACTTCAGGAGTATTTGCTAATTAGGTTTGTGGGTTCTTCAGGACCAAGTAGCATCAAAATAGCTTATGATCAACACACCTGTCGAACACCCTGTTTCAGCCAGGATGGGAGAGAGCTGTACAAAGACAAAACCCATACTTGGGACCCTCTGATTCCTGAGCAAGACCTTAGCAGTGGGTCAGCTCCATTCCCGTTGTGGCAATTGGAGAAGCCTGTCAGACCTGCAGCATCACACAACCTGTTTTCCAGAGCACCCTAACACAGGCTATTGCCATATTATCATGTTCATAAGGAAAAGATCTCCCTGTGGTCTAGATCTTCACCTCCCCTCAGTGCTTCAGAAGTACTTTCCAAGGCTACTTTTCTAAACTCCTGAGTTACTTGTGCTTCATAAAAGACTGGACTCTTCAGCCTCGCTTCAGTTCCACATTTGGAACTACCTTGTGTGCTTCTCCAACTATATCCACAAGTTCTTTGACCATCTGGTGACCTTTATCAGATTACTGCCCAAAGATTTTTGCCAGAAGTTTGACACTCCAATTATTGAGGGTCATATGTCATCTAAAACAATCTTGCAAGCCTCACTTGACGCAGCAGGGACAGCAGTCTGTGCTTTCACCCCCTCCTTATTTCTTAGGCAATTTTCTTGGCTTCTGTGTTTCCAGGGAGAATACAACAATTATAAAGGAAGAGATTCTTTAGCATCCATTCCAGAGGAGCATTACGGACCACAAAGGGCTGTGAGCTGGAACACTACCAGAAGCAGTAGAAAATAGCTTACTCTTCTACTGTTTTTTTTTAGTTTTGCCTTTTTTTTGAAGTATAGACTTTCTATGGCTGAGTCTGAGCAACGTTATTAGAATGTTCTTCTAGTTACCCGTTTTTCCAGGTCTTTGTAACAGATGCTTGCTTTCTTGACTAGAAATTGTCCTTGGGTGACTTGAGATCGGAAGGAGGTATGCTGTCCTCCCCAGGAGTATAGTATATCAGGTGTCAGACGCTTCTGCTAGCAACCTGTCTGGGTTCTTGAATGAGTTGGAAAACAGATTAGGTTATTTCAAGCATCCATATCACAAGCAGGAAGTCCATGACAATGTTTTGGAGACTCTTCTACAATAATGTGGTTAACCAAGACCTATTCTTCCTATGAATGTGAATAGGAAATGCCATCGTTTTTACTCCACAGTGTCTTCTAGACTCTTTTGTCATCAACTGTTAAAGGAGACAGATGCATTCATGTCAACCATATATGTTTTCTAATCTTCAGAGTTGTTTTGAAAGATAAAATAGGATAATGATGATCATTCTGATAGCTAAGGACGAACATAAGGCAGATCTGATATAATTTCAATTTTTCTGTGAACTTCTCTATTCAACTTAATTATTTAAGTCCTTTTTAAATTATTTTTAATGCCCAGAAAATTTTTTTTTCCCTTCAGAGAAACACCCTAACTAATAGAACAAATAAAAGGCAAATTTATTTGGCCAAGTAGACTTAATTTGCTATATGATACACAGAAAAGCCAATTTTCCTTTCCTTGGCCTCATTGCCTGGAATTTTGCTCCATTTCCTGGATGGCACTGGAGTCCTCTATCAGTTCAATCTATTTGACAGCTGTTTCAGCACTGCACTTGCAGGCTGGTGGCTTCTTTGTTTCTGTTGATACTATAGTAATTGTATCTTGAAGTGTTAATATTTTTTTCTACGTTTTGTACTAGTTTTCAAGTAGGATCTGAATAGCACGATTATTTCCTCTGTTTCTGAACACTTTTTGAGTGGCCAGAAATGGTACTTGAGTTTTGAAGTGCTTGTGTATATTCATCACAGGTCCTTTCTAACTTATGCTAATCTTGGAAAGAGGTATGCATTCAGAAAGAAGTATGTAAGAACAACACGTACAAAGCTAGATATATATTAAAACTGTTATCAGCTATTTAAAGAAAAGACCTTAAAATGGTGATACGCATACATGCAGCAGTGCAACTTAAGAAATGGCATTTCCTGAGCTGGGAAACATTCTATGAAATTCATTTACTTCACTTTGTAGAAGTGATTGTATAATGAGGTCATCCTTGGCTACAAACCAGAGAAAGTTGGTCAATTTGGTAGCAAGGCCCAAAAGTCTCTTAAAGGAGAGGTAAACCACTCCTAAGCAGTGAAGTACTGTAATTTTACTTGTGTGCTACAGTTGCACAATGCTGTATTATTATTAAAACCTTTTGTAAAAATACAAATGTGCATAATAAAGTTGTTATTCTGTCAATTCCTGTTATGTTTCTGAATTTCTTTCCTTCTTTGTGGCTAATCAGATTTGGGCCAAAACCCAGAAGACTGTTCAGAAATATGTTGCTGCAGGGTGATAGCCCCTCTCTAGAATAATCCTTTAAATTCACAAAGCAAATGCTATGATACAAAATTTGGAGATACACACAGATACCCACCAGTTTTCCACAAAAGCAGAAATGAACTCTATATACTTTCTTAATTTGATTTAAATTTGACAGTACCAATAACGTGTTCAAGATCTAAGTGAAACTGTGGCTAAACTGAATTCAGTGAAAAAAAATCAGTGATTATGATGTAAAGATTTTAACTCAGAAACTGGATTTTAAACTGAGGTTGAATATATTCTGAAGAAATGTTTAAGAAGTCTGATTTGCATTAGAAATATATATTGATATAATTTCAGTAGAAAGCTACGTTATGAAAGGGTGAGCCGTGTCCCTGGGTGAAGATTGGCAGTTATTGATAAGGAAGCTGTATCAAGGCATACCTCAGTTTACATTGTATAAGTAGTTTTTGGGACTGGATCCTAAACAAATTAATGTTTTGTGGTAATGTGGTAAGAAGACTATTTTTATCTGAAGTTGATCTAAATAACGTGCTGAGTGTTGTATAAAATTAATAGAGAGAATACAGAATTTGATAAAAAGAGCATTCTGTTTGAGAGTAGCTTGTATTGTAACTTTCACTAGGTGATTTTGCATGATATTAAAAAGAAATACAAAAACATTCATAATCACTGCTCTCTATGAAGCAAGGAGGTACCCAGGGCTTTCTGGTAATTGTATTGCCTTAATGCTTTTCGAGTTGCATAACAAAAAATTGATGGGGTCTATCACGGGTCACTTTTCAAAACTCTGAGGTATGTATTCAGTTTCCAACCTGCAAAATATCTTCCTGGTTTTATTAATTATTACAACACAGTTGAAAAGATCTACACAAATGCAAAGATAGTCTTCTGATTTCAGGCTTGCTTTTTTTTTTTATTTCCCTATTCCAAGTGTGAAATCTTCCATTTGATAATACCTTTGTCTGAAGAATTATTATTCTGTTTCATGTAATGATGTGATAAACACAGCTTAGAAATACTTCGGTGCCACAGAATCTGTTGTGAATGAGACATCTGTAGTCACAAATTTATTTGATATATACTTGTTAAAATCAAAAGCAGATGTGTCGACTATATAGTGATATGCTAACAACTACTGCAGAGATTTTTAGATACTCACTAGCTAGTTCCAAGGCAGGGTTATATGGAGGTGGTCTGGAATTAATTTAGAGCCCTTCAGGCCCATCAGTAAATCCTTCCATGGACCAGGCTTAGAAGCCAAGGGTTGCGCCAAATACCCTGGATTTAAAATTATCCTTACATCAATGGAATTTGTTCATAATTTAAGCATGTATGATGCACTGTCTGAGCTCAGTGATCTGTCAGAGCGATTGCAGACAATGGACAAACACTGCCAGAAGCGCTCACATTTGTCAGGACAGGCTTAGATTTCTGCTTGCATTGTTGTTAGTTTAAGAATATATGCAGTAAAGATGGCAGTGCCAAGTAAAATTTCTACTATGAAACAGCGATATGCATGACAGCAAAGCTCTGAAAATCCATGTAGCAAAATTCAGAGCTTGGCAAACAGTAAAAAGTCCTGGTTTATGACAGCAAGACTTTTTTAAGGCTAAAGCTTACTCAAACATCTATTTTTTTCCCTACATATTAATTCTTCATTGTAGCCTTTCCTAATCAAAAACTGAATCCATCCGAAGGATGGGCTGGGTCACTTTTTGAAAAGCGTGGTCCACAAATAGCAGAATTGTTGCCCAAGTAGTAACTGACTGTTACAGTAAGTTTAACACTCCAATAGAACTTGAAAATGCCTGTAAAGAGAAGTGTCGCAGAAATTCTTAATATCTTGCCAGGAATAGTAAGTCATTCCCAGGGTCTTCTCTCTCTCTCTTTTTTTTTTTTTTTGAATACTTAATTTAGTAGCCTCTGGAAAATTTATTTCTGTATGTGAATGTATTTCCATTCTTCAGGCAGAAACTTTTGGCAATAATAGATGTGGCAAAACATTATGAACATTTTACTGTGTGATCTACATATAAGTACTCATTGTAAAATATTTATGGAATATAAATGCATAACTAAGAAGGTAATACTTTGTCTAGTCATTAATTTAATATGACAATAATGTATGTCGTAAGGAAATGAGATCCATTAGTGGTCTCATGGATTACAAAGGCTTTATTTCTGTATCACTCTGTTTCCAATCTGTGCTGACAGTTATCCTTAATTCTTTCATAAGTAGAAATTTTGAAAAATTTCATCACTAATACAACTGATATAGTATATATTCATGAATTTGTGCATCATTCACAGATGTCTGTCTCAGAATGTTGTATGTCCAGTGCTGAATGTTTGATGATGCTTTGTTTTTCATAAAACTCCTATAATATACTTCATATTCCCATAAATCATGATAATAGTTCTTCAGTTATCTTTTGATGAGTCGGACAATGCTATGTACACTGTTTAAATCATAACTCTAGGCTAGCAAGCAATTGACAGCTCAAAATATATTTTTCTTGTACAATTAATATATATTTTGCAGAAACCCTCACTCAGAACAAAGAAAAAAATTTCAGGTCCAAGAATTAATCAGCAATAATATCCACATGAATTTATCTCAATATATTTTTGTTTTATTCAAACAAGAACTTAAAAATAAAAGCTATTTCCCTGACCAGGATATGCTACAACAGCTCTACTGTGCTGAACCTGGTGCCCCTTGTTTGTTCCAGGACCAGACAGTTCCTTCTCCTTCTGTTTGGATTATTTTAGCCTGCTTTTGCCATTGCCTGGTCTTTCCCAGCCAGCTTTGATGACCAAACAAGGTTAGTTGCCCAGGAGGCCTATCCTGAAAAGGGCAAATTATGAGAGTTCACGAAAATGATAGATTTTTAAAAATTAGGAGTAGACTTTAAAAATTAGTGTAGTTCACATTTTTCGTGCTAAATACTCCAGTGATTTAAACTGGTCAGTAGTTTAAAAAAGGTTAAAAAATGCCTTTGGCAACATGAATTCAAGGCTGTCAAAGATAAAGAAATGTCTGCACCTCTACTGAGACTTTGCAAAAGAATAGGAAAGGAATTTGCTGTAATTTATAGAGACAAATTACTTTCCTACTCACAGTACTAAATACAAAATGATACATTTTTTCTTTGTGAGCAGTTCTGAGATTAAATGATTCTGAAGACAAGTGCGTATGTTTATAGCAGCTGTTGAATTTTTGCCCTCAGTCTTAACCTAGTCGATGAAAATGTCATCGAATATGACCAATGTTGTACATGAATGCTTATAATTAAGTAGTCTTTCACCTTATAAAAAAAATCTATTAAGTAAATTTATTGCCTGCATCAAATCCAAATATGGACTGTTCACATTGTTGAGACAGTAAGGCAGTTCTCAAAAAAACTTAGTCAAAATGTTCAGTGCTGAATGCATTGTGACAATATCCAATTTAATCTAATCTTAAGTAATCTGATTTTGATGAAACCAACCTGTGTACATGAAGCTGAAATGTTTGTATGTATGTCAGTCTGGAATAAGGGTGTTCAGGCTATTATTTAAATCCAGTTTCATTTTAGAGATTAAGGTCCAGGTTTGTGGCATTAAAATCAAGACACAAATCAATGACTTGAGAAGTGTAAGAGGTACTTAATGTGAAGCAATTATCAACCATGGTGACTTGAGACTAAATTAGGTGTAAATGCAGTCCAACTAAATACAGCATAGCAGATTGAAGGGTCTTCTGGAACAAATGTGACTGCCGTTTCCACCCTCCACTATTTGTAGACTACAGTGAATAAGGAGATAATTTTTTAGTGTTTTTGTTTTGGTTTGCTTTGGTTTTTTCTTTTAATAAGGGAAGAGAGACTGTTACAAGGTCTCACTTCTGTAGTTCGTTCTGGTTTTCTTTTTTAAGAGAGTCTTGTACTCTGTTCCAGAAGAAAGTATGCACTCCCTCTCATGTTGGCCTAGATGATTGATCATCAAAAGGACACTCACCACACAATACAACAAAGGGAGCTAACTGTACAAATTAAACTCTTTCTGTCTCAGCATTTTGCTGTCCTAAGTTTCTTAATGTCCCACATTTCATTTAAATAGGGATAGCATTGTTATAAAACCTTTGAGAGTTACTTGCCTATGCAGCTCGCTTTGTTACCACATGTTCTTGCCCATGCCACTTATTCCCAGAGCAGTCTGACTTTTGCTTGGCTGCTGAGCTTTACTTCATCCTTCCTCTTTAGCACAAATAGTACCTTCAAGTGTCCCAAGGCTTATACTGACCACTTCTTTCCCCCAGTATTAATAGTCAGACTCCTAACAGTTGCTGAATATTAAGCAATGGATTTTTTTATTGAGGAGAAATGAGATTAATTGATAACACTTTTATACATAAACAGCTACTTAGTGAAGGAAGCTATACTGCATGAGTCATGAGATACAGCCAAAGACATTAGAATATTTGAATGTTAGTGATTTGCCCATTCCCACTTGCTCAATGGTAACAGCAGTGCTATTTGCAAGCAACCACTGGTCCATCTGTCAGGAGGGCCACTGAGGTCTCCCTGGGACCTGCCCATCCCCTTCTCCAAGAGGACAGAGACGCTGCCTTCACTCAGTCTGTCTCTTACTCCAGCACAACAGTTTCCTTTCTTCTTCTTTTGCCATCAGCTGTGCCTAGGTCGCACAAAACATGTAGTCCCTGGGAGTGTTACCACTGATCCCATGGAGCCAATCTTTTACCCAAAAAACTCTGTACAACTACAGGAGTACAGTACCCAGCACCACAGTGGTTAATGTAGATTGACAGTGAGTGGTATCCCAGAAGGGGACTTGGTGAACGCTGTCTCCTCTAGTGAATCAGCAGAAGAGGAGGCCTAATGGCTTTGCCTTTTAGCTCCTGTATATTAATCTCCAGAGCAATGCCTGCCATCGCTCAGATGTCAGATGCTGTTTATAACTATGCTGGAAACATAACATAGAACAAAATAGTATTAATATCTCTTGAGACTGTCTATGTTTTAGGTTAGCTATTTTTTCACTGCTGCACTTAGTTCAAACGTTGTCACCAGTATTGTAAGGTGGCTTGAAAAGTTGTTTTGCCTGTGAATTTGTCCAGTTGCTCTCTCAATACAAGACCAAAAGATCATGATTTGTTCAGGTGCAAAGGTTGTCACAGCACAGGTATGACATGTCTCAGGAAGTACCGCCTTGTCTGTGCTTGAACCTGCTGCTTTTAGGGACACCCAGTACCAGTGTTGGGGGACTGAGCAAACATTGTATCTGTTCAGCATCTCTGTGCCAGCTGATTTGATGACCGTTCATCACCCTTCCTTGTTTATCTGTCATTTAGACTGAAGACTTCTACTCTTTACTGTCATTTTTATGTGAAGCTATTCCATAATTTGAAGCATTCTTTCCACTGTTCCCAGTGCCTTCAGTACTGTCACATCGTTTTAAAGTGGGAAACAAGAATCATAGCCAGTATTCAAGTCTGAATGGTGTCAGATGCAGTATGGTTGTATACACTGGTACAGTAATGCTTTACATTTTGTTCTCCTTCCTAATAATTCCAAACATTTAATTTGGCTGTTACTGAGCACTGAACATGTTTTCATAGTGTATTCATTTCTCTGAAGTGATCCTGATCATCAGGTTGCCCACTGTGAAACAAAGTGAGAAAATTTATTTTCTCCTAACATAGATGTTTTAAAGTAGATTATTAAAATGTGAGGATAGTTTTAGTTTTACTTTTCAGTCCTGTAGTCTTTTATATTGTGATTTCTTGATGTAATATGTTGATTGCTGCTTGTCATTCATGTTTTCTCTACAATTAAATTTCTATTTCTTTAATCCTCTTTTCCTGTTAATTCAACCTTTTATAGAACTATGCAAGCATATCTTAATTCTGGTGTTAGGACTGTTACCAAATAAAACGTTACATGCACTTTCCTGTAGCTTTTAGTATTATGAATTTAATACCTGTGATATGGATAATGGGGATAGTTTTGTACATATTTAATCATGGATCAGGCACAGCAGTGGCAAAACCAGTGTGAAATTGTGTCCCACGTTGCGCCATCGATGTGCCTTATAACCTGGCTTGGAGAAAACAGCAGTTTAACCATCTTGGTCAATCAGCACTCTTTTTTTCTGCTGTGTCTATCTACTGTGTCTGTGTTACTGTAGCCTTTTGTCATGTGGATTTTTATCTCCGGTGAAGCTGTCTAAAACTGTCAGATCATTTCATTCAGGCCACTGTACCACCATTGAATATAGCAAGGGTGACATTTTCTCAGGTGCAGAGGTCAACACAACACTTAATGCGTCACTTACATTTTACTGAGACTTTCATTCAAGGCCTTCATTCAAATTTTCTAACAGGTTTGGGTGACTGATGAACCACTGACTTCACTAATTTCAGTAACTGTTTGCCATATTTCCATATGTAGGCAAAATACATGTAAAACGCTTCCTGTCTGACCTGATGCTTTTTTAATCTGAAAAAGAGCTATTTGATTTTGCCTTGTTCGAGCCTTTCTCTCATTTTGTATTTAAATATTATACTCTTGGTTCAAATACATTAGTAGGGAATAGGTTGGGTGCTTCTTAGCACCAAGGCACTGAGATGTAATCAGAAATACATGACAAACCCGCTGGCCTATAGAGGGCTCGTACTGAGCCTAAAGGGCAAGGGGGAGCATTCACAAGGAAGTGAATTACTTCCTTCCACAGAAAGCGTTTCCCCTTTCCAGAGATTATTCCTGCCTCTGACATCCCCTTGTGCTGCTGTCTTGGGAATATGGTAACAGTTGTGCTGCCCAAAGCACTGGAGAGCAGGTGGAACTCCTGTCCATGCCACCCTTTACCCTTCCTGCTGTCGCATGACCTGAATTGGTTTGCTTTTGAATAAATTTTTAATAGCTGGACATCTGGTTAGTTGGGGTTTGAATATATTTTTTTATCCATGTAATAAAGGAAAAAAGATTACTCAGGACAATAGTTAAGTTGTTATTTAATAAGCCTATACAATAGTTCTTCATTTATACAGCTTTTACCAATTTTCTGTGCAGTTTTACAAATCTTGCCTTTTTATCACTAAAATAATGGTTCGTAACGTTAGTTGCTGTATGTATACAAAACAACAGAGAGTCTTGGCATAGTTTCGCGTTTTATCCAAACTAACACACTCTTGCCAAAAGAGAGGAAATGTCTGTCTATTGTTCTGTTACTGTAGGTGGAGTAAACGGACCTTTAGGGAGTCCCTTATTGCTGTAGGAAGTTATTACAGAATGGCATTATACCAGAGACTGCGGGAATATTTACTGACAGATCAGTGAAACTTGAAAGCTGTTCAGTTTACTTAATAAAATGTTTATATATCCTGTTTCAGTGTAAACGAAACAATGTTGGAGAAAGGAAGTTATTTCAGATCAAATGAATTTGTGTGAAGCAGAAAGCTTAAAAACAACAAAACAGGTTAGATAACTTAAATCAGTCTGTTTAGGTTTTTTTTTTCCCCTAGACAACCCTGTAGCCCTCTCCAGGGAAAAAGAGAAAATTCTCCAGTGGTAAGAGAAATGCGTCATTGGTCCTGCAGCAATCAAAAGGTGACAGCATACTAGCTCGACTTTAATGACTGTGATTTCAGCAGCTGGATACTCATTTAAAAAAAGCCAAAACACATGAATACAGTATTAATTGATTCTCTTTCGTCTTCATGCTTGAGTCGTGCAATCTGATAGAGGAGTTCTCGTAGTAATTTTTAGCTCACTTTTCAGTTGCAAATACATAAAAATATTTTACATTGTACAAAATAAGAGCTCAAGTAAGCAATTTTTGTTAAGCACTTGTAGTTTATCTTCATTCTGAGAGAAAAAAGACCCATATAGAATTATAATCACGTCTTAGCTGCAAGTAAGAAAGTAATAGGAAAATTTTCTAATATAATTCATAATAGTGCTTCTCATTTAGCTGTATATAATTTCAGAGACTTCCTGTACCTTTTTTCCCAGAACAGATACGTGAGGATTTCCAGTCTGCTACATCTGATTAACAGTGGCTGGTTTTTTACTCCTACAAAACTGTCCTCATTTGGTTTTTTACCCTGAACTCCTTAAGCTCATAACGTTTGTTAGCCTGGACACTGTATGGAAACTTAACTGCAGCTTTGGGAGGGACACCACTTCATACACCGCATGCTTGTGATAAAACGGCAACAACTGAAACACAGCTTTAAAACCTTCGAGTGGTTTCAGACCAGGTAGGATTGGACTCCAGCCTCCTGAAGGAAGAGGTCCCGTTCATATGCTCACTGTCTGCCCAGGATTGGTGCGACATACGTACGCTCTAGAGATGCCCCTTTCTCAACAGCAGTGGGCTTTGCCTCAGAATGGAAAAAGTGAGGAGGGAAACAGTAGATATCTAATATTGATGGTTATACAGTACCTTTCCGAGTGCCTGTGTGCACCTGTGCACAACAAACTCATCATTCAGTAAGCTCCCACAGCTGTTTTAGAAGTAGCTTTTATGAAGCTGACAGTGTTGTTTTGGGTTTTTTAAAATCAATTTTAAGAGAGTAACTGTGGTTTAATTTATCCATATGGACTCCTATCTGTAGCTACGGTTCTCATATAACCTACAACATACTTGTAACACTGGCTGGGCATCGTTTGTTCCCATGCTCTCTTCATATCCTTCGAATATGAAGAACAGAGTGAGCTTTCTCAAAGCACAAAGAAAAGGCAGTTAATAGCACATGCGTCCTATTATACGTCAGAGCCTTTATCTTCAGCAGTTTTCAAATTGCTACAGCTTTCCAAGACCCATAAAATGACAAACACCAGGTTTCTGTGAGAAAGGAAAACGTATTTCCAATTCCACAACGCGAGTTCCCCTCAAGCGCCGAGACGCTTGTCCTGCACGCGGGCACGCCTCACGCTCGGAGGGCGCAGGGGGAGCCCTGCGCGCGGCCGCCCCGCCCCGCCGCGCCTGCGCCGCCGGGGCGGGGCCCGCCCTCAGCGCCCGCTCCAGGGGCGGGGCGAGTCGCCCCGCGCTCGATCGATGACTCGAGGCGCGGCTAGCGCTGCTTGCTTGCTTCTAGTCCGGAGCGATCGCTACCGGAGCGGTTCCCCCCTTCGCTGCCCCGGAGCCCACGCCGCTGTCGGGGGAAGGAGGATGGTGAGGGGCAGCCGGGGCGGGACGGGACGGGCACCCCGCGCCCCCTGCCCGGGCCGCGGGGCCAGCCAGCGGCGGGCGGCAAGGAAGGGCGGGGAGCGGGGCCGTGAGTAAGCAGTTCCCGGGCCATGCGGGGCCGAGCTCGCCGCGGGCCCAGCCTGAGCCTAAGGCTGGGCTTGGGCCTGGACCTGAGCCTCGCTGGCGGGCTCGGGCCTGCCCAGGGGAGGGGGTGGCCGCGCTGCCCTCGGCGGGGCCCAAGCGGGGAGGGCACCGGCACCGGCATCCCCCGCTTGCGCCGTTGGCGCCGCCCGTACCTGCGCCGGGGGCCGGGGTAGTGGGCCCGCGCTCTGCGCCCGGGGCTCGGGCTGCCCGCGAAGCGTGCTCCCCTCCTCCGGCCTGAGCGGGAGCCTGGCCCGAGAACGGCCCCCTCGTTCAGGCCGGCGAACAAATAGTTCGTGTGAAAGGCCCTGCGAAGTAAATGACCAGAACATCCCTCGGGAATGCTCTCTGTGACTGCTCGTTAGCTATACTAATGGATTCTGTGTTGTTCTTTCTAGTTTCGCAACCAGTATGACAATGATGTCACGGTTTGGAGCCCTCAGGTAAAACGTTCCTAAGCTTCACTCTTTGCAGCCATAGTGCCACAATAGCGTAGAGTGCATTCAGGTGCCCAAAGCTTATTGCTGTTTGCTCCCTTCTTGTTTTGAATGTTGTAGGCTTCTAGAAAGCCATTAGCTCATCTCTGAGCTTCTGGTGTGTGAGCCTGAATGATGCTTAGGTGGGCCCTGTTACCTCAAAGTACATAAGGCAGTTGTTTTCTGAACGACCTGTGAGGTACAAAATCTCAGAATGGCAGGGGTTGGAAGGGACCTCTGGAGATCATCTTGTCCATCCCCCCTGCTGAAGCAGGGACACCTAGAATGGGGGGCACAGGAATGCGTCCAGGTGGGTTTGTGTGTCTCCAGGGAAGGAGACTCCGCAGCCTCCCTGGGCAGCCTGTTCCACTGCTCTGTCACCCTCGCAGGAAAGAATTTTTTCCTCATGTTTAGGTGGAACTTCCTATGCTCCAACTTGTGCCCATTGCCCCTTCTCCTGTCATTGGGCACCACTGAAAAGAGTCCAATCTCATCCTCTTGACACCCACCATTCAGATATTTATAAGGATTGGTAAGATCCCTCCTCAGTCTTTTCTTCTCCAGGCGGAACAACAAATAGATGTGGTCATCGTTGGGGATTGGGCTAGATGATCTTTAAAGGTCCCTTCCAACACAAACCATTCTATGATTGATTCACAGACTTGTAATAAAAAATTGGTAAGTGTCAGGGTTTAACCCCAGCCAGTAACTGAGCACCACCCAGCCACTCACTCACTCGCCACTGGTGAGATGGGGGAGAGAATTAAAGAGTAAAAGCGAGAAAACTTGTGGGTTATGATGAAGACAGTTTAACAGGTAAAGCAAAAGCCGCACGTGCAAGCAAAGCAAAACAAGGCATTAATTCACTACTTCCTGTCAGCAGGCAGGTGTTCAGCCATCTCCAGGAAAGCAGGGCTCCATCATGCGTGACGGTTACTTGTGAAGACAAACACCATTACTCTGAACATGCCCCCCTCCTTCTTCCCCCAGCTTTATATGCTGAGCATGACGTCATATGGTGTGGGATATCCCTTTGGGCAGTTTGGGTCAGCTGTCCTGGCTGTGTCCCCTCCCAGCTCGCTGTGCACCTGGCAGAGCATGGGAAGCTGAATTGTCCTTGACTAGTGTGAGCACTCCTTAGCAAAAAGTAAAGTGTCAGTGTGTTATCAACATTATTCTCTTACTAAATCCAAAATACAGCACTATAGCAGCTACTACAAAGAAAATTAGCTGTTCTAGCTGAAACCAGGATCATAAGGTATCAAAAAGAAGGAAGCTGAGCTTATCTCTCCCAAATATTAGGCTACTGCTAGGTCATTCTCTCTTTGTAATCACTAGCTAATGTTCGAAAGGAACTATTTAGTTTGCAATTGAGAAGAACTTTCTTATCTATTTTTTTATTAAGAGCTTTACTGTATTCAAATTGTTCAGAACAAAATAAAATTATTAAAAGTTAGTATTTAGTGCTTAAGTGAGAATATGCCGAGTTGTTCAAGTATGGTGTAACAGCACCTGTTGTCTTTTTGTGCAGACAATTTTTACTGCCTTGTAAGCTCCTATTTGAATGACTGTACCCTTATGGTAATCTGAAACGTGGAATCTGAGATACTGATTTTTGTAGTATGAATTCACAAATCTTAATTTTTTTAATTCAAATAGTCACAAACATCCCTGTTGAATAAATTCCACGTATAAAGTGTATAATTATAACATCAAGAGCTAGAACAAGCAAGTGACTAAATGTCATGATTCTGTAATGCCGTTTGCGTTGTGCTTCAATTATGAAGGCTGTGTGTCCATAGTTTCCCACGTTGTGGAATGTTAGGGAGGCTTCATGCTATCTTTGTACTTAAGATTATAGTGAGATTTGCACTTGAATTTGAAATTCTGTTACCTCTGAATCAGTTTCACATTGTGAAACTTACGTAGTTTGTGTTGACTTCAAAATAAATATTCTAGAATTTTAAAAGCAAGTGTCAGTTCATGTGTTTAATATCACCCCTTTTCTTGTTATGTACATTTTAAGATAGGATACTTGTGGAAAATGGGAGCCTTGAAAATTGACTCATTTTGAGATGCAGCAAACCTAAAGATTTATTTTAAATACAAATAGTGAATTGTATTAATATGAAGTTCATTATAGTGCATGTATTAATAGAAAGTTATTCTATTTTTAAAATGTCATAAGTTTGTGGGTTTGTAGTACTGCTGAAAATCATCATGTTGTAGTATTGCTGGAAAAATATGTTTTCAACACACATTGTAATGGAGCATGTTTCATACTTTCCATCCTATATGAAGACAACTTGACTATTTGTATGTTCTTTAGTCAATACCATGGTAGCTGTAGATGGCTTTGAGCAGTTTTCATCCTTCTTAATGTTTGTGCTTCTCTGGCAGATTCTGTATCAAGAACTTTAATTTTAAATTTTTTAACCTATCCATTACTTTAAAAATTACTTTCAAAACTGTTACATTTTCTTGACACTTCTCGTAGATATAATGAAGTCATTAACAACACTAATTTCTATTTTCACAAATTGCCTTGAAAATATAAATGGTGTTGATGTTTTTTATAAGACGTTTAAAATTGCTGCTCTGCTGCAATTACTACTCAATACATTCCTGTAGGTGAGACAGTGGTATGATACAGTCACAGTTATTGGTGGTGTTAATGCACGAGCAAAGAAAAATTTTTTTTTTTCCAAATATTGATGTAAAGAAAAGGAGATATGAGATTAAAGGCTAGAAGGGGTTTCATACTTTTACAGCCTTTGATGTCATTCATGAAAGCTGCTAAATACGTGTTGGACAGGTGACACTGAGTCCATACTGGTTTTGGGCAGGAAGTATCCGCTGTTATCAAAATTCCATTTATAACTTAGTGGATGGAATGGAATATGATGGTATTTTAGGCATATAGTGGACTTTGTGTTTCTCTTGATAAATCAAATAAAAAACCTGTTACCAAAAAAAACCCCAAGAGCCTAACAGAAGGTGATTTTCTGTAGATTATCCTCAGTATGTTTCACTATAACAGCTGCTACGTCCCACTCCATCCAAACTGGTAGGATGCAACTGTGTGCTGCAGTTGGTAATTGCAGGGCTTGCACAGCAGCAGTGAATATGCTGGCTATCTGACATAGGCTGGCCAACAAGAGTGCAGAAAATTAGCTACTTTGCCCTCAGTGATTTCATTAAAAGGATGTTGTCTTATTTTCCTGCGAAGCTTCTGGTTGCCTTTGCAGATCTTGTGGGGACATGATTGTCTTTGAGACCTCTACTCCTCTTTGAGACTTTACTGTAGTTGGCTAATAACTTGTTCAGAAGTTATTAGGGAATGGATGGTGAGACAGAACAATTGTGCAAGGTTCATTTCTTCAGGAAGCTCGATTATATGTTAAGCGTCCAGCTGGAAGGTCTGTCTTTGAATCACATTGGGTCAAATACTGATGCCTCTAAAGACAGTGACAAAATTCTTGTGATTCTAGTAATGTCAAGATTATTCATCCTTTCTTTTTAGTTTTGCTGTTTCTTTGTATGCAGTAGTGAGTGGCTCAGAGATGGCCAGATTTATGTGGGTTAATAGTGAGGCATTTGCAGGAGACAATTGAGGAAGTCTGGTGGTTGTAGATTTAAACTGTGTTATGCAGTCAGTGTACCTGTTGGGGTGGGGAATCAAAGGTCTGAAAATCAAGAACGTTGAAAATTGATACAGAAAATTACTTTTAGAATTATTACCTTTGACTTTATTCTGCAGGGCCGAATTCATCAAATAGAATATGCCATGGAAGCTGTGAAACAAGGCTCAGCCACTGTGGGACTGAAATCGAAAACGCACGCTGTTCTGGTTGCTCTAAAGGTAACTTCAAAACTGTATCCTTGGGACAATAAATTAGTAGAAAAGTTTTGGTTTGGCAAATGAGTTTTGCGCAGTCTGAACTTTTATGTGTAATGCAAGTACAATCCCAGTTTCCTGTTGCTTGAGTACCAGTGTAGAACAATAAATATTTTCGGTACCTATGCAAAGAAGATTTTCACAAAACGGTGAAGGAAATGAGTGAAAGACTTTTTTTCCCTTTAGAAGATAAGTGTTCCCCCCCTTTTTTTTCCCCCCATTCATTATTAAGTAGTAAAACTATATTTCTTTTCCCAAAGCTTGAGTGAGTGTTAGTTCATCTTTCTGACGGTCTCCTACTGAAGTGGATTTTGGTTTTTCTTGTCTTCTGTTGCAAGTTTATAAATTTATTTTTTCATCGTTTCATGATCAGTTCTTGCTATAAATGTTAGCAGACTTCTCCACAGTGCTTGGCAAACTGTTCAGTCTGACACATAGCTTTCTCATTTTATGCATAGAGAGCACAGTCTGAGCTGGCAGCTCACCAGAAAAAAATCCTGTACGTTGACAACCATATTGGTATCTCAATTGCTGGACTTACTGCTGATGCAAGACTCTTGTGGTGAGTGTTTTAGTTGTTGACATACGCAGTTCTGCAACAGTGAGTGAAAGTTCATTTGTAGACTATTGCGAATGAAATTTTATGGTCAGCTAAGGACTGGTCTTCATTTACTGCTCTGTTGCACTATGCCAAAGACATCAGTATGAAATTCTGGCAGATTTTTAACTAGTTGGCAGAAATCTCATTTGTTTGGCCCAAAATTTTGCTCTTTGGTTTTGTTACTAGGAATAGAGTCCTGTCTGGTTTCTTCACTGTGATGGGGTTTCCAAGCAATATGAGAAAGTGCATCACTTATTTCCCTCTAGCAACTGCTTCTGTGTACACACATTTAAGAGAGTTTTTAAAAACATACTCTGCTGTGAGTGTTGGCTTCAGAGGGCTTTCCCTTCTATCTGCTGGCCACACAGTTTCATCAGATGAGGTAAATGTACATGGAAGGAGGAGTGTTCCTCAATTTGATCGGAAAGGACAAAGGCAGCATAGGAAGAACTTCTAAACTAGATTTAAACTGCTGCAATGTTACAAAGAAATGTTACCATTTAATGGTGTCTTTTCCAGATGATCTGTCTGTTGCCTGCACGGAGTTCTACCTTCTTTGCATTTGTATGGCTGAAATACTATAATACTCTTTCAAACCTCTGGTCAACTTTCTAAATAACAATTATAGGTCGTGATGAAATGAAATTACGTAATGTCTTTGACCCTTTTTCTCAACGAGCAGAGCTGAAACAAAAATACTCTTACCTTAACAGCCAAGCATTGTGACAAAAATAATCCCTGTGACTTTCATCTATGCATTGGTTTGATTATTTTTTTTCCTTTTTCTGTTTTTTCCTCATAGCAATTTCATGCGTCAGGAGTGTCTGGATTCTAGATTTGTGTTTGATAGACCTCTTCCAGTTTCCCGCCTAGTGTCACTAATTGGAAGCAGTATCCTTATTTTTATTAATGCTTGTAACACCTTTATAGCTTATTACTTGTTCATACTTGTTCATAAAATGATTTTCATATATCACAGCTTTAAAGTCATATTAAATTGGAAAAGTTAATTCAAAGTTAATTTTTCTTTATTCACATTGCTTGTGTATTCCTTCAGAGAATGTCCTATGCTGTGCGCTGAACTGGCAGAGAAGCAGTCAAGTGCTATGCGCCATTTAACATAGCACTGTGTTTCTGTTACACAGCCCCGTGCCTTTGGAGGTGGGGGAGGAAAGATGACTCCACTGTTCAACGTACAATTGTTTACTGGATTGCAGCTGCTCACTCAGATGGTTTTTTTTCTGTGGCAACTTCTGTCTCTGCACAGAACACAGCAGAGGCCTTATATTCTGTTACCAGATGCCTAGAAAGTGTTCAAAGGGTAAGAAATTAAATGAAGCTGTGCAGCGTTAGGTGAACTGTTTCTAATACTTGGTTGAATGCACCACTGAGTTATTTCGGGAAAGCTAATTGCTAAATTTTGTTCTGGTGAAAAAGAATCTGGTATTCCAAATAAGTTTTGAGATCTGTTTCTTTTGAACGTAGTCTTCACTCTTGCAGAAAGGTTTGCGAAGACTATATAGCAATTTGGTGCATCTCTGCTTGGCTTAGGAAAATGTTTTGGGTAATTAATATGTTATTTTGAGATTGTTTCCTTAGCTTACTTAAGAAACCCAGATACCAACACAGCGGTACGGCAGAAGACCATATGGTGTAGGACTGCTCATTGCAGGTTATGATGTAAGTAAGCTGTGCTAGTTACTACTGACGTAAAAGAAAATGTGCTTAATGCAATTTAATTCAACAAGCAGATGTTAAGAGGGGAAGATGGAAGAGGCAGACTCATCAAAATTCTCTGAATAAGAAAATAATGTTCTTTGTCTTACCCTAAAACATAACTTTTAAAAATGTTAATTAATAGCTAATCCTACCTACACTTATGAGGTGTATGCTTGCCAAAATGAAAAGCTAATTATTTTAAGGTGCAAAATGAGATACGGCAAAAATCAGATTTATTTTTGTTTTAAGGGATCGAAATGTTGATCCGACAATGACAGTAATTATTTTACTGTTGATTATGGACCTTTACAAACTATTAGTTTAAATACTTTTATAAAAAAATAGATGTGGAAATCATCACTGGCCTCTCTTACTTGTTTAGCAACAGCAGTTTGCTTAATGCAGCACACACAGAATCTCTGCCCTCAAGATTTTCACATGAGGAGGGTTGAAGGAAGTTGTCATCTTGCCAAAATCTGGCCTGGCATGGTTAAGTCTACAGCAGGTTTTTACTCTGTACAGATGAGACGGAATGTGTGTAAAACATCTATTGTAAGCCATGAAGTAGAAAGCACAGTAGAGTTTATGGAACAGAGAGAGAAACATTTTTGATGCCAGCTATCCTGCCCGCATGAAAACTGCATTTTGATGAACAAAGTGTAAAGAAAATTTTTTTTCTTAGATTATTGCTTTTCTTTTAGTAGCTTTGAAAGAATTGTGTAAGAACAGTGATAAGCAATATAAAATATATTTATGTGCATACATCCAAGCTATGCAATGTACTGTGAAGCAAAACTGTTTTAGAAAATATCATGTGTTCCAGCAGCAGACTTGGTGTGAATTTACACATTTGTTTTATGTTCTGTGGGTTTTTTTTTTTTTTCCTCTCTTTGTAGGATATGGGTCCTCACATCTTCCAGACTTGTCCCTCTGCAAACTATTTTGACTGCAAAGCAATGTCCATTGGTGCTCGTTCACAGTCAGCACGAACTTACTTGGAGAGACACATGACTGAATTTACTGACTGTGAGTAATGAAACCCTGCCTAGCTAATGGTATTCATCAGGTACACAGTTTATTTTCTGATACTGCTCTGTCTTTTTGCATTTAGTAAGCTAGGAATATAAATTTTGGGAGCTGCATTTGGCATAAGTGTAAATCTGCATGAAGACAAAATTGTAGAGAAAATGTGACATTTTCCTGTCTTTACATCTGGATGCTTATTACATATAATGAAAGGAGAAGTTGTGCTCATAAAAGCAGAGAAAAGAGTAAAAAGCCTTTGCCTTGTTTAACCCAGGAGAAGTACAATTCTTTCCCGATCAGAGCAGGGATAGTATGTCAGGGCAAGTGTTGGGGTGGTGCATTAAAAAAGTTGAATTTATTTTTGTGTGAAATGGTGATGAGGAGGCTATTGGATAGCTGCTTGGGGAAAAAAAAAAATAAAGCTCCACTATCTCTCTGCTGGAGGCAAGGCAGGTGCCAAAACTATATGTATTTGACTTCAAATGTAGGGAAGGGCTGGTTTCCCAAGGGATACTTTTATAACCACCTCTGTGTTCAGTGCCTGAAAGGAAGGGAGCTCTGGAGGTCAAGTTAGCGAAGCTGATTTTCTAGTTGCCAACTAGGGATGGGAGGAAGGGGAAATGAGTGTCTAGAGATAATACCATATAGTTAGTTAATGTCTTTCTGATTTCATTTTAAGGTAATCTAAATGAGCTGGTTAAACATGGACTGCGTGCCCTGAGAGAGACTCTTCCTGCTGAACAGGATCTGACCACCAAGGTAAACACTAGATTTTCTTAAGAAGAAATTTTACTGCTACTGTTAACTAGAAATTACTGTGACAAAATTCATGTAAAGTATGGCTGGTACTGAAGGTTTGGAAGCTGAATACTGGCAGATAATCTTTGTTTCATGTCACTAGTTTATCTACAGTTTCCTTAATTATCTCAGATTTACTTTTCTTTACAAAAATACTTCCTTAAGTAGAAAGTACTTAAAAAATTTATTTAGCTAATATATATATTAATTTATTAATAAATAAATTTCAATTTATTACCTTCTTAATAAGACTTTTTTCCCCGGTTGCTTAGTTCTATTTTAAACTTCGATCAATGTTTTAGATACATTACATGCCACTAGAATCACAGCCTTGCATTGTAAGCACGGTCAGTAATTCACCTGGGAGGTGAGGGAAGGTAATGCACAAATAGTTGATTTGAGTATCCAGCATCAAACAGTTGCAGAAACTTCTGACAGTGAATTGAGGAACTGTTGAACAGGAAAGCTCTAAGGCTACCCACTGGTTGGTGTTCTGCTTGTGGCTGATCTGGCCTTTTCCGTGTTAAATTTTTTTTTATTCTTAGCCCACCTTGATTTTAGAACTTTTAAAATAATAAAAATGGAAAATAAGATTAAAATAAATGGTTTTGAAAAATCATGTGTTATTAAAAAGTAAACAAAAAGTTGAAAGAAATTTAAACCCTTCAGAAGTGATTTTACTGACAAGATGTTGAAATATGCTAGCTTTTGTAGGGTATAGATCTGCCTCCATTTCCTTTTTTAGTACAGTCTACCAAAGAGCGAGTCTCAAAATTTCCTTTTTTCCTTAAATAGACACCACCAGCACAATGAGTCTCTTTATCGCAAGAGGAAACTTTCATCTGTTTCACACGTGAAAGCTGTAAAGCCACAGAGTCGTTTGCAGAAAAATGCTTCTCACTTCTTTTAAAACTTTGCTTAACAGAATGTTTCCATTGGAATTGTTGGCAAAGACATGGAGTTCACCATCTATGACGACGATGACGTAGCACCATTCCTAGAAGGTCTCGAGGAGAGACCACAGAGAAAGGTGTGTGGTTTAGATATAAATCAGTAGGCTTTGTTGAAAGCCAGCATTTTGTGATGCCTGACCTATCACATTTATGTTTATGACATTTAACACTCTACTACTCCAGCACATTTTTAGGAATGTGGTTTTTAAAAATTGAAGTTACTATATGAAAGCCATATAATCTTAACTGGAGACTAAGATGCTTATTAAATCAATCAACGCTGAACTGGCACCAGGCTGTTCCAGTGTCATCTTCTCTCCTCGTCTTTGATCGAGTCCTGGTGTTCACTTTTTGCAACAGAAGTGGCTACATGTTTCTCATGCCTGTTGCAAGATGCATCCTTAGTCTCCTAATTATCAACTCGGTCCTGTTCCGTGCTTAATTTGGGTAACGCTACTTCGTAAGCTATTTGCTGATGTGAGCTGCGTTTACGTGTTGTGATGCTTAATCCAGGATAAAGCTGATTTGTCAAATGTTGTTTTCTGCCTTCCTGTAAAATTTTTTTTTTTTTCCTCTCTTTAAGCCTGCTCCGCCTGCTGATGAACCTGCAGAAAAGGCAGAGGAGCCGATGGAGCACTAGTTGGTGGATGAGTTCCTCTGTGTTAACATAGGTCTAATTATGCAGGAATGCTTATCCATTTGCTGGTAACTTTATCCTCACCTATTTGCATTTTCTGCCAATACATTCTGAGGATTACTCTTAAAGAAAGAAGGAAACCAACCCACCTATCCTTAAAAGGTAGACAGGAGGTCATAATTGGGTGTGCTTTCTTTGACAAGAGAGGTGTGATCATTTTCTAAATAGTACATGATACTGTTTTTTAATGAAAAGCATACTGTCTTTAACTTGTAAGGACAAGTGGAAATAAAACACTTTCTTGGAATCTGCTGTGGGTTTGTTTTTTGAAGAAACAATGATTCAAATATTTCTGTCATACCAAGATGCCATCATGTATTTGACTATTTGTCAGAATCAGTGTTTACTTACTGTATAGAAATGTGGTGCTCTGGGGAACTTGAACATAGAGGACTTTAAAACGCCCACAAAACTACAAGACAGTTGTGGAACAATTAGGATGCAGCGTGTTTCCCTGCATTGTCTCGTCACTGCCTCAAATCCAACTTGAAAAGACAGCTCCGGTCATGAGTGTTCACCAGAAACACTGTAGGCTGAATAAGCATGAAGCTGCCAAACAGCTTGTGTTTTGCTTTTTTGAGTTCTCTGCTTTGGTAAACCCTAGCTCGTTTGGAACTGAATTGTATCGCTTTATTTCCTCAGAGCCATCAGCCAGCCATGGGGTTGGGAAGGGCTCTTAGCTAATGGCCTGAATTAGAGTAACAAGGGAAGCACATAAAATTCCCATTACCGGTGTGCTGAGCTATAGTCTCTCAGCATCGCTGCTGAATAACCAGGCTCGCCAGGGTTCTGTCCCTTCAGCTCGCTCTGATGGTCTGACGGAGGGCCACCTCGCATCCGTTTGGAGTCAGGCTGAATGCCACAAAATTTAGGACTAACAGCGGCTTTGTTAGGGTCATCTGATGGAGGCCCAGTGAGTTGATGCTTCCTACGTGCAAAATGGGTGTGACGCTGTATTTTAAGCAAAAAGAGTTCAGCATTGGTTTTTTGGGGTTTGGGTTTTGGGGTTTTTGGGTTTTTTGTTTGGTTTGGTTTTTTTTCCTTCATTTGCCGTGTGGGATCATTCCAGTATAATTATTCTCACTAACCAATACATTGAAAAGGATAAGAAACAAGTTTTGGGAGTGAATGCCTGTAGGGGCTTGATATCCTGCTCAATGGACTTTAAAAGACTAAAAAGTGGAATCGTCTTTTATTAATAAAGCAGGGTGCTGTTTTCAGCAGGCAAAACTACTTTTAATTTTTTCTATTATTATTTTTCCCTATTAGTTTTCTATTTGTTTTTCTTTTTTCCTATTTTTTGTTTTTGTTTTTTTTTTCTTCCTGTTACTATTTTTCGCTGAAGGGGTCCCGGGGGCGCTTGAGCCCACGGTCCTGCCTGTGCGGGAGAAACGCCCCGCCGCGGCGCTGACGTTGCCTCCTACGTGGCCGTGACGTCAGAGGCGGAAGCCCCTCCTCCCGCCTTCGTGGCGCTCACTTTTTCCCCGCCCGCACGGCAACGCGAAAGGGGCGGGACCTCTGGCGGCGGCCCCGCCCCTTTCGCGTTGCCGTGCTGGCGAGAGGCGTGTCCCGCTAGGGCCGCCGTACGATCGATGTGGCCTGGGGAGGGAGCGGCTCCACGTCAGCCATCGCTGGAGCGGGATCGTGGCGGGCCGAGCTCCGCACCGGGCCCGACTCGACCGGAACGGGCCGCCGCGCTCGCCGGGTACGGGGCTTCGCGCCTGGGGAGCAGCGGCCTCGCCGCCGGGGCTGGAGGCGCGGGGCGGTGGGGGCTGGGGCAGTGCCGCCGGTCCGGCGGGGCCCGCAGGCCCGAGGCCTCACAGCCCCGCCGGTGTCTTCCGGGTGGTTCCCTCAGGGGAGCCCCCGGCGGCGCCCCAGTGGCGCCGGGGCTTCGGACCACCTCGCGTGTTCGGGTGCCTTCGTGGTGCGGCCTCGCGGAGGGGTGCTGCGGTGTTCCGGACTCGTGGGGCTCTGAATTCGTTGAGAGGAAGGGTAGGCGACCGGCGGCATCTGAATTTTTGGGGTTTTAAATCATGGATGAATGTGCCAGGCGTTTTGAGCAAAAAATCATCTGGAAAATCAAGAGGAAAACCTTCCTAAACTGGTTATAAGCACTCGGGATTTTTAAGTAAGCATTTTTACATTATATATTCTAGGTTTCACATCAATACAATTATGTTTCCTAAGGTAGCCAAGTTGAGGGTAGGAAGGCTCCACAGAGGGCTCTGGACAGGCTGGATTGATGGGCTGAGGCCAACTGTATGGCGTTCAAGAAGGCCAAGTGTCGGCTCCTGCAGTTTGGTCACAGAAACCCCATGCAACGCTACAGGCTTGGGGAAGAGTGGCTGGAAAGCTGTGCGGCGGCGAAGGACCTGGGGGTGTTGGTTGAGAGCCACCTGAACATGAGCCAGCAGTGTGCCCAGGTGGCCAAGAAGGCCAATGGCATCCTGGCTTGTGTCAGGAACAGTGTGGCCAGCAGGAGCAGGGAGGTGATCGTGCCCCTGTACTCGGCACTGGTGAGGCCGCACCTTGAATATTGTGTTCAGCGTTGGGTCCCTCAGTAAAAGAAGGACATCGAGGTGCTGGAGCGTGTCCAAACAAAGGCAGCGAAGCAGGTGAAGGGTCTGGAGAGCAAGTCTGATGAGGGGGGCTGAGGGAACTGGGGTTGTTTAGTGTGGAGAAGAGGAGGCTGAGGGGAGACCTTATTGCTCTCCAGAACTACTTGAAAGGAGGTTGTAGCGAGATGGGAGTCAGTCTCTTCTCCCAAGTAACAAGCAATAGGACGAGAGGAAATGGCCTCAAGTTGCGCCAGGGGAGGTTTAGATTGGATATTAGGAAAAATTTCTTCACCGAAAGCGTTGTCAAGCACTGTGACAGGCTGCCCAGGGAATTGGTTGAGTCACCACCCCTGGAGGTATTTAAAAGACATGTAGGTGTGGTGCTTAGCGGCATGGTTTAGTGGTGGACTTGGCAGTGTTGGGTTAACAGTTGGACTTGATGATCTTGATAAGGGTCTTTTCCAACCTAAATGATTCTGTGATTCGATGTTTCTAAGTTCATAAGGCTTCCCAAGGATGTAGCTGGAGAGCAGGAGTGGCTCTGTCTTGTATAAACTGTGTAACTTTCAATTTTCTTACACAAGTACACGGAAATTTTATTGCTGAAGGAGTAGCGTAGCACCTACTTCCGTGTCTGTGGGATGCTCGGTATGATCAAACTGTGATTTGAAGGCCTGTTGCTTTACAGCGAGGAAGGCTTGGTGGTGGTTGTCCCTGCCAAGTCTCCCAGCTCTGCATTTTTGAAAAGTTGTTTTCCACTGCTACTTTTCAGAGCCTAAAATACGCTACATGTTTTCATACTTCAGAGACCTGATCGGTGGTGATATTTGAGAGAGTTTCTGCAGTTGAGATCTTTGTATGAGTAAAGAGACCTGATCTACTTTTCCCACAAATCTACTTCATGGTCTGTTTGAGCACTTATTGGAGATGAAGGTGCTAGTTGCAGGGCTTTGAGGCAGGTGTTCTGGGTAAGACTATGGGAAAAGTATACACAAAGCTGCTGCTGAGGTGAGAAAACAGTAATATTTCTGAAAGTGAGTGGAGTTGTTTAGGCAGATATTTGTAAAGAATGAATTTGAAGGATCTAATCCTTAAAAATATAGAATTCATAACAGAGGCATTTTTTAAAAAAATGGTATTGAAATTCTTTTTTGTTGTTATTGTGGTAGTTGTGGTACTGTTTGAATTGTGGTGTTTTCTTGTGTAGAAAGAGGCTGCAGCACAACTTACCTGCTCACTGTTCAGCCTGAGGTTCTCTAGGTACCCGCTGGGTGAGAAGAGAGACCTTGGACCCAGCACCAGCTTGTGTAGGATCACAGCCGTTCATTCAAATGCTGCGACTCCATGTCCCACCTTCCCGGCTCCTTCCTCAGAACTATTCGTGAGCCGGGCTGGGAATGGGTGTTTGTTGGTCTATTGGATTTTGTTTGTTTTTCTTAGCCCTTCAAAAATAAGGTAGGAGTGGAGAGTTTACAGGGTTTGCATCTCAAAGATTGTCTGCACAGATAAAAGATGTCATGTGGGGTAGGAGCTGGTCCCTGGACAATAACTTCTTAAATTGGCATGTTACTGAAAGCCTTATATCTTGGAGATATGGAGGTATGAACTTAAGAGGAAGAGTGATCTGCAGTGAAAGCACAGCCTTGAGTTGGAGAGTTTTGTTTTTGTCTTTATGTGAATCATGACCTTTGATGGGGATAATTTTGTTCAATTCTGTTGGTTCTATTATTAGTAATAATAAATACATAAAGCAACTGTGCTTTTGCACAATATTGTAATTTAAAGTAAAAAGGCATCTTCCTTGTTTTAATGATTTGTTAAACTCAGTCTAAGACGTCCAGAAAATTAATAGCAATAGAAGCACAGAGAAGGTAATTTTGCTGAAATGTTTTTGATGCATTTTCTGTAGAAAATACAAAATTGCTCATGTAATAAAAAGTGACAATTTTCTTTACTGTGCTCGTCAGTATGGTATCATAGTGTCAACTGAGCAGTAAAAAAGCTTAAGTTTTTACATTACTTAAGAAAAGGAATAAAAAGTTTTATTTGATCCTAAATGTCTATTATATAAGGAAGAAACAAACATGAGAATGCGGGTTGTTATCTGAACTGTCAGCCACACAGCATCTTTGATAGATCTGTAACTTTCTTGTACTTTTTACTATAAAAATACTTCATTTCTGCATCAGTGTCTGGCGGAGCAGTTAGACAGTAGAGTTGAGCTGGTCTGAGGATCCTTGGCAAGTAAAAGGGCAGTCCTGCTTCCCTCTCCACCATGTTGTCTTTTCTCCCATCCTTGGTTTCTGCTCTGTTGGATCTCGTGCTCATCTTCAAAGCTTCCTTCATAAGCTGATTCAACTTGTTAAACAAGTCTAAAACTTTTCCCTTTTGTTTTTCTGTGATGTTTTCCAGCTGATTTTGCAGCCTGGGGCAGTTCACCTGGAGGAGCACAGGACTGCAGGGAAGGTAGTGGGAGTATATAGCCAAGATTGGGGGGGTGAGTAGATGAGGGAAAAGCTGCTGCTTCCGTTCAGCTGCTGTCAGGTGCCTGTACATTTCTGTTATCTCTGACTGTGCCTGAGTATTGGAAAGGTTTCTTTTGTTTACTTGTTGTTGGTGGTGTGTGTCTTTTGGAAATTTCCTGCTCTTCAATTTTGGTACTAACAGGCATATTTTAGTGTAACAGAAAATTGAGAAGGCTTTTGAATGTAGCTTCTCAAGAAACCCAGCAATCCCTTCAAATCATTAAGTCAGTTTAGGAAACATTTTTATGTTGCTTGCTAATAAAATCCATTAACTTTGGGATGGCTTTGTTTGCTTGTTTTTTAGGTTGTCTGATATTTGTGTCAAAATAATTCTTCCACTGAGAAAACTTTTGTAACCAAGAACCATGACAGCTGCAGAGAACGTGTGCTACACGTTAATCAATGTTCCGATGGATTCAGAACCACCTTCTGAAATCAGCTTAAAAAATGACCTAGGCAAGTAACAGACGGTGATTTCAGGGATACTCCATCCTACCTGAGTTATTCTTGTATTCTCTCGTTGTGCCTTCCTAGAATATCTTTCATGTTTTATAAACTCAAGACAAGTCATTTTGATATTTATTTTGTTCTGTTGATTTTTGAAGTGTGTACATTACTCTGTTTGCTGTGTTTTGAGAAACTTCATCATATTTATCTTACGCGTTTTGGTTTTGGGCTTTTTATCCCCCTAAGTCTGTGCAAAAATTTGAAGTCTTTCTCTGTCTTTCTGTTTGAAGTAATACCTGTTTGGGCTCAGGCAGATTTAAGTAATGAAATTATAAGCAAGAAATTGTCTTGTCACTTGTTCAGTGCACTGCTGTATCTTGCTGGTGGAAATGGCAGTGTTTAGTGTACCTATAACATCAGAGTGCATTGTAGTATCCTGGTATAAAAGGCTGTTTAAACTTAAGCTTTGAAACAGTCGGGAAATTGTTGAACTCTATTAATTCCAATATGTTGATCCTAGAATTAGGTCCAAACTCCATGCTTATTCTCTAAATATCTCTCGCTTCCTCTGTATCCTTTTAGTAGCAGTAAGGGCATGAATTTTGTTGATATGCTGTATTGCACTCCTTCAGAGAGGGTTTGTATCTTCTGCCACCGAAGACCAATATTCCTCTTAAACTGTCTGGGACTTGTTAGCCTTCCTGATTTAATTTCTTCCTCCTCTAGAAAAAGGAGACGTCAAATTGAAGACAGAGGCCTTGAAGAAAGTAATCATTATGATTCTGAATGGTGAAAAACTACCTGGGCTTCTGATGACCATTATACGTTTTGTTCTGCCTCTCCAAGATCATACCATCAAAAAACTGCTGCTTGTCTTTTGGGAGATAGTGCCAAAGACCACTCCGGATGGCAGGCTTTTGCAAGAAATGATCCTCGTATGTGATGCATACAGAAAGGTAGCCTATTATTTATCTGATTGCATATGTTCATATACTGGATCTTTATAGAAAGTGTATCATTTTCTGTTATTTAATATATTTGAAAATGGCTTATGCTCAGCATTTCCTTCCTAACTGTTTTGTCTCAGTGCTTCAGAGCTGGATAACCAACTCTGGTTATTGTAGATAACCAGCAGACCTCCTACCAAGGAATTTTTATATGTTTTTTTTACTGTTATGACTTAACAAAAGTTTAGTGCTTTTCATTTCCAAGTCGGTGAACCTCAGCTATGAGAGGTAACCTAATTACCATCTTCATAGTGTCTTGGGACAAGCCATGGTACATAGAAGGACGCTATTTTTGGAATAACTTCTTCGTAGTGTATTTGGGATGCTCCTTCACAAAGATAAGGTCCTTCAACTTATTTGGGAATGGGTTGGAAGCAGATGAACTAACTTACACTAGAGGTTAGAATCCAGTGTGCAGGAATGCCTGCAGGGTGAGCTTTCACAGCCCTAGTAATCAGGGAAAACACATACAATGCAGAAAGAAATAATCAGGCTTCCTAAGTGTTGCTACACAGAAAAAGGCGTTTTTAAATATTGTGGAACAGCAGTGTTTTAAGTAGGTGTTTCTTGAGAAGACAATAAGGTGTCATTGTGGATGTTGGGAAGTTGCACCGTGGGAAAGCTTAGTCTGAGAGAAGACTAGCAAATGCATTCATCTTAGCTTAATAATTAGGCTGAAGAGTCTGGCATTTCAAATATGTTTCTTATTGATTTTAGGATCTTCAGCACCCAAATGAATTCATCCGAGGCTCTACTCTCCGTTTTCTTTGTAAGCTGAAAGAAGCAGAACTCTTGGAGCCTCTGATGCCAGCCATTCGTGCATGTCTAGAACATCGTCACAGCTATGTGCGCAGAAATGCGGTTCTTGCAATTTACACGATTTATAGGTAAATGTCAGAAACTATTTGAAGTCATAGATGCAGAAGACCAAGGCTAGCTTTAGTGATCTGGATAGGTTTTGAGATCTCATAAACGTTTATCAGTCACTGGTGTGGTGTTTGGGGTTTTTTTTGTTTGCTTTTTCTCCTCTATCTAATGGACTTTTTTGGAAAAGCAAAATGTACTGCTGTTGCGTTCTTGAGTATGACTGAGGTCTTTAGATTGCAGGTTAATTTGTATGGGCAGATGCCTTTCTTAATGATCTAAATGTTATTAATGGTAATCATTGTCCACAACCATAAATACAGAAGAATCCTTTCAGGAATATGCATATATAAATTTTTTTGAGGCAAGATGTTCTTCATGTACTGCAGTTATATACAAAACATTATTGCAGTTGTTACCTGAACAGTGTGGCTGAATGTTACTATTACACAGAAATTAGTGATGGGGTAATGTCTTAGCTGTCATGATAACAAATAATTTTTAAAGCTCCTTGAGTCTGTTCACAGTTTCAAATAGCTACGCAAAAGTTATGTATCACCACTTTATGTTTTTTAAATTTTTGTAAACACTTGTCTTGAGGATATGCACTTAAGCCTTAGGTTCTACTTACCAGTAGTTGTTTTAATTATGATTTTTTTTTTTAAGAAATTTTGAACATCTTATACCTGATGCTCCTGAATTGATCCATGATTTCTTGGTGAATGAGAAAGATGCAAGCTGCAAAAGAAATGCATTTATGATGCTCATTCATGCAGATCAGGTAAGGATACTTGTCCTCAAACTTGTTTGGTTTAAATACTTCAAAATGTGCTAGGTAACTATCTAGCAGTTTGTTGGTAGTATAAACTATTTATATTCATAAAAACCCCATATATGGTAGAATTAACCCATTTGTGGAATATTTGGTACTGAAAAAGTTAAAGCAGGTCTTTAGTGTTGTCTTAATTTTAACGGAGAATTGCTGTATTTGGTGAAGGCGTAGGTCGGTACTGAAAAGTGTAATTAGTTTTGTCAAATGAGCTGAACCAGACTGAGAACCTACCTTACCTACTGTTTTATAGCTTTTGTTGTTGCGTGAGAAAGTAATGGCAATTTCTGTTTAGCGTTTTGGATTATTTGTTCTACAGACTTTTGTGCCTGATTACCATTAGTTTTGTCTCACTTGTTGCCATTTGGATTAATTTGCTCTTCAGGTTTACAATGATTTAGTAAATTGTTTTAAATTTCAAGTTGAAGGGTTGAATATATGCTGGTTTGTGTTTTGACTTTTTAAATTGTGTTTCAATTTAAAATGTAGCTGAGTGAGCAAACTCAGAATAATTTAGAATAATTCATCTTTTATTTGTATAGGATCGAGCTTTGGATTATTTGAGTACCTGTATTGATCAAGTCCAGACATTTGGTGACATACTGCAGCTGGTTATCGTTGAACTAATTTATAAGGTAAACGGAAAATGTTGTGGCACATATAAAAGAAATGTTCATGTTAGATTATATTAGACTGCTTTTTAAAAGGGATAGAATGTTGCTAGCAAACGCATTATAGCTAGCATTTCATCCATGTCAGGAATATGTCCTTGTTAGTAGAACTGAATAAGATTTGTCTCCTGAAACAACAAACTGCTCCAGTGTGCACGGTATAGAGCAATATGTCTCACCTGATTTGCTGTCATGTGGACTGTATATTATCAGACTGTTCTTCATGGACATGAGCAGGGCATCTGTTACAGAAGCTAGTAGAGGCTATGCCCTTCCTTTTGGTCTGAGATTTTAAGACCTTGTAGCATTGTATAGAATTGTCAATAATAACTTTCTAATAGCTTTTTTAATTAGATTTTTACAGCTAGTGAATGACACTTCTTATCTCCAGAAGAGGTTGTCACCTTTTGCTTAATTTTGTCCTTGTTGTAAGATGATGGGGCAGTCAAGCTATGCGACTGCTACTTTCTTTTTTCTTTATGCACCAATCATGCATTGTTCTTAACTAGGTCTGTCATGCAAATCCATCAGAGAGAGCTCGGTTTATTCGCTGCATCTACAACTTACTGCAGTCATCGAGTCCTGCAGTGAAGTATGAAGCTGCAGGCACTCTAGTTACACTCTCCAGTGCACCAACAGCAATCAAGGTATAAAAGTGATATTTTCAGATGTTTCAGTAGCTTTTAGCGCACTGGAATGAATACTGTATGCTGTCGTTGATACTTTGGAAGAGTGAAGGCTTTAGCAATATGAGGTATTTAACTCTTTACATGCGAAATGCTGTCTTAAAATATCTCTTAAAATTGGTCACAAAAAAAGACTGAGACTGTATTTTGCAGACCTGTGGCTAGTGGACTTCACGTCACTTTGGTAGGGGACAAGCTTGAATACTGTTGCAAACTGTTGTACGATAGTTGGTACTAGCCTGCAATTTTCCTGGCATACTTAGCAAAGCAGACTAAAGCTGAAGATTTGCAGAGGTTGAATGACTTTTGTTACTCATAAATGTTACTCTTTTCGGACCTGGGTAGAAATATAAAGCAGTGAAGATTTACATTGATTACTGACTGACTTTGGGTTCCTAGATTTATGTTTGTACAGCTGATTATTTGAGATCACACAGAAATTTTGAATTTGTATGGGAACTTCATAAATAGAATATGCAAGTCTAGATTTAGAGTAAAAGCACTGTAAATACTAGTTTTAAAAGATCAGGAGGAGTATTAATTCCCTTATTCTTGCTTTAGCATAGTCGTGTTTGTTGAGTAGGAATATTGTACGTAGAAGCTGTTAAAACCGTATCTAAATAGGCTAATGCTGGCAACTGTTTTATTCTCCGTTATATACGTAAGAGCTGACCCAAGGCATGCCAGGAAAATTATCTCTTTGTGACTTTCTTCCAATTTGATATTAAGTCGTGTATTGTAAGCTGATGCCATTGTGAGCCTTCCTGTGTAATTTTAGTCATGTGGTGGTGGAACTGCTGGTTTCTCCTCTTCATTATTTAAAAAATACTTTTGATCCCTTTAATTTTAGGCAGCTGCCCAATGCTACATAGATTTAATTATTAAAGAAAGTGATAATAATGTGAAACTGATTGTTTTGGATCGGTTGATTGAATTAAAGGAGCATCCCTCCCACGAACGAGTGTTACAGGTATGCGAGCTGCCTCTTTTCCTGCAAGCTTATTGAAGGCTTTTCTTTCCTAAAAGAAACTTCTGGGTGTTGAGACATATGGAAAAATGTACTTCTGAAGCTTATCTGTTGATGTTTATAAAAACATATTGGATGGGCTTTTATGTTTCTGACTTGCTTCTTTTATTGTCTGCATAAGAATTAACAACGGCAAATGCTGTCTTGATTGTAAGACGTAATGATGTAGCTTGCATGGTAGACTTTTATGTATGTGTAGAATGTATGAAATTAACACTGCGAAGCTTCTAATACCTGGGATGTCTGCTTGATTGTCAGTAGATTATATATTATTTATCCAGAAAGTCTTCGAAAATCATTGAGGACTGAAAATTAGAGTTGTATGAAAAGGAAGTAATTTAAAGCAGGAAAGTAGTTATAATTTTGTTACTGTTTCAGGATCTAGTTATGGACATCCTCAGAGTGTTGAGTACCCCAGATCTAGAAGTGCGCAAAAAAACCCTTCAACTGTCTCTGGAGCTTGTCTCTTCAAGAAATGTGGAGGAGGTAAAAATATATATTACTTTTGTTTCATTACACTGTTTTTTATTCTTTGGAAAAATATGGGACTTCATTTTTATTTGATCTTTTCTGCAGCTTGTGATTGTTCTGAAGAAGGAAGTGATTAAAACTAATAATGTGACAGAGCATGAAGATACAGACAAGTATAGACAGCTGCTTGTTCGTACATTGCATTCCTGCAGTGTTCGGTTTCCAGATATGGCTGCAAATGTTATTCCAGTGGTATGCAAATGTTTAATTATATTGTCATTAAATATGTTCTAGCTATACCCAAAACCTGGAGAATAACTGAAGCTGAGCTGTTTCTAATAGTGGCCTCACACAAAGCAGTACTATTTTTAATCCCTAAAGCAATACAGGACTCTTATGCTGTAGTTATTTGTCTTTTAAATGTTTTTTGAAGACCATGAGCTGAAGAGTACCTTTACTTAAAAGTGCGATAATCTGTATCATTAGAAGGACAATTTTAGGATTATGATAATTGGTAATTGTTTGGAATGTACTTAAGGTTGTTTGAGTTCAGCTTTGTTTAAGACGAGATACATGTTTTATTTTTCTGAATGTAGAAGGAAAATACTGTTGTACAAATTTAGCTGTGCTGCTGTTTGTGCTCACGTTCACTCTTTTGTGCTAGCTGATGGAGTTCCTTAGTGATAACAATGAAGCGGCTGCTGCTGATGTCTTGGAGTTTGTACGGGAAGCGATCCAGCGATTTGATAACCTCAGACCTCTTATTGTTGAGAAGATGCTTGAGGTCTTTCACGCTATTAAATCTGTCAAGTGAGTCCAAACTATGATATCAAACAGACATTGGAGCACCCTGTGGCTCACTTGCGTTGAATGTGTATTGTCATTAAATATGTACCAAAATCCTCGCAACCCATGCAAAAGAATAACTGAAGTTGAGGTATTTCAGGGGTAGATGATTTCAAGGTACAGCTTCCCTCTTGCCTACTTGTACAACAGATATATTGGGTGCTTGTTGCAATGAATGAATAAATTCAAATTCCTTCTTTATGATGGAATTGATGATTGTATTTCCAGTTGCTAGAGGGTAGCATTGTTGATGAAGGCCAACTCTAAAGTGATATATTTGTTAAAACAGAGCTACTAAGGGATTATTGCAGCAGGAATTTGCGCTTGTAGGCAACTGGAAATGCTTACTGTACATTTATTAGAAAACATAGACTGGGCTTTACAATCTGCAAATCTGCTTTATTATCTTTGAGAGCTCTGAAAACTGGGTTCCCTGATGGATCCGCAAAAGTTAAGTCGTAGGAGAACTTGTGTGTATCAAGACACCACTCCTGCCATTCTTTCAATACACGAGAAATTCTAAATCCTATCTTTATTGTCATCTCATCAAGTGGGGAAAAAGAATCTCTGAAGCTTTGCTATTTTTTCCCTAATCTTCATTCATGTTCTTGTTTTTCCTTCATGCTGGAGAAAATGAAAGGTTAGTTTGTCTCAGTTAACTGGAGAAATTACAGCTGACATTATTCGCGTACAGCAGAGTTATTTCATTATGATCATAATGGAATTTAATTTTGTGAATATCAGGATTAATACAGGGGAACAAATTTGTATCAAAGAATATATCTCATTTTATATACTTGTTCATTAGTTTACTAACGCTGACAGGATGATTGTTCTTGATCAAACTCGCTTTCTGTCAGTCATGTCATCTTGAATTTGTCAAGGCTGGCCTTTGCCACCTGACCTTAAATCAATTCTCTTGATGCTAGTTTATTGTGAAAGCATGACTTAAGTTACTGTTCTTGTCTTAGGATTTATCGAGGAGCTTTATGGATCCTTGGAGAATATTGCAGCACAAAGGAAGACATACAAAGTGTAATGACAGAAGTCCGCAGATCACTTGGAGAGGTGCGTTTATTTCGTTAGGCTAGCTCTTCGTGGTTTTACTTACTATTATGCAGTGTGTTTTCTAAGAAAAAGGTAATGTTATAAAATCAGGTAAGGTGCAACAGGGTTTGGAGCACTTGTGGTATGTAACGGCATTCATTTTTTTTTTTTTAATTTTATTATTAAGTAGCATACCTGAAGCTAGCATATACTGAGAAGAAATTATATCTGTTAAGAGGCGAGATGAGAAATTCCTTATTTCAGAAAATTATGGCAGCTTTAAAATGTGATATAATTATACCCTCTAACAAAGGACGAGTGTTTTAAGTCTGGATTGTTCTGAGGGGGATCTAAGACAATCTGTGCAATGCGAGCTTTATGCATGGGTAGAGGAGGCTTCTGTATATATTTCAACATCTGCCTATCTCCTCAAATTCTTCCAAAACTGTTGCATTGTAACTGGCCTTTTACTTATAAAAACCTTATCAATGCAGATAATTTTTATTAAAAACTTCTGCAGAAAAAAATATATTTTTTTATATTAATTGTGACAGGTGTTTCCGCTTTGTTTCTAGATCCCAATAGTAGAATCTGAAATCAAGAAAGAAGCTGGTGAGCTAAAACCTGAAGAAGAGGTACCTGTGGGTCCGGCCCAAAAATTGGTGACAGAGATGGGCACTTATGCAACACAGAGTGCTCTCAGTAGTTCCCGACCTGCCAAAAAGGAAGAAGACAGGTATTTAAGATTTAATTCTAGGCCAGGAGTGACTTGGTTAATTTTTTTTTTTTAAGTTGTGTTGTCTCTCACGCAGAGTTTAGTGGTTCAGGTAATTTCCTGTTTTAAGGTATTATGCCAAGTAGGTGATATCTGGTAGGAAATTGCCTAATTGCTTAGGATTTGTAATCAAAGCTAACTTAATCCTTATCAGAAAGGACATTATTAATTATGGTATCCCAAATTCTAGCTGATTCTTTATAATTTTTACATAAAGTCCCCTCACAATTTGAATTGGATAGAGATGTTGCCGTTAGATTAAAACATTTATTTTCTTAGTATCACCTTGCACTATTTAATACCTGCTATAGCTACCAATGAAGTAAACCAGAACAATTGCCATATTTCCTTAATTACTGCAGGTGGGCTGCTTCATCTTGACTAGTTATTATCATATCAGAGCTACAATGAAATTATTATACATCACACTTTTCACTCCCTGTTCTGCATGGAAATGGCTGTGTGGCTTGTGAATGTGTCTATATCTGGAAAATTCTAGAGGAAAAAAACCAGCTTGTTTTGTTGGTGCAGTATGGATGTTAAGGTATGAAGAGTAGTTGTCTAACGAGTGTCATCCAAAACTAGTTTTCTGATTATCATTTGTCTTTGCAGACCTCCATTACGAGGATTCCTACTTGATGGTGATTTCTTTGTTGCAGCTTCCCTTGCTACAACTTTAACTAAGATTGCTTTACGATATGTGTCACTAGTTCAGGAAAAGAAGAAACAGAATGTAAGTCATCCATTGTGTTTTCACTGTAGTTGCAAAGAAGAGCTGGTTGTTGCCTTTTTTGTTTTAAACAGATGCAAAATGGGTTAAGTCCAAAGTGAAGTGACAGTTACATAATTGGATAATAATGATTATTTGGGTCACAAACAGGGCCAACCGCTTCCCAGCCATTCTATCCAGGTAGTCTAAATCATACTGCTTGGTTTCTAGGTAACAAGTACTAGAAAAAATAAGTTCAGAGATTGTATGATTTGATTAATGTGCACGTTTTTGTAAATAAGTCAGAAATAAACACTTCTGTAAAGCTATGTAATACGCAATAACCTCCTCCTATTCTCTTTCCTTTGTCCATCTCAGTCCTTTATTGCAGAAGCTATGCTGCTGATGGCCACTATTCTTCATTTGGGAAAGTCCTCTCTTCCTAAGAAACCAATTACAGATGATGATGTGGATCGTATTTCACTGTGTCTGAAAGTTTTGTCAGAATGTTCTCCTCTCATGAATGATATTTTCAACAAAGAATGCAGGCAGTCCCTCTCTCATATGCTGTCAGCCAAGCTAGAAGAGGAGAAACTTTCCCAGAAGGTGAGCTACTATAAGTGTGTAACCATAAACACTGGGGATTTTTTACAGATGTTCACATCCAAGCAGGTCCCCAGAAATGTCACCATTTGACTGCGTGTAAGGTAGCCATTATTTGTGTCTTTGCGCTAAGGAATGGAGTCCGTTGTGAATTCTTGACTCTTTCTTTTCCTGCAGAAAGAATCTGAGAAGAGGAATGTGACGGTTCAGCCAGACGATCCCATTTCCTTCATGCAGCTTACTGCTAAAAATGAAATGAGCTCAAAAGAAGACCAGTTCCAGCTTAGCCTTCTTGCAGCAATGGGAAACACACAGAGGAAAGAGGCTGCTGATCCTCTTGCATCCAAACTTAATAAAGTAAAGTGAAAGTCAATGTTTTAATTATGTGCACTTTGTGCTGCTTATGCACTGGGTCAGCTTTGGGAATTGCAGGTTGGAACTGATGAACCAGGCTATGCTGGTTGATTGGAAAGACTCGGTATTTTCTGGTTAGGATCAGGAGAAAGAAAAAAGCCCTTGTGCTTAAAGTTGTTACCTTCTTCACATGGGAGGGGAAGTATAAGGGAGAGTTTTGGAGAGTGCTGAGCTGGTGGGATGTGGAGAAGAAATTAAGATTGTTTGCCCGTCTGAAGAGTATAGTCAGGTTCACAGCGGGGAGAGCAGGGATGTCACAAGTGATTAAGAACCCCTTCCTTTGGCTGCTGTATGCAGCGCATCCTTGTTTCATTCGTCATACATTTCTTTGTTGCTGGTTAGCAGGACCTGCAGAGAAGGTTCAACGAGAAGAAATCTCTTCTCACAACTTCCTGAAATACTGTTTTCTGGATGAAACTTGTGGTGATTGTTGGCAGTGTTTTTTCCTTTTTTATTTCTTTTCTTTTCCCTTTTTTCTTACCGGTAAGTTAGTTCTATGAAATTAAAAGCTCTTTGCACACCTGCTTGATTTGGAGGCTCATTTTAGAGTAGCGGATTTAATTGAACTTTGTTTTTATTTTTTGTCATTGTCTGACATGATTCCATGTTGTAAACTGGTTTATGAGACGAAAAAATACCTTAAACTCTTTTCTCTCACAGGTTACTCAACTGACAGGTTTCTCGGACCCCGTCTATGCAGAAGCATATGTCCATGTCAATCAGTATGACATTGTGCTGGACGTGCTCGTGGTCAACCAGACCAGTGATACTCTGCAGAACTGCACACTAGAGCTAGCTACACTAGGTAAGGAGAACTGGTGGAAACAAAGCAACCGTTGGGCAGCAGTGAGGTACTGGCATTGGCACCTAGTTGTAAGGGGTTTCTGAAACGCTTCTAAATACTTACAGATTTAGGCCACCTAGTTGCTGTTTTGAAAAGATGTTTCTGAATGCCTTTAAAAATATAGTTTTATTCCAAAAGGTGGAAGACTTGTATCTATTGGCACTGACAATACTATCTGATGATGTAAACCATAGTCAGATATGGAACTTTTTCATGCTTTTTTCACAAGAAAGAACATATTCCATTTCCCCTTCTCCCTTTTTTTTAAATATGGACAGGTTTTTAGATATACTTATTCCCCATTGTGCTGTTACCATAGAGCAAGAGGACAAAATCCAAATTGGTATGGAGCAAATGTCAGGCAACAGAAAGCAATCTGCCCTCGGTGGTTCTTGCACTCACCCTGAAGTACTTAAATACTGCGTTTACTCAGCTGTACCAGAGGCTTGCTTGAACAGCACTGAGGCTTCATTAACTTGTTTTAGGGGAGGGACTGGTGCAGATAATCCAAGAAGAGCAACCAATTTCCTACTAGTTATCTTCTGTTTTGGCAGTCAGGAGTTGAAATATGTTCATGACATACTAGGAGAACACGTTATATACTTTTAATTGATGTAAGTATGACTGGAGTGGCATAGCCTTCCTCCTAATCTTTGGTAAATCATTTGATCAGCCTAATGATGGAGATATCTAAAATGAATATACTTCTTAATGGGTTGTAATTTTCTATTTATCAGCTCAGTAAAGTGGAATTCTGTATTTCCCAGCTGGTATCTTCAAATATACTGCAAAAAACTGACTTGATGCATCACTCGTGTGTAGAGCTGATGCTGTTCATGCTGTGTTCTCAAATTGCACAGTTTGATAGAACTAAGGAGTCTTTTACGATAGCTTGCTAACGGATTAGGAAAAATACATCTCTTACTGTTTCCTGGGAGCAATTACGTTCAAAATCAAGGTGATACTTTGACCTGTTTATGAATAGCTAAGTGCATGTAATACCGGCTGTTGAACTTTGGTTTTGAGACACTTGACTGTAGGATTAGATATTATGTTGTCAGTGATTAAAACACAAAGTAGAGTTAACCATTTCCTGACTGTTAAAAATTTAATACTAGACTCAATCTAAAGCCCGTTTAAGTTAGTATTTAAATTTGTTTTCATTGGATTTTGGGTGAATACACTAATATTTTAAACAAAATTTTTAATGTAATGTAAATTATTTTGTTTCGCAGGTAGCAAACTGTAAAAAAAAAAAAATCCAAATCAACTAATATATTTATGGTAGTGTTTAGTGCAACTCTGTAGACATTAGAATTGAATTACAAGAAAAAATAAAAAATTTTGTGCCAACACCTAAACTCCTTGTGTACTGGTAATGTTGCCTGATCCCTACCTCCCAATTTCTTACACAGGTGACTTGAAACTTGTGGAAAAACCATCTCCTCTGACACTTGCTCCACATGATTTTGCAAACATTAAAGCTAATGTCAAAGTCGCTTCAACAGAAAATGGAATAATTTTTGGTAATATTGGTAAGTAAACAATTCAATGTGCAAAATTAACATTAATGTGTAGCATTTCTTAACCACTTAATGAGCTTAAAAATAATTAAAACACTTCATACTGGAAGAGGAAGTTAGTCTACAACATATTAATATTTTGTGATTTTTTTTAAAAAGTTTATATCACTTAATAGCATATCTATGAATTTGAAATGAGCTAGGCAGCTTTGCCTGAAAGACCAATACAGATAACTCAAAGTTCTGTGGCAACTGGGTAAAGCACTTGAAGAGGACAGAGGTCAGCAATGAGATTGAGCGTTAACCGTTGTTAACTGGCAGGTGGTAACTGAGCACTCTTATTCACTGCAAATTCACTTTTTTAAACATTAAGGGTGGTTTGTGTTCTATATTGCAGTGTATGATGTCTCTGGAGCAGCCAGCGACAGAAACTGTGTCGTTCTCAGTGATATTCACATTGACATCATGGATTACATTCAGCCTGCTTCTTGTACGGATGCGGAGTTCAGACAGATGTGGGCAGAATTTGAGTGGGAAAACAAAGTAAGTTTTATTCTTTGTGTGTTATTTGGGGTTTTTGTTGATGAGGTATAATTCTGTTTCTTGGTTCTACATCAGCTCATTACATCAACATTATCTCTTGTGATATAAACCTCATTCAACATCCATATTGGATGTTGGCCTCAAGTAACTCATTCTTTTATTGTTATCTTATCTGTTTCACAAGCTTAGTGATGCACTATCTAGTTTTTCCTTACAAAAGAGTTGTGTGCATCGAGCCTTACCTCCTGTAGGGAAGGTGTCCAAATTGCCTGGTGATTGCTGTGTATTTCAGCTCAAAGGTGAGATTGCAACAAATATAAGTTTATGCTGAGACTGCAGAATTGGCCTCTCCAGAGACTGCTTAGCCTCTCCAGTTCTGAACTACGTTGGTTATTTTTGTTGTGGTGGTGTTTTTTTTTTTTAATCATAGAATGTTTTGTGTTGTAAGAGACCTTTTAAAGATGATTTAGTCCAAAGCCCCTGCCGTGGAAAGGGACATCTTTCAGTTTATTACTTTGCAATACATCTGTAGCATACAGAGTGGTTATCAGTGCTACATAAGACCAACAAAATGGTAGGTACACTTAATGTTAAAAGGTGCCCAAACTGTTAGTTACAGACCTGTTAAAAAAGGGCTTAAGGGAGATAATCTCACACAACAGAGCAACATAATTTAAGAATAGACTAGAAACATTAAGATAGAATGGGTTACGCAAACTGTAGCCTTGTTTGCTGCATGGATTTAAGTTCCCTCAAAGGGAACTTGTGAACAATAAATTTCAATCCATAATATGTGCAGCCTTAGCAATTTGTAAACTACTCATATAAGATGTGTTTAAAAGCAGTTTAAACAAGACACACAGTAGTCAATGTGAGGAAGCCAGCAGAGCCCAGAGAGCTTTGCTGCTGGAAGGGCAATATGAAAGTAATTTTTATCATCGGTTGAAAGCAAGCTTTTGGACTAGATACCACTTTTTCTTGTGCTGGCAATGTGTAAACTATGTTCAGACAAGAAGTATACTGTTTGCTGTGGAGGGTCTACATGTGTAGAACCCTGAAGAAGAGATGGTTTCAGAAATTACTGAGATGCTAATTAACGTAATTGCCCTTTTTTTCCTTCTTGAAGGTTACAGTGAATACTAATATCATTGATCTAAATGAATACTTACAGCACATACTGAAGTCAACCAATATGAAATGCCTGACTCCAGAGAAGGTAAGCTATTTGCTTGAAGACTTTTAGACACCCTTTTTAGTGTGCATGCTTTGTTTAATTTGTTTAGTATTTTTATAAATATTATTCAAGATGCTTATTTACAATATGAAATAGTACATCAAAGTTTTTAAATGAGTGCTCTGAAATCAGTAAAAGCAAGTTAATGTTATCAAAATTCTGTGTCACTTAATCACTTCAGCTATTTCTTGCCCAGCTAGAAAATCAGAATGTCTGTTTTCATTTGTAGTAGCTAAGATACAGTATAGATTTGATGGAACCATGTTTTTATATAGGTTGGTTTTTTTGGTAGCTCCAAGTTCTTTCCTTCTCTGTCAAAGTTTACCTTTTGCCAATTCAGCCTTTTTGTTGTAAAGCAAAAAATAAATATATACAATAGCTATTTGTTTTTAAGATATAACATATATATAATAGTTATTAGCTAATATGCGTATAGTAGCCAAAATAGGTATAGCAGCTATTGCTACAATTTAGCTTCTTTATCATTTTGATGTTCTTTAAATCAGATCATAAAATGCCATCCTACCTTGTTTTGATGAGTATTGTAGATTGCATATCTTTCAATATTAATTTTAGGAAAAGGCCACCACTGTTTCCCACTGCGTGATTCTCATTTTAAAAGATGTTGTATGCAGAGAAAGAAGTTTAAATACTGATATCTGCCTAGTTACGCATAGGATGAATCAAAATGTATTTAAAGGATGTTTGCCTTTCTAAAGAGCTCAAATATGATTTTTTTAGGCACTTTCTGGTTACTGTGGCTTTATGGCAGCCAATCTTTATGCACGTTCCATATTTGGAGAAGATGCACTTGCAAATGTCAGCATTGAAAAGCCAATTCATCTTGGACCAGAGGCACCTGTCACTGGCCACATACGAATCCGTGCAAAGAGTCAGGTAACATGGCTTCCATTCAGGGCACTGTTTGACATTTTTAAGAAAATGTACTGAGCACTCTATAAAAAACTTGCAAATTCTTGGATGTTTGTTAGTTTCTAGTATTAGGTAAATGGGAAAAGTTTTAGGGAAGATGACTATAGAAACTTCAGCCTTAGTTTAAAAAAACCTATCTAATACACGTTTTGTGAGGAAAGAATGCCTTTTTAGTTAGGCGTAAGCATACCCTAAAACCACATTGTACATCTTCTCTCCTAGAGCATTATCATAAAATAGACCTTTGGGCCAAGTTTTTTCTTATTTTATCCATAGTACTGCAATTAGGGTAGTACACTTGATTTGCTCGTTTAAATAAGGAGCAAATGCTCCCTGAGGTTCCATGATGTCTTTTAATTTCATATAACAAGGAAATCTTATGCATATAATTGCTGTTTGCTGGTTCTTTTTAAAAACAGCTAAACAAAACCCAAAGTCTTTCAGTAGAGTTATTTTCTAAAGGTACCTCTATGAATTTGCTTTGGCTTTTAGAACTTTTACCACCTGACTAAAAAAAAAGTACAAAATTTGGAACTGTATAGTAACAAAACAGCTAGTATACCAATAGAAGCATTTTTAAACGTCGTACATTAAAGGGCTGCGTGCGAATTTCACATTTGTCACATAAAACCATTTAGTTTATGAGAAGTCATTGTAAAGATTTCAGAGTGGTTTATTTTAAGGTTTCTGATATGTTTACAGTGGCAGGTTTTTACCTAAGACTGCATTTAATTGTATATGCCAGCTTAGCTTCATCTTGAGATAATTCTGTTGTTGATTAGGTGGATTTATTTGTGCAGTTTCTTTTGAGATTTCTTCAGTTTCTGTGCAATATTAATATAGTTGTTTGATTAAATTATTTTCTATAGCTTTAGTGCACTGAGTGCTAGTATCAGCACTTGGACTTTCAACAGCTGAATTTCAGTAACTGGACTGACAGTTGTAATTCTTCAGTGGCAGCATACTTTCAACTGGTGGGAGGTCAAAGGATTTTTTTACTTTTCTGCCTTTTGTATTGGTAACAGATTTAGCAGTTGCTAGCTCAAATTTGTTTCCTTATTTCAATAATATATGTAGATGTAGCCTTTATCTAGTGTTAAGAAGGTGTGCGCTATAATGAATATAAATAAATGAACAGTTAGAAATACTTTAATTTCCATGCCACTAACTTCATAGGTTTCTGTATATAGAACTTCCATTTTAACATAGATAAAGTTATTTTGAGGTATCTGTGTCATGAATGTCTCTCTTCTTTTCTTTACAGGGAATGGCCCTGAGTCTTGGAGATAAGATCAATCTCTCTCAGAAGAAAACAAGTTTATAAATTTTACCTAATGTCTTTTCAGGTCTTTTACAATTTAACCTTAGGTATGTGGCTTTTGGGATCCAGAACATCTTATACTCTTCACTGTTCTGTAATTGTAGAAGCCAAGCTTTTGAGCTGAAAGCATTCCAGCAGAGAATTTATAGGTTCTCCATGATTGATACTGAGCAAAATTTTAAATCTCCAGGCTTTTTTTCTTTGTCCTGGAAGTCATGTTTTCTTTGTCTCTAATATATACTGATGTTCACAGTACAATAAACAGATTATGCCAGTACTGCTGTGTCTGTAAATTATAAGCTCTGTTATTTGATCAGTATTGAATATCTGGTAGGGATATTATGATACTCTTAAGTGGGAGTGTGTTTACAATAGTGACTAGGCCTGAATTGTGTTAATGTGTGATCATGACTCTTAAAATACTCTGGTATACCTAGGAGAATATATATATATTTGCCAACTAAATCAGAGGCTGTATGTTCTAAATGGTTAGCTTAGTAATATCATCACTTGACACAGCCAAGCTTGTAATATCAGAAAAGAGATTGTCAAAATTCAGCTCTTTCCAGCAAGGAGTAGAACCTTAAACTTTGTTTCTGAAATGCTTTCCTAATAGCGTTACCATGAGTAACATAACATTGTTCGTGGTGTTCTTATTTTTTAGTTACTACAGAAAAGACAGCCAAGTGCAATATTAAAACTGTAGCAGTGTAAGCAGTATTTTCAGTGAATGCAGCCATTAGCCACATCTCTAAGCTCAGGAAGGAAGGATTCAGACTGATTATGATCTTGTAGTGAATTGAATCAAGCTGAGGAATTGCGGAAAGGGAAGAGTTGTGAGTGAAGGTCAGGTCAGGATGTGGAAGTGAGTTAACACCATTTGCCTACTAAATGTTATGCAAATTAGCAGTAGGTTAAAAAATATAACCATTAGATTGAAAATACTTTTAGCTGAATCTGTTAAGCATTAATTCTAAACTTAAATTGTTGCAAGCCATTAATTCTACAGAAGAGTCCCCAGAGTCAATGCTACTCTTCAGCTGGCAGAAAGTCCTGCTGCTGAAGTTCAACAGCTGTGTCCTGCTCTACTAGGACAGAAGAGAATGGAGTTAGTATCCTAAGTAGCTGAATCCCAAAACATTTAAGGCCTCAGTGAGGCCCCACCTGTTTTCCACTCTGAATAAGCACAGAAAGGAGCACACATGTGAATTCTGAAATGAAAGAGGTCTAGGCTGCGCTATTTTATCTGGCTAAAGGATAGCCCTAGAAGTACAATGTAAAAACTGAGCTAATAAGTGACATTTATATAAATACTTCATTATCTGTTCCTCGCAATACTACTTCTTGCCAGCTAGCTTTGGTCTGTTCTTATAAGCGTTAGGTTCACTTTTCATTCCAATCCTGTACTTAAGCGTAGGTGCTAAAAGAAAATAGCTTGCCCATAGTAAAAAATGGGGCAGATCTGTCAACAGCTAAAGGTTTGCACTGATACAGCTGTACAGTTCTGAATTTTTATTACATAAAAATCATAAAATCAGTAGAAGTCTGCTGGCAGTAGTTACCTTCTAAGCCATTAGCCATCAAAGGAACGTTGTATCTAACACTACCAAAGTCTGTGTTACTGTACTCCAATGTGCACAAGTCTGTTACAGACAAGCCTGTACACCTGCTAAGGCTATGTCTTCTGTTAAATATTCTAGATTTGAAATATGTGACTTCCAAAGCTATGATGTGTTTATTTTATTATTTTCTCATAGGCACACACCTCATGCTTACTACATATAATAAGAAAAAGGAAGGGGTCTTAGATAAGCAAGGCTGTTGCCATGATTTCGTCTGAGCAGAGAGAAAACCTTGAAAGTAGCTTCTGAAGGCACTGATTACCTTCTGGACTTCTGTGAGCATTGATTATGGTCATGAAACGTACAGGTCAGAGTAATGTATGTTTCAGGTATAAATAGTAGATACTGTGGACACTATTATGACAATGGGGTTTTTAAAACCTTTACCTGCTATAGTGGGGGGTATCCAGCTCTTGCACACCAGTAGATGTAGAGACAGTAAATCAGTAAGACAGATAGTGCAAATGTTGCTGAGGGACCTGTTTTGCATGTTTTGAAATCCCATTTTGGTTCTGCCGCTATTTTGCTTTCTAATGAAAGCTCCGACTCATGCATCACATGATACTGGCAGGAGCTGAAGCTCTGGATATGCAGGTCTGCCTTGATAATGAAGTTATGTCTCTACATGAATCTCACAGCAGTTGTATTGCAATCTGTGAACTTGTGCCAGATTCATAGTGATCTGGTAGAGATAAGCAGAATGTGTTCTTAATTGCAAATCTCTGGGGCGGGAGGGGGGTAATGGGAGAAAAGCATAGAACTATGTTGCATGTACTCGCCCTCCTGTGAAATTCCGTGGATTATTGGTATGCTGCCTGGGGGTGCGTAGCAGGGATTTTATTCTCCAATCACTTTGAGCCAAACAAGAGAGAAGAAAATTGGAGGACTCCAGTGAACGGTTTCACCCCTGCAAAGACATTGTGATTAGCAGGACACTAAAGAGATTGAGTCATAGCTGTGTGCATACTGACTGGTGTGAATGAGATGGATTTGCTGACCGCAGCCAAGGAAAGGATGTTTTTGGAGAAGGAGAATGACTTCCTGTATCTGCTATTGAAGCCCTGTTTCAGTCACAATCTGCTATCCTCATGGGAAAATAGAAAAACATCCTGGCATGTCAGATATCCATATTTCATGTGTCTTAGTCAGCTGGGAGGGCACATAATTTAACTTTGTTTAGGATATCTATTGCTGTCAGAACTTTATGCAAGGACATGAAAACACCTGTTCAGCAGAAGCTGCCATGACTTTAGGATTCATTTTCCACCTGTCATGCTTTTCAGTAGGCTCTCCTGCAGAACTGGTCGAGGTTTTTATTGGTGGCACGCATTTTTTCAGTAGCCTGAACATGAAAAAAAAGTTAGGTGCATGTTTCATGTCTATATTTCAGAGATTAAATTCTTTTATATATCCTATTGTATTTTGGCTAAGCTTTTGCTCAGTAGCTCAGATAATAGACTGATTTTTGGTTTAGAGCACCTTTTTCTGAAAGAGCTTTTTGCCCTAAAGAAAGACTGACTGAGAGGTTTCCTGTGTCTGCCTGTGTACACAGACAGGCTTCTCAAGCTGCATTGTTTGAGAGTGGTGGTCCACTGGTCTTCAGCTGCTCCTGGGCAGGCCCGTGTAGTCAGTTCCCTTGTCACTGCTTAAAAAACCCTGTACTTGTGACAACTACCACAACCACTTACAGGGAGAGGAAATAGGAGGAATGTTGATGTATGATCGTCGTGGTTTCCATAAGGGTGAGCAAATAGGAGACCTGAGAACCACAGATTCACCACTGATCACTTCAAGAATTGCTGCTCTGAGGAGAACAGGAACTCTTAAATAATTGCTGTTGAAGTGCTTGATCAACATTAATAGGGTGCAAAACATTCCTAGATGGTAGAGACCTGTTCTGCATATACAAAGGAATATCTTGCACAGACCATCCTACTTTAGAATCCACTTACAGCTTTTTCATTGCAGCAAAACTTAGTAAAAGCTGTATAACTGTAAAGTTACAGTCATAAAACTGTAAGTAAGTTAAAGGCTGTATAACTGCTTAGTAAAAGTGTATAGCTGTGCCTGTGCTGTATTGTTCAAAGCACTGTACAAGGAGGTTACTAACCTATTTTCTGAGCAGCAGTCAGTATGTATTGCGTACCCTATGCTTGGGTAAGGTAGCGTTTTTCTACAACTCTGATTTCAGAAACTTGGATAAGAATAGGAATAAATTCCCAGCAGGAGTAAATGGAGCAAGAAAACTTGTTGCTTTTCCATTAAAAGTTTTTGAAAGTCGTTGCATGATGCAGTGCTGGCATAGCAGGAAGCTGGTTTCTCTGATGTCCCTGCTCCTAACATAGAGCAAGTCAGGGGCAAATTTCTTTATTCAGGGACCAATGAGGATTTATATTTCTGTCCTATTTAGATGATACATGAGAAGCAGGAATGTTTATCTGATGACAGCCGTGATAAAGGCAACTCTCAGTTATCTAGGAGAGGAGGGGGTCATCCCAAGAAAACACGAAGGTAGGTAATATGAAACAAAAATAAATCAGGTCACAGGGGAAAATAGTTCATATATTGAGCTTTAAAAAGTTTTGCAAGTGGTTTCTGTAGAGAGAGCTTTATACGACTCCCAGAAATGTGGTGCCTTGTTTGAGGGGCGTTTGCTCTGTATCATCTGCTTTTGGCATAGAGCTGCAGCTGGAGTGTTGAGGAACGAGCCAGCCAGTTAATCCCCATCTTGGGTAATCTCCATAGCAATACCTATTGGTTAGCTGCACCCTGTCACAGATTAAGGTACTTTATAAAGTTTATAACGTTTTCATGTGCTGCAACACTAGGGGGTGCTATCTTATAACGGAGAAGAAATTTTGATAGAGTTTTTGGGTTTTTTTAGCGTTAGGAAGAAAGTAAAAGATGGGCTGCAGATTTCATCATAAAAGCGATACAGGGTAATTTTGGCCCACTCTTGGGGTCACCTTCCGTTGTTTTTTGTGTATTTTGAGGTTGCCTAGCTATGTATAACCGGTGCACAGCGCTGCTGACAGCTCAGATTACTAATTCAGTACATCTGTTTGAACACTGCCTTTTCTCTAGGGATTTTATTTTTCTAAAACATAATGAGATAGATTTGGCTGTATACAGCTGGCCTAGGGAGGATCTCCTGTTTGAAAGACATGATAATGAGTTATTAAGAGAGGGATATAGGTGAAATACAGGAAATTCTGTGACTTTGCCTGTACATTTGTAATATTAATCTAGGCAATTTTTTGTTTGAGCAAAGCCATAAATATCCACCTTACTTCACTAGGTATTTCTCCTGATTTTTTTGTGTGTTCTCTAGCTTGTCATTTTAACCTGTTCCAAATTCTGTGTATCTTTTTTTTTTATTGCATCAGTGCACTATACTTCATCAGAATGATCCACAATTGCCAAGAATCTAATGGAGTTGCTAGCAAAAATGTGATTTCTTTTGTTTTGAAAGATCAGCATAATTCTTATAGCTATAGATTGTAGATATGATTGAGTTATATGAATTTGGATGTTGTCAAAAACAGTTATTTTACATAGGTATAAAATCTGCCATTTTTGTGGCTTGCAAGTCCCTGTATTGCTCTTTCTTTCACTGGAATTTCATTTAGTGGAAGCAGAAGAAACTAAGCCTGTTTTTATCCTGGCCCCAACACAAGAGCAGAGTTAGTGGATCTTGCTGTTCCTACATCTTATTCATGGTGTTTTCAGGTTTCATGTTTTCCCTGTAATATCTGATCAAAGGTCTATCCTTTTACACAGGTGGTCACACTAGCATCTTTTAATTTAAAATGTGGTCACTTCTTTTTCTAAGGTCTTATAATACCATAAAGAGTTGTAAGAATTTGGTCATTTGATCTAATTTTAATTACTTCCAAGGTCTGGAAATGACATCCAACTTCCATATTTAGAAAGGTTAGGAAACTATTTTCTTCTGCAGAAATGATAATTTGAATTTCAAAAGGCAGCAATGGGGTTTCAATCTGATCTTTTAGAATAACTGCTGCCACTCACATTCAGACACAAGACTAAAGAATTATTTCCACTGAGTTGTCCTTAAGCTACACGTTATATGAGAATACATAAATATTTTATTAATGTGCAGAAATTTCACTCTATATGAGATTCCCCATGACCTTTACTCTTTTCATTTTTTATCTCAAATAATTTGTTACTGACAACTCTAGATCTTAGGTACTGTGGAAAACTAACATGGCGTGTTGCATAGGCATCCCTGCTTTTAATTGTTTTTCAAATTAAATTCTGTCATTATTTCCAATATCCACTGAATTCAGTGGTGCTAGTGGGCTGATGTTCTCTTTGAGCTATGCCGACTGAAACACCTGAAAGGGTTGTTCATATGCAGAAGCACATAACACTTAGCAGTAAATTCTTTTTTGAGGCCAGGAATGGTGAATGAATGGTGCAGGCCACCTTCAAACTCTGGAGGGTATCATTGTCACTTCAGAGGCATCCCAGCTTGTTGTAGGGTATTCCCTTTTCTACCTGTAAAAGAGAAGAATGTGGGACTTGTGGACACAATGATCTGTTTTAATGATGTAGTGTATGGTTTTAGTTGTGAATCTGCTTTGCAACTGTAGCTGTAGCCTTGTCGTATGCCCTTGAGCTTAAAGCTGTCTTTCTCCTGGTGGGACTTGGGCAAAAGATGTGAACTAGAGCGCTATCACAGTGCCTCACTTGCAACGTGGTTGCAAGGACCTCCAGCAGTTAGGTCTGTATGTGTATGTGATGTGCACCTGGGCCCAGGACCTGGTGCCAGCTTCATTCCTAGCTAAGACTGAGCCTGGACATGTGGTACCAGGGTGCCATCAGGTCAGACCAAATCAAAGCTGATCTCCAAGTTGGTGTCCGAGCCTCACTTCAACCATTAACTTACCTGTGTCATTCCTACTTAATTCAGTGGCTGCTGGCAGAGAAGCAGCTGCCAGTTCTGGGCATTATCCCCTGCTCTGAGATCTTTCAGGGTGTTCCTGTGCCCATCAGTAGGAGGCCATGCTACAGGATGAGACATCTTGTCACAAAGACCTAATATACAGTTCTTGGTACCAGATGGGAGTTATGCTCCAGGCTTCGATCTATTAGCTCTTAAGCAACATCTCTGCTTGTTTACAATATTCTAATATCTGAAAACTGCAACTTGAAACGTTCCACTTAATTTATTGTGTGTTTTGCACAGATCTGATACCAGCCTGGAAGGCGAGTGTTTATTTGTTTGGTACAGCTGATGTTGTCACCACGTAGAAAGCAATGGCATTCACTGGCTCCTTACAATTAGATCCTGTAGCTCACCCTTCATCCATACCTGAGCTAGGTGCAGAAGAAGAAAGGACCCCTTCAATCTGTAACTGGTGGCACAAGCAGCAAAGCACATATCGCTGGCTGATTCAGACTGTCTGCTAGGTCCTGTATATGTGCCCAGGGACAGCGCTGCTGACTGTACCTACTCCTAAACCCCCTGTTTCCATAAATCCAGTCTTCCCCAGTTTACTAGGTTGCATTCAGACTGGTGTTTACCTGTGCAGATAACACCTACCTGCCAGTAAAAGCATTATTGTAGAAGCATTCTGCTTTTCCACTTCATCCGATATAGATGTGGTAGAGGTTGTCTCAGAGGAGCAATTTCACCCTAACCGTGGTAGCTGGCTCCTTGTGCCATGCTGTACCATCCCATGATACAAGTGGCTATAGCTCTCCTTACTTTCTGACCAATAAGGTGATTGAAAAGAGTGAAATTTTGTTTCTTATAGTTTACCTATATGATATATCTTTTTCCATCTTGGAAAACAGATTCACCTTTTACTCAGATTAGCAGGAATTGCCTTGGATTTCTATGTGACTTTTTTTTTTAATGCCATATCAAACGTTCTTTTATAAAGGTGCAAGAAAATGAGCTATTAAAACCTTAAGGTGTTAGACCTGTCAATACTTTAGTGCTTGTATTTTAAAGCATGTAGCACTATGTTAATGCATCTTTAACAAGAGATATAATTATTCCAGGGTTTGTATGCCTACTCTGTAAGTAAGAACAGGTGTTTTTTTCCTACGCCTGTTCTCACTTACAGTTCAGGCGCACAAGTTCAGCGGTGATACTATATCCAGCCTTAATAAATGTGAATGTTGCTGTAGAAACACTGTCACTTTGAGGGAGGTATGGAATGCCAAAGAAACCTGTTCTCGCAGCATGCAGATGCTAAATCTCGCTAAAAGCAGATGAAGACGTTTATCAGTTAATCTTATTATTTATGGAAAATACAAATCATGTGAGACTATGGAATGCATTTGTTAAGTGAAAAATCAGGAATTGTGTGTGTTCCAGCTAATTCCTCATGTGTTACTGTAGAGCATGAAGGCACAAGCCCTAACAAATATACACTTATATTTCTGCAAGCATAAATTGGTCCCTAACTTCCCAAGTTATATATATTACAATACATAAATAATGAAGCTACAGATCTTGTTTAACCATTGCTTTTTTGTTACCAATGTATTTTTGCATTACCAGTTTTCTTGGAAATTATGGGGGTTTGTAATTGGGGCAACTGTATTTTCTAAAGCTTGTAACTGATTTTTATAGCAGTGTTTAATGGATGATACATGGGAATAGGTCTTGAGGATGAACAGATTTCCACAATTTTTCTCACATGCTGAGGAAATCACCTTAAGGTCTTTATAGCTCTGAAGTGGTGCTGCCACCTTTGTGAAGCATTCTGAGATCTCTTGGTGAAAAGTTGTGTACCAAAGCTCAGTTGCTGTTCTGCTTCGGAAAACCTAGTCCACGGTCCACACCTTCTTCCTAGTCAATAAATGGGGAGGTACCTGAGCTGAGTCAGATTTCAGAGAAAGCTTTGGAGGAGTGCAGCAAGACAGAACTGGGAACTGAGCGGCCGTGCGCATGTTGCAAAGGAGTGCTGGTAAGCAGCTAGCTGTCACCAGAACAGAGACTTTGCTGGCTCTGTCCTATGATTTACACATTGCCACAGTTTAATGAAGACAGTAAGCTCTCAGCAAATCAAGAGTCAATTTTAACATGCACAAAAGCTAATAAACAGTTGGGTACCTGAAGTGTTGTTTAGCAGTAGCAGGACCAATCTGCAAGAGGGACAGCCTAGTGTATTTCAGATGACATTTCCAATGAGCCAAGGACAGGGAATTGATAAATAACTGGATTTATCCAGCAGGCTTCTCCTGCTGATCCCATGCAGCCTTTAGTGAAAACAATTGTGCAACACGTTTTTTGTTGGGGTGCTGCTTCCAGCTCTGGAGTCCTCAGCACAGGAAAGACATGGACCTGTTGGAGCAAGTCCAGAGGAGGGCCACAAGAATGATCAGAGACCTGTCTCCTTTGAGGACAGGCTGAGAGAGTTGGGCTTGTTCAGCCTGGAGAAGAGAAGGCTCCAGGGAGACCCTCTTGCAGCTTTTCAGTGCTTAAAGGGGGCTTATAAGAAAGGTGGGGACAGACTTTTTAGTAGGGCCTGTAGCGATAGGACAGAGGGTAATGGTTTTAAACTGAAAGAGGGTAGATTCAGACTAGATGTAGGGAAGAAATATTTTACTATGAGTGTGGTGAAACACTGGACCAGGTTGCCCAGAGAGGTGGTAGGTGCCCCATCCCTGGAAACATTCCAGGCCAGGTTGGACGGGGCTCTGGGCGACCTGTTCTAGTTGAAGATGTCCCTACTCACTGCAGGGGGGTTGGGCTAGATCACCTCTAAAGGTCCCTTCCAACCCAAACCGTTCTATGATTCTATGCTTCGGTATAGTGCATCAAGCTTCCGCTGCTTCTGGTTGCAAAAAACCAAGCTGATTTAGAGAAGTCTGGACATCCAGATTGTGCTATTTTAAGGAGAATTTGCAAATTGACATATACTTTGCCCAAAGAAAGAGAGGAGGGCTTTGTCATCATTGAAAAAGGGAAGAGCAATGGATTTGACTCTTTCGCCAAAGAGCTCTTAAACGCCTCTTGAAAGCTTTAGCTGATCCTGCTTGATTAGATTATAATAAGCTTTTGGGGGAAGTTAATGTCTTTGTTTTTGTGAGATGCTACCTTATAACTATCTTTGTCAAAAAGGTCAGCATCCCTGAATTGTTAAGGAATCCTTTAGTGGCACAGTTGCCCGCCACTGAAGTGTCTGAAGCTTACCAAAACAAGGGAATATGTACTTTGCCAGCAGAATATGTAGTGTCTGATCACTGCAGTCACTTGGGTTCCAGGTGTGGCTTTTAACTTCATAGTATACAACTTTTGTAGTATACGATAGATTTTAAAGTAACCTGAAATTGTATTTAACTATTTGGGAGCTCGGAGATGCAATGACATCGAAAGAAATGATGCTGTATACTAAACTCCTGGTAGTGCTTATTCACAAATGCTTCTGTCCTAAGTGTCCTAAGACACTACTACAGTTACTGTGTCTTAGTAGACACTAATTGTAACTACATATTATATATTAAATAATATATAGTTATAATATTAATGTGTTATTTTATATATTGATAGTATAGTCATTTTCAAGTCACATAATTTAATATTTTCACATAATTATTAATAACAAAAGAGTTATGTTGTGCAGTGGGTCTGTATCATATGATAAAAGTTTTCCTGGGTGATGTAAGTGATGCAGGTATTACAAGCACTTGTCTGTTTATGTTTTTTGATGGCAGTCTTAAATGTGATATAGCTCTAACATTATAGATTATCATATAAAGTTCAGTCATCTGAAAAGTATGTTGAACTGATGCCATTCACAAAGATGAACACTGTGTAATCATTTCAAAATCCAGCTGGATCACGTAGGTTGCCCAATGGAAATCCAATGCATTCTTGTTTGAATGAAGTATATATGTTATGTTTCTGTGACTGAAATTAATTCTGGTGCTTATGATTGAGCAAAAGATACCTGTCTCTTGAAGTTCCACTAAACCTCAGCCTTCAGAAGTTGAGAAGCTACTTAGAGAAATGGGTCTTGTGTTAGTTCTTTCCTTGAAGAATTTGAGGTATGGGATGAAAGCAGGATCTGATCTTGAGAATAACTGACTGATGATCATCCCTGCCCTGCAGTTTGGATCAAAGGAAATAAAACCTCACGCACAGCTACACTGCAATGTCAGCAATGCGGTAACTGAGTGTTAATTCAAGTTTCATCAGTGCTAGATGTGGGACTAGTACATCAGATCGTTGATAAGGCAGACAAAGAAGGTTGTCATTTGCTAGGCGTTTGACCTGAAGTGGCAAGGAAGGTGGCCAGTGTCCCAGACGGAGCCAGCTTAGAGCTTCTTAGAAACATAAGCAAGATGTCTTGAAACCTGGAGCACGAGAGGCTCAGGGCTGGCTGGGGCTGAGCTGTTGCTCCCCACACAAGAAAGACAAAGAGGAATGGGTCTGAGGGCAATGGGAGGGTCATAAATGGTTTTCCCTCTCATGCATTCATTATAATATCTACAGACCATGTACTACCCGTGGCTGTAATAGCAGTTATTACTGGCTGTATTTGTGCCAGGGCCTTAGCTGATATCCTTACAACAAACCTTTTGTACCACTTGCAAATTTGCTAAAGAGGGTTAATGCAGGGTTGAATTTTAAATGAATACATTTGGCTTGGTTTAGGAGTGTGTTTCAGGAGGGTATAGTGCTTGGTTCGGTCTGGAAAGCCTGTTTTTAGATAAAAGCATTGCAGCCCTCATCCAAGGGCATTAGGGGCCTCTGCCCAGGACTGTGTTCCATTTTAAATCCCAGGTACTGTATGTTTGCTTCTACAAATGTTCACAACTGTACATAACGTAGCAATATATAACTGAAAGAAGGGTGGTGCTTGATTCTCCTACATCAGTAAAACCCACAGGGAGGTGCACTTCCCCATGCACACACAGGCCCACATACTCTCAGAGCATCTGAAGCTTTTTGAAAGGATCTATTATTCTAAATTCCTTGAAAACTTCATGAAAATTAAAAATCAATCAGTTTTCTCGATCTCTGTCAAGCCAGTAATCTTATGGAAGTACTTTTTGTGCCCAAAGTGAAGGACTCTGACAGGAGACAAATGCAGTCATTTACACTGGCAGACTCATTCTCTGCCTGACCTCACCTCAATGGCATTTGGAAAGTGTGGGTGCGTTATTTTGTTCAGGTGAATCATTCAAAATTACAGTTCATCTGAAAGAATTTATCAAAAACTAATGGGATTTTGCAAAATAAATAGCTTCACAATTCTTCATCTGGCAGATTGCTGAGAGATGAAATGAGTCTGAGATACCTATTAACTTCTGTTGGTAGCTCTGAATATAAGAAAAGCATGTGCTTTAAACTTTTCTAATGGAAGCCTTAACCTCTTTAGTTATCAGTGACGAGTTTTTAATGCATGATGAAAATGTGAATCATCCAGTTGTTTGCTGGTTATAATACTCTTTGTAATGACAGAATATTATTTTTAATAAAGAATTCAAATTTTATAAGAATTATTTTCTAATAATAAGTTTTTGAAAATTCTTTGGAATACTCTTTCCTGAGTAATTGATCTTTTCTAACAGCTCAGAACACTGGTGAATGCCTAGCTCCTGAGACTAAGGGACAGGTTTCTCATGTAGTTGCTTAGTGATGGACTTTGAAGAAAATGGCAGCTATGATGCTTATCCTTCTCTCATGCTTTATCAGGCAGTTGGAGCACACCGTCAAATTTTGATACCAGATGTAATTATTCACTAGAAGCGAGCGTATATTTAATCCTGTAAGGTAGGAGTGTTAAGTAGGCAGGATAGCGTTCGCACGTATGGAATATGGCATTCTTTAATGATGCTGGAACATGCTAAAGATTATTCTCTGCTTTTGTGTCTGCAAGTCAAAGCGTGAACACGAATCAAAATCTTTGTTGGTACAGATCAGTCACAGGTGCAAATATGCAACCGCAGTTTAATCAGGGCAAACTATGTCAGCAAAGGGAAACTTACCTTTCCCAAAAGGTACCCCTCAAATTGTGCTTTAGCCAGAACACAGTGTTAACTAGATGAGCTCTTCCCACCATAAAATTGTGTTTTGATCTTACCTAGATTGTCAGATAAGCTTTGTGGAGACAGGGATGGTATGCATGTAACATGTGCTAGGCATGTTTGGACCATGACACGTTGTGCCATCAGTTACGACTGGGTTACCTGAGTGATACCATAAGCTTCAAATGAGTTTTGCCTTCCCTTTACCTAGTGTTATGTATGTTCCCATTGTCCAAGGAGCAAAGGGTTGTGAGAAAGAAACAAGGGAAGATTGTGTGTAGGAAGGGAAATTCCTTCTAACATTCTGTAATTCTGTAATTTTCTGTAGTCACCTGTCTTAGTGCTTTGCTTATACTTTTTTAAAATAAACACTTAACAGGCCCAAATTAATAGCAGATGAATAAAGGAGAACACAGTATCACTGCGAGATTGTTTTAATTTTGATGGTCAACAGAAAGACAGTTCAGCAGTGCCAGGGAAAACCAGATGGAAGCAGCAACTCTAAAATCAGATGAGGTTAAGGTTAGTTTTTAGCAGAATGTTTAATGTGTGCTAGCTAATAACATCTCCTTACATTGTATTTTAAAGGCAAAGTATTTTTAAAATAGTTTTTTGTCCAGCATTCTGCAGATGGAGAGAGCTTGGGGACTTTTCAGAAGATGATATGTTTTATGGCTGAGACCATTGCTGGCATAAAACCGTTGGCTACTTCTGTCTGCAGCTTCTACATCTAAATCCTATATACACTTATTAACTCTAGCTTCCTCCTTTCTTACTGATCTTATTTATTAATGAATACTTTGGGTTCCTTTATTGCATCTTCTTCATCCTGGATCATTATAGGGTCACTAAATCTAGTTGTTCCCTGTGGGTATATACTAACTGTTCCTGCTCACTTCACAGCATTGTAATTAAGGAGAAACCAGAAGTTGCAAATTATGGAAACAATTTAGTTTAATTTAGATGCAGTGCCAGCTGAAGGGGAAAATCCATTTATGTGCCCACACTGTTGCCTTTATTTTTTGCTTTGTTTTTAATAGAAAGGGACCTGGTTTTACTTATCTAGTGCCTCATACAAGATAGCAGTCCTGTGGCAGTGTTCCTTTTTCATAGCCAGTTGGATTTGAGATATTAGTATGTTTTAAATTAAATTATTCTTATTTCACCAGGCAAATGCACCTGAGGTCCTGAGCAGTGGCAGCTCTGGAGTCAGTGAACGCAATGGTCAATTCCCTTGAGGACTGCGCTGTGTGCAATGGTACTGTCTGCGTGCCTGAAAGAAACTGAAAACGCTGCTGCTCGAGGGCTCTAGCTCTCTTTGGGTTTTTCCTCTCCTGTGCTTTGAGCTGAGCCAGCTCATGGCATAGGGCTGGCCGCTGCCAAAAATGACTTGTGTTTCTCTCTTTTGCTGTGTGCGCTGTCAGTAGAAACAACAGCTTCATGGAGATGACAACTAACTCCTCTATTTTTTAGAACAGATGCTTCTTTTCTAATCACACTGGCATTGAATTGGTTTCCCATCAACGACAGCTAAGAGTGGACTGCCCATGTTTTCCCTTTCTAATTTTGCAAAGTCAGGGGCAGCACACCTTTGCGTACACACTGTCCGTTACAGCACATGCTGCTTATATTCCTCTGGATGTTCCTAGGAATACATAGTTGTGCTCTTGAGAGGGATGGTAACCAGCAGATGCAGACACTTTATCTGATTCTGAGGCAGATAAGACGGGCAAATACACATCTTTCACTGGTCAGTGGCAGAAATGATCCACTCTAGGCTGAGTATTACACTAATCTCACTAGTGTAGTTGGCGTTTAAACCCAAAGATGGCAGGTACTTCACGGTACTTTTGACAACGGACAAAGCAGGTACTGAGTACAGATTTCCACAAAGCACTGCTGTTGAACCTCCGTTGTTTCTGCCTACAGCGCATCCATTATTCCAGTCCTTAGACTCTGATCATCAGGAAACGACTATGGCACAAGTGCTGCAGTAAGAACAAATCCCTGAAGTGTCTGAGGGCTGTACGCCCGTTTCACCTCTACCCATGCATCAAAAATGAACTCATGTCTCCAGTGAATTAACTTTCTGCACCACCAGTCTCCAGCCCTCTCCATAATGTTCTTATTTCTGCATGGGTCACAGGGGAGCCTCTCAGGCTTTTAATCTGTAGCTTATTGTTTAAAGATTTATTTGTTTTGCAAGGCTACTGCCAATGCTGATCACAGGCCAGCATCCAAGGAAGGAAGCTGGACAACTGGAAGAGTGTCCACTATTCCTCCAGCTGTGTGCCTTATCTGTGATGAGACTGCTTTGAAGGATTCAAGACATTTGCAAATGTCATCTTAAAACTGAAGATGCTTAATTTTTCTTATTTACAGAGGAAATGCATGAGAGAAAATGAGGTGTAACCAGCAAGTCCCTTGATGTTGCAGAAAAGCCTTTTTTCTCTTGTAGGAGTGCCTTGTTTCCATGGCTACCCTTTGTTAAGATTCCTGCTGTTGGGATCAACTTTAATTCTGTGAGTACCAGAGGATGCCCCAGAGGTGGGACTGTTTGGTCTCAGGCAGGGGGTGGGGACAGGGTATTGCCCTGCACAAACCAGCAGCTCCTTTTTTTTGGGCTCTGCTTAATCCCTCCTCCTCCTTCCTCATTTTAAAGAAGGCAATCTGACATTTCTTCCTCTGCTTGCTTCACCCTCCAGCAGACTTCCCCCATTTCGGGGACACACTGCCATAACAGGCAAATTAATTAAACCCAGAAACTGTAAAGAAAATGCCGATCTTTCTCCCTGCCACCAATTCAAGATGATATAGCCAAGGGAACACCAGAGTTCTTGCCCCAACCCGTCTGCTGACCCAGTGATTAGCCTGTATTCTGCTGAAAAAACCCCGAACAAGCTAAAACCAAAACACACCCAAAACAAAACAACCCCTGTCTCTTGGAATTGCTGCAAATTTCAAATCAGGATATTAACGTTAAATGTTTCTGTCTCAGTTTTTTTTCCCATAAGCTTTTTGCTTTTCCAGATTCTCCATCCCCCATACAGACAACAACAAGTTGATGGAAAGAAGTGTTAATTTTTGGTCACTAGTGTAGTTATACTCGGATGCCAAAATCTCAGGAATGTTGGGTTGTAGGTGAAGTAGTAGGTTTTTTACTTATTCACAAATATATCTGTAATAATAGGGAAAAGTTTCTGAAAGCCTAAAGGAGGTTTGATAACACTGGTAACTTCTAAAAGTTTGCTTGGGTGTTTCTGTAAGTTTTTAAGTGTGTCATGTATGGATCATTTGATCCCTCTCTCTTCTTGACTGTGTTGAAATTGCATGTTCTTGTCAATGATATGTGTCCAGAAGCAGTAGACTTCAAACCTATTCATGGGTATTTCTAATTTCTCATTATCTTTCTCCCTTTGGAATTGGTTGAATATATCTGGGGCTTTCTCTCTTGTCACAAAAAGGAGCAATGCTGCTTCCAGCGTTTTTTCCTACTTATCTATTTCTGTAGCCGTGAGGTACAAGAGAAATCTCAGCTTCTATTTTCTTCAATTTTCCGCTAAATTTCCTTTGAAGGTTATCTTTCCTGGAGGCTTCAACTGATCCATTTTCTTTTCATTTCCTTCTCGCTTTTTTTTTTTTTTTTTTTTTTTTTTTTTTTGGCACTGCATAATGTGTTTGTGTAAAGAAGAAGAAAGGAGAGAAGAACATACACCTTTCTGTTGACATAAAAACTCTTTGGTTCTTACTCTCTTTCTGGGCTTTCTGCTTGGATATCCTAAATACAGCCACACATCTCTTCTGTGCTATAAAAGGGAATGTTGCTGTGAAGAATGCTATTTGAAACAGCTTTCCTTATGGACTTCGAATCAGGCCCTTTTGGAGAAGATCTGTTGTCCATATATATTAATGTAATGATAGCTCTTTGCTTTACTGATTTAAAGTCTGTTTTAATCAGTCCTTATTTTTCTAATACATCTGGAGCTAATGCAGCTAAAACGTATTTGTCTTAGTTTGGAGAGGTTATGAGGTTTGGGGTGTTGTTTTTGCTTTAGAGTGGGGGCTCTTTACACTCCTGCAAAGGGTCTCCGTCAGGACCTGAGTGGCCAGGTGAAGAGCAGAGCCATTCTGGTGGTGTAAGTCACACACGTATGCACACGGGCGTGTGCACACGTGTGCCCTTTCCTCTGCTGCCAGGGACACAGAGTAAGCGTGCCTGTGTGCTTGTAGTGCCCCACACCCAAGATACTTGAATGGCTGTCTCCTTCCCTATACCCCTGCAAGGCAGTTAAGATAGGGTGTGTTTACCCTGTTCTCTCTTCTGATGGGGCTCATCTAGAAAAGTTTAGAAGCCTTCCTCTTTTAGAGAATTAATTGATGGCATGTTTTGCTGACCATAGTGTGCCCTCAGCTTTTACTTATGCCTTCAAGGCTTCATGCGGAGCTTTCTTTTCCAGCAAATTCATGTTTTAACAATTTGACCCCACTTTATCAGCAACTCTTCTGGAATTTTTTAATATTTCCTGACTGCTTCTGAGTGTGCCTGGGAGTTTGGTTAGTACTTAAAAAGTATTTATTTACACATTTCATGTTCACAGAGTTCATGTGTAAACAACCAAATCAATGTTGGTAAGTCCCAGGCCGTATCTCAGAACTAATGGAGAGGGATTATTGCACCTTTCCAATTCAGAACCATTGCTGTCCAAAAAAAAGAAAATCAACCTCAGGCATACCTGAAGTTGCTTGTGTTAAAGGAAGACTGGATGTGGTGCATTTCAGATCAGCCCTGCTCCTGTCACATTGTGTGTTCCTCCTCTGAGGGGACTGTAGGATAGCTGGCACCAAAAAGTGTCTTTGCACACTGGACACTCTATGCTAGAACTTCTGTCTCATTTAAAACTGCACTTTATATTGCCACTAAATTTCCTTAGCAGGAAGAAGGATTTGGCCTGTTGGTTTCTTATTTGAGAAGCATAACCATTAAATCCTTGAGAAAAGCAAGTTTTCTCTTCACAGCAGAACTAATGTAGCTTTCCTATGTATTTGTGTTCTATATCTCCATCACCTGTTCATATCCACTGTGCTTTTCCTTCTGCTTTTATAAGACTTTCTAGTTCCCTTTCTGTATTTCTTTGGACAAGCAGCATAATTTTGGCTGATTTAGAGTTATGGCTGGTCTGACTGACAGATCAGTACTGATGCGCTTGTTAGTCAGCTGGCTGCTCCTTTGTCGTATTCAATTCATTTTTCCTTTCTATGTGACTACTTGCTTGGGCATCTCCATCCTGCTAATTTGCATGAAGAAAAAAAAAAAATCTCAAGTAGTATGTGAAATTTAGCTGAAATTAGTATTAACAGGAGGGGTATCAGTTTGCTTCTTATGCTGAAAAACTTCAGTATGCTCCTATTTCGCCTCAAATAATCTTATATTTTATTGAAATATTTGCACAAGCCTTAAAAGGTACCAATAATTGAGCTTTCATTCTCATTCTTTTCTGTGGAATTTTATTTATTCATGGGGGAGCAATCTGATAGCTTATATAGCATATAGACCTTTGGTTATACGAGTTTAGTAGAAGGTCATTGTGCAGAAGATTAATAAAGTTATTTGACTGTGTTGCATTTCCTCTTTATTCATTGTATGAGCAGTGTTGACGTCTGCAGTACACTGATACAGATTGTACTGTTTCATACAAGTACACACAGTCCTATTCTCCCTATTTTTTTCCTTTAAAGTGAAGCACTTGTAGTTGTGAATGATGTGATTTATTTTATTAATGCTATCTTTGCTGCAGGCTGTAGCATTGAGTCTCTTTGTCCCAATGAAGTCTTTTTTATGACAATGATAATATATGACTTAGTGTTTGTTTCAGTAACAAGGAGACAACTGTATTTTGCTCGTACTTATTTTTTCAGTCTTGAATTCTTTGGCCATTCCCAAAATAGACGAAATGGGCTGAAGCATATGCAAAGATCCTCATTTCAAACTTAGCATTATCAGTTGGCACATTATTTTTAACTGGAGACAACAGCTCAAGAAAACCAATGCATTCCTTAATCACATCCTTAGGTTTTACTGAAATGAGTCTGAGATTTCAGACCAAGTTTAGCAGCCTTAGCCTGTTAAATTTGTAAAGTTAAATAGAACTGTGGATCACTGTGGTTCTGGACTGCATTAGATCAACACATAAAGAAAGCTCAGGGACCCATGTGGGGTCTGCTAGCAGGGAGAGTCCATGTTGTCTGCAGCTGTGGCAAGGGGTTAGGATGTAATTGCATAGGCTAGACTTTGTCTGGGGTATCAGGAAACCCTATTCAGAGAGAAAGTGTCCTGGTGCTTTTATTGACCATGCATCACCAGGGCTGCCCTTTACAGCCCTGTGTAAGAAGTGGCAATGCTGCCAGAGTAAATCCTTCCAAACCTCATCCTGCAGTTCTGGCTCAGCTCAAGCCCAGCTCTCATCAGCATTGCTTCCTGCCTACGTTGGTGCCACTTGGAGACCTTCCACTGCAAATATTGATCCAGCTAACGCTGCTTAGCTTATGAGATCTGAGGAGATGAAAGTATTTGGCCTTATAGCTGCAGGCTATTACAAATGATTACAACATGAATCAGATCCTCCGCCTACCTGCGAGGTACCGAGTTTGGGATTCTTTTGCATCCCCTGCCCACGCAGTCTTTAGCAGACTGCATCCTCTGTAGGGAAACATGCCACTGGAGGGATCAGGCTGGCACACGGCCTTCTGGTTTGTGTTTCTGTCTCAAACACATCATCCTTTTCTGTTCATTATATGCTTATGATAAGGCATTGGGTAGAGTGGAAATGCTGGGAGATCTTTTGGCTCCAGCTGCATCACTAGTTGTTCAGCTCAGTGTCATGATTCACAGGTCTGCATTCTTTGCACTGAATCAGATGTTAGAGAAGGAAAAGGTCTGTTAGGTCACCTAGCACGCCCTTTGGTGACTCTTCCTTTCAGGATGTAAGTCTAGTTTTTGTTCTGCTAAGAGAGAAAAGGAAGCAGAATTACACGGTGTCTCTGCAGGTCTGGATTGCTGCATGAACTCATGGCTCTTTGGTCCTTTGCACTCATGGAGAGCTTTTGGTGTTTATAGATTCAGAAAATCAGTATTGTTTCTTTTTGACTGATCACGTGTGAGTTGATGCAGCAAAGGCAGAATAAAAGTCACAGCACAGCAGATAATCAAGGGAGAAAAAATTTTTAAATAGTGAGGTTTTGGAATTTGTGCCACCCGCTTTTTGCTGTCACTCAGGGACAAACGCGGCACATGTGTATCTTTCCCGGCTTATTTGTCCTGACATTTCTTTTTCTGCTACAGTAAAAAGCATCGTTAATATTGATACTTCTTTGATGTGCATGTCTAGCCAAAAAATCACGATCTTGTTGATTGTCTCCCTTAAGAGAAACTGATGAAAGAGAGAGGTACTGCTAGAAACAGACCTTGTTTATTTGAGAAGCCGGCCATCCTTCCTTGAGCACAGGAGAACCACTGGAGCAGAAACTGTCAGTCTCTTACAGCCAACACCCTCCTTCTCTCACTGGGGTGTTTTTAATGATTACGCTGCCATGCTTGTTCAGGGTGAGCTTCCTTCTTTCATTGCTCTGTGCCCCTCTTTTGCATTCCGTATGTGTGCATGAGTGCCCAGGGACGCGCCACCCTACCCGAGGCAGGACTCGGACAAATACCTCCTGCCCCACTCAGGTTTCTAGCTAGGCTTGCATTTCTACTTGGGTTTCCATGCTATATTTTGGAGATTATTATTTCAAGTATCAGCTCTCAAAGAGGAATTTACTTATTTCTTTAAGTCATTTTAAACGTGTTCAGTTCAGAGTTTATATCCCATTGTTTTAGTGAGGTATATCCCCAGCTACAATCAAACTAGCCGATTACTTGTATTTCAGCAAGGCCTGGATGAAACTTTATCTTCCTGGCTTCTGAACATACACATGGGAGACAACGCCTGCGTGGATGAATTCACCGTTTGAGGAGACACTACAACAAAGGCTAAACAAAACCGAGACAGTGAATGTAGCAGCTTGAAAGCAGGAAGAATATTAAGATGAGAGCCTGACTAAAAACCCATCTCTCTCAGGTGCTGCCTAAGGCCTAATGTACTGCACCCCAGTGCTTTCCAGTTACGCTGTTGTATAATTTAAAAAACATTGAAATCAGTGAAAAAGCTGGTGGCGTGGCTTTAAGTCTATAATGTAGGATTCTCATTTCAGTTCATTTCATACTTGGGAGACATATTAAATGGAAGGTGAAGTTATCAAACCTAACACAGGAGCCTTTCTTTTCAGTGGAAAAGGGAGTCGCTGCTAACTTGTTTGGATAGCAGCAGTTAGCCGAGCCTGTGTCCAGGAGCGTGCTTTAACCCTCAGCAACTCCAAGTTCTCTGGCTGGTTTGCAGCAGGCAGAATGGCAGCGCAGGTTTGCAAGAGCTCCATGTCTGACCTTCTCACTGGCTGTAGCATGGTGGTGGCCTGGACTTAATCTTCCTCAGTGAGAAGCGCATCAAAGAAACAGGTGTAAATTGGAAGCTACAGATTAAGGTTAATTTGTACTTCATTTGCTGGATAGCAAGACATAAAGGACAACAGTGAGGACTCTTCTTCATTTTCCTAAACAGGTCTTATAAATCCTCATAAAGTGCCCTACTAAGGGGGAAAAAATCCCTTCTGAATCTCACTGCTCAGGAGTGACAGCTGTGATTTCAAACAGTCTCTGCCCTCTCCCAAACCCAAAAATAGTCTAATGATGCTCTGATCGAGAGGAGTGCTTGTAGTCCCCCAGCACAAGTTGGTCTGAGCTGGAGGTGTTCTCTGCAGCGCCACAGCGGGATGTGGGTTTGAAGGCAGAATAGCGGGCAACAGGGGAGTGGTTGCCAGCATGGAGGATAACAAAATAATGACTTTGGTCCCCTTTCTGTTGTAGCTCTGCATCCCCCTTCCCTTACTGCAAGGACACTTTAACCCCACCCTATTTCTCTGAGTAAGTGATGTGTAAAAAAACGAGGGAGGAGTTGGTTTTGGTTTTAGTCAATAGTCAAAAATGATGTTTGAGGGAGTAAAAACTCATGCCCAATTGCTCAGGACAGGAGATCTTGCCAAAGTCGTTCTGGTCCTGCCTCAAGACTACTTGGGAATTCAGTTATTGAAGTCCATGCTAAAACCTGAAGACCTGTTTCTGAGAAATATTTTTTATGGTTTTTATAAGTTTATGAATCTGTCTTAAGATTTTAGTTTTTAGTTTAAAACAAGCAATTTTTTTAAAATGGCAATCTTTCCCCTTTCAGATATTGATGACCTGAGTTAGTAGTTATGGGGCCCAGCAGTCACCAGAAGAAGGGACACTTTCCAGAGAGGTGACATTTCTAAAGGTTGCACTTGTTCTGCTGTAGGAGCTGTTCAAATGCAAAATTATTATGTTTCCTAGCTCAGCTTTTTTTTTTTGTTTTGGCTTGGTTTATTTGCATTTTCCTTACTAGTGTCTGTAGAGCAGTCCTAGGGAGTAGTGAGAGGTCATAAAATGTTCCTTACTTCTTGGAGGCTAAACAGGTCCCATCCAGGGATGCATGTTGCCTGGTTTATTTAAGTATATCTTTAACAGAAAATGCAGGGTACTTGGCAGCTCAAACCCCCATGTTTTTAGTGTCTCTACTTGATTTAAAACAAGTAAAATAATATGAACCTAAAAAAAGAGATAAAATTATTTTTTCTGGAAAAAGTTTGGCTTGGAGTTCTTAGTCTGTTCATTGATGTCTGTTTCAGAAAGGTCAGACAAATCTCACATTTCCAAAAAGACTATAAATATAGAGCAGAGCAGTCTCATTTACTAATATAATGAAGCTAATTTAGCTGTAAATTCAATCTTACATCTATCTAAACCATCAAGAAAAAAGTCACCATGCTGGGAGACTGAGTTCCCAGCAAATGTCTAAGCAGGAATGCAAGTCTTCAGTCTTCTCTTCCTGTCAAATCACAAAAAGGGTGTCCTCTTGAAGCTTTGAAATTAGAAAATCTTTGTGGATTCAGGACCTACTATTGTCTGAAGGCACCTTCATATGTTTCTTTTTAATTTCTCTATGGCTTGGGATCTCTATGTATTTAATGATTTCTGAAATTTCCTGCAGTTAAAAGCAGTGTCTCCTTAGTTACTAATTTTTTTTAAAAAAAAAGTCATAATCTGCCTAGTACTTTTTCAGTAAGTGAGTGATAATATACTATTCTAGGTATCTCAAGCAATTCATTAAGTCTTTCAGCACTAAGCAGGCCACTAATGGATGCAGAATATCCCTTAAGTCCCTACTAAAACACAATAATTTTTACTGGAAATGGTAAGCCTTTGACAGTATGCTCTAGTGAAGGGTGGCAGGGATCTACCTGAGGTGGAATTTGGGGGATGCGCAATTTATTGTCACTCACTCACAAAATGTTCCAGGAATTTCTTCTGATTCTCTGAGCTTTCCCTCATGTCACCTGACTTTGACTCAGAGCCCAGACTGCAAAATGTAGTTTGGTTTATGAGATAAGGTTTTCAATTTCAACCTTAACAGAATTAAGTATTGACTTGACATTTATAGAGATTCTGACTCGTGGGATGGGTTGACTGATTAAAATTAGGACAAGCAATCTACCAGAGTATGAAAAAATGATGAATGGTGAAGCAGTAATGGTTGATAGTAATTAGGGAAGATTATGTAATACCTGTAGATCTATAGGGCCTCATACTGAATGAACTGCAATAGTTAGTTAGAAGACCCTTCAACAGAAAAGCAGAAAAATCCAGTGAACTACTTAAATGTGGTTGACTTGAGAGTTTATTTAGCACAGGTCTTATCACATCAGGTGAGTATTTATGAGCGGTGTACAATACAAGTTTCCACCTTTCTCCTCCAGTGGAGAGGTAAGGGCAAGGCTCATTTGCAAATCTGTTTAAAATTTGAACTCTGTCAAGTTTTTTTCATAACCTTTAATATTACTTTCCATTATCTAACTCTTGAGTGAATCCCCCTGAATAAAACCAGACAGAAATAATGAAAAGGCCCTATGGCAAACTGTACTGTGGGGACCATTATCACAGTTTTTAGAAGACAGAGGATGAGCAAATACGGAGCTGTGTCCTCCAAGTCCTGGTTTCCTGTTAGATTTAATCCACTTTTTTGTTGTCTGTTTTCTTGCCTGCCCCTTTTGTCCTTTTCTCTTTGGTGTCTCCACTGCCTCAGAACTGACTCCTGGAACATGAGCTTCCACAATGAAACTATCTGAGCTGGGCACAGGATTTGGCTAGCATTTTTTTGTTGTTGTTCTCTTATTAGAAGTGGTGAAATTTGTGTTATTTATCTCTATGTTGTGTTCAGAAATAGACTCCTAATTTCCGTCTGATATTCCTAGGCAGTACCTTAATTAAAACAGTAATCTGGCAGTAGTATAGTATGGAACCTGTCAGGAGATAACCTTGAAAGTTAACTTTCTAGAACCAGATTCGTCATCTTTTTTTCCACTCTATAAAATTGATCATGATATATCCATAGTCCCAGACTGCACCAACTTCTTCACTGGAGCTGTGGGGAGGCACCATGAGGGAATACTGTAAAATCTCTCCAAGAACAGCAGATGGGGGGAGAAAACCTGCTTTGCTCCCAAAAGCAAAATATCTGGGCACAGAGACAAGTATTGTTTATAGCAAGAGCTGATAATACTCTTTTAAAAAAAAAAAAAAAAATTAACCAGCTTCCCTCTGCAAAACGCTACTTGCTTGTAATGACCTGTTTCAGTGAAACCGGGAAAATTGTGAAATGGTTCGATATTGAAATGGACACTTTATTTAGACTTTCTTGCCTCCTTTACACTCTTTTATTTCTTTCGCTGTCTTTCCTTTGTTCCCAGTATGTATGTTATAGGAATGATCATATATTAGTTATTGGAATATTTTGATGTTCGTGGTTAATTTTTTTACATTTCAACTCTATTTTTATCCACGTTCACTAGCTTCCCACTCCCTGTTTTTTGTTGTTTGGTTTTTTTTACTTAAAATGACTTAAACCTGTGACACTGTTTTCTACCTTCCAGTCCTCTCCTTCATTGCTCCCCTACCCATGCTTTTAGTGACATCCTGAACTTTTAAATCTTGTTCCCTCTCTAGGTTTGATAATGCCCAAAGAAGAACCCTGGGGTACAGACTGTGCATGAATAACAGTGTGCAAGGAGAAGCCTGAGGATACTTTCTTACTTTTCTGATGTACAATATATTTTTTCCTCTTTGCTTAGGCAAAATGAGCTACTACAAGCTGCAAATGATGTTCCCAGCACACCTACTAGCTATTCACTTTAACTTACAGGATAATGGGTTCCCATTCTGTTGTCTTGGTGGTGAGGAGCATCATGAGAGCTCAGTGCAAACTCTCACTATAAGGGGCAGGCAGACGAGTCTAACCTTGATTACTGTCATCTCTGTCCTTTATCCCTGGCTTGTGCTACAGCTCTTGGAAGTTCTCAGCAATTACCCCTTTCCTTAGTGTTGTTGCTATTTCCTTTTTTACAGATGCATCAAACATAGCTTGAGGACACATTTTAATAGACACTGTATTAGACTGATATATGGTCTCTGATTTTAGACATTTATGATCTTAAAAAAACTTCCATTAACTGTAATTCTGTCGTCAAAGTGCTTGAACAAAATCTCATTTTTAGCAAGTTGCAGCTGAGGAAAGGAGATGATGGCAAAGACGCAGGGTTTCAGAAGAAGAGATGCTTAGGAAAGCTTTAAGGAAAGAAAGGGACAAATGGCAGCAATGGTGGAAGTGAGATTGTATCAGTCACTGAAGCTGGTAAACATGAACACAAAGGCAGCAGGAGGCCAGCAAAGGAGTTCCTTGAAAGTAGACTCCAAGACAGTGTGAAGGGGAAGATGACTTGCTATTACAGCTCTGCTGTGGGCAGCCTAGGGTGAAGTAAGGAAGAGCTGTGAGGCATTTGGAGGCCCATGGAGGGAGGTCAGCAATAATCCTCTTGAGTGGTGATTGAGCTTTTGCAGTGAGGGATGTCTTGGGTGAGATTTTAACCAAAGAAATGAGTGCAATGCATCAGATGCTGTGACTCTTGACTGTGGAGAGCGTAATGAGTGGCAAGGAAGACAGGAATACGAAATAGGTGGAGAGATAAATAGAACCTAGTTACTAGAGATTTGTGACAGGGTGGGCATGGGCTGCTTTTTATTGAATAAATTACTGTCACTGCAAATAGTGTGTAAGTGAATCCATTCTTTATCCCTAACATGTATATTAGCTAAGTCATGGCTGTCTGTTCCATGATTTCAAGTGGAGGCGAAGGGCTACTGCAAACCAGACTGCAGTTCTGCTGTCACATTTGTTCAGTGTTGTCACATGTGCTGTGGATTTATTCTTTGCTTTTCTCATTCTACTGATTTCCGTTCCAGCAGCTGCTGCGGGGTGGGGTGGAGGGTGTTGTTATTTGTGTTGCTGATGTTTGTTATAAGTGTTATTTAAGGAAGGGCAAAGTCCAGGATCACTAGTAACTGGCATAAGCTACTTTCTGAGTAGGTGCTGTCTGGAACTGAAAGACTCAGGAGGCTTTGCCCTGTAAGGATGTATGGATTGAATCTCAGTCCTTGTGCTTCATTTGTCCTAGGCTTGGCCTTTAAAAATGTTAAATAAATATAGATATTGGTTGCTGGACCACAGAATACCTTCTGTCTTGGGTACCTGTATTTATTATGTTATTTTATTATTATTACTTGCCTTGAAGAAATAATCTTTTGCATGTGAACTGTGGTTTGCCCTACTGAAGTGCAGAGGAAGGCTATCTCGGTGTAAAGGTGAAAGGGAATTATCTCTGTTCATCAGTTAGAGACAAATATTGCACTCTGTGTGAACTTACAGATTACTTTCAGATAAACACTAGGACACTTGAAAAGTAAATTTATTTCCTATTTCTTCACCTGCCCTCCGTAGTGACTGTAGGACCTCTTTTTTCTGTCTTAATTTATAGCTCATAATTCTTACTAACTCTGCAGTAAAATCCTCACCAACCTCAATCAGTGTTGCATTAAGCCCTTAACAAGGAATAGATAAGACGGCACTACTGGGGTGAATTGCTGAGTACTTTGCATACCTTACTGTGGTTTCCAACTTCCTCATTCACTGTGCTTGCTGTGGATACTCTGAGCTCCGGAACCCAGTATTGAGATCAAATGAAATTCATCTTAATCTCAGTGTAGTGTATCAGTAAGTGGTATAAATACATGTTTATCATTCAGTAGGGAAAAATCTGGAAAACCGTAGCCCATTACTCAGATTTGTTTCTACAACTGACTTTGTATTGCTATGTATTTTTCTTTTAATATGGTAATTGCATGGTTAGAAAACCCAATAGCTTGTTAGTAGTCGCATGCGTGCACTCGTGTATTTCTCTAAAAAGCACTTCAGGGCCTTGGATGTGTATCCAGTGTTTTAAGCAGGTAATTGTCTAACATGGGATTCGTTGTCTTCATTTTTACTGTTGAGAAAGCCGGACTGACATACAAAAGACAAGTACATGTTGAATGCATTGAGATTTTACAAAGGCTTTATGAACTTATTATGAACCTATTTTAAAATACTTACTATGTCCCTATTATGTAAGTGCTGAGTCGAAACTACTAATATAAGAAGCCACTCCTGACATTTCTAAGGGAAAAAATAGCATTGACTGAAGAAATTAGTAGATTATGCTTGTGAGTAAAGCATGTGGCAGGCAAGCAAGGGCTTCTTCTCAATGCTGCATGCCAATGTTCTTATGAGACTCCTAGGGCAGTCTCTTAAGGCTCATGATTAAAAAGCAGATGGTAGAAATCTGTCTGATTCAGATTCCCAGTAGTGGGGTCACCCTGTTTCGCTGGGCTTTCTCCCTCAAAATCTAGCCTTCTCAGGGGTCTTGCTAACAGACTTCTTGCTACAGACCATTGCTGTCCTATATCGAACACGTGCTGAAAGACATGGGAGGGCATGGCTGTGCCTGGAAATGCATGGTGTTGGCTTAGCTGCCTGGAGAGTGCGCAGTCCGCTGTACTTCCTCTGGCACTGGGGTCTTATTAGTCTTTCAGTGAAAGTAAACTGCATTTAATGAAGTTCACCCTGGTATTTCAAGGACGAGAACTCAAATCAAACTCATTCTTACAGAAAAAATAAATGGTCTGTTGAAACAATTAAACTAAGAAATGCCACACTCTGCTATTTTGGCAGTGATCTGTATCATGACACACCTTCCCCCATTTGTGTGGGAGAGATTGCAAATGGAATGCAAGATTAATTATTTGGTGACGGTTGGGGGTTTTTTCCGCCCGAGATTACCTCTTTGCATAGCTATGAGCTGCTGTTGGTAGTTTCTGTCCATATCTCTAATAAAAGCATGACCCTTTATCACAGAACCAAGTCAGAGACAACTATCAGCTTCACCTTCATCACTGCAATAAATAGTGCTTGTTTCTGTACATGCTGCAGTTTAAGCTGCAATTCTAAATTGTTCTTATTTAGTAGTTCTCACAGGAACTGCTGTGTTTGCTCAAAGACCAATTTGGTTTCAGGAAGGCTCTGTGTAGTCACTGCAGCCTGTCTTTATGTTATCAGCTAAAAGAAAAGAGCCATAGATCTTAATTCTCACTGTTAAGGAGTGTCAAAAATGTGCATCAGGAGCCCATATGTTTTGTGTATGTTACTTAGACCTGCCTGTTATCCCTAGGGCAGCTTTTTTTATATACTGAAACACAGAAATAATACAATCGTGCTGCTTGTGGACGTAATGACTACAACTGTGTTCGATCCATTCCCAAATGGCGAGAAAAGATGGCCTTTGCACTATGCCTCTCACGTTATTAAATCCAGACTGACACGAAAGAAAGAAGTGGTGAGGATGAATATCTGCTCAGATATATGCCACATTAAAAGACCAACAAAGCAAAACCAAAGTTTTGCCTACATTAGGCATTGTTCTGTTTCATTCTGGAAAAAAGTCTGTTCCTCACTCCCCGCCCGGGCAAGCATTAACACTTCATTGCCCAATTATCTAGAAAGGTTCTCCAATAGTAAGACAAGTGCCAGAAGAGTCTAAAAAGCCTGTAGGGCATGAATGAATGACAGGTTTGTTTTTATGACTTCCTACAATGAAATCAGAAATTACTTTACTTTTCTGAGAGCAGGAATTATGAAGGAGTTTGGTCAAACACGTAGTGTGAAATCTTGCTTTCAACAAACTAAGAAGCATTTTCAGCAAATGTGAAGGCATAGCTTGATGAAAGTATTTGGAAGCCAAAGTCTCTCTATCATTTTGGGCCTAAGCGTAACAAGCTTAATGCTAGCACTAATGTGAATCTCTCTTATTTCAATAACATCAGGTAAGACCAAACAAAATGAACAAACCACACCTTTTGGCTGCATCATCTAATATCTTCTGGGGATGTGATTCTCATGTTCCTCTTGAGCAGCAAGCTTGCTTCCTCCTGCCTTGGGCACAGTGCTGCTGTGGAGGAGGCTCCTTGGCCACAGCCAGCCAGCAATCCTTACTGCTGCGGGCTGTGGCTGAAGCCACAGACTTGCCTGCTCCCAGACCCTTTGGGGATGGCTAACACTCCTGGCAATACTTGGTTTGACTGTGTTTGCGATCTGATCTGGTGCCAAGCTGTAATGAGGAGTCTGCTTGTTCTGTCTGATCTCGGGGCTGTATCACTGTCTTGTCCTTGGTTTGTAATTTCCTTACAGCAGCAGCTATGTTTGTGTTTTGCGCCATGCCAGCCATCAGCTGCAGATAAATATGCAGTTTGGCTTGGAGTGCTGGTGTGGCTCTGGAGCAAATGCCCCCAGTTGTCCCCATGTGCTGCCTGTTGGTTTGGACCACAAAGCAGTTTTGGTGCATGCAGACTCCATCTTTTCTAGAAGAAACAAAACCACTTTCAGGTGGGTACTTACTGTGTGCCTGCTCCTAAAGTTCAAAGCAAGTGGGCCACACCATCACAAAATCCTCCAGTGCAGACTGAAGTTCTCTTGGAGATCCTGTGACACTCTGAGGTGCTTTTCTGGATGTACAAAGGCTCCAAATATGTCAGGCCCCTCATGTTTCCAGCTGACTGTTAGACTGTTAGCTCTCTAACCTGTGCAGCTCACTCCACCTTCTCTAAGACTTGCCCTGGTTAAACTTTTCCTTGCTTTTCTTGCTGTACCTTGTGTTTCTCTTCCCCTTTGCTGAAGCACCTCTTTTATCTCTCTTTTTTTCTTTTTGTTGGGCTTTTTTGTTTGTTTGTTTGTTAACATCAATCCTTTTCTTCTTCCAGGAAAGCCAGTGCAGAACAACCTAGAACTTGAGGGAAATGGCATTGCAGGACTATCAGGAGGTTGCCAGCTGATAATGAGAACAAGTTCAAGGTGTCCATGTCCTTGAAGACCTGAGGAAAGAACTGGCATGGCTGCTGTTCTGCATGTTATGATGTCGTATAGACACCTTGAACACACCTTCCAGTGAGAGTACACTGCCAAATCAGACAATCCTTTGGATATCCATGCTCTGGACAGACCATGCAGGAGAGTCACAAGAAGGTATGCCTTGGATCCCATTTCTAGACCCCACAGATTCCCCCAGAGAAGACAAACCAGGAAACCTCTTCAGCCCACTTCTAGCCCCAGCCTGCATCAGCGATCCCCTGTGCTAATACTTCTTGTTCCAGCCTGAGTTAAGTGGGCTTCTTTTCTATGAATTTCTTTTTCTTTTTTTGAGCAACTGGGGGGTGGAGGGTGGGGTGGGGTGTACAAGTTGCAGCTTCTGCCAGGAGAGTTTCTGGCTCCCTCTAGAGCCACAGAATTATGCTCGCAATAAGTGCTAGGTAGGCCAGTTAATGGAGCACACGGAAAAGTAACATCTGCTCTGTCCCCTTCTCTTCAGAGACCTAAAGGGTGTAGGCTGAAAGGTTGCAAAATGGCAATAGCCTCCATACCACATGGTGACCATTGGGGCATCTCTTCTCCACAAAACAGACAGCTTAATAACATCAAGGGTGCAAGTGGCCTTTCGTGAGGTTCGGAAAGCATGGCCACTCCAGGAATAGAGTGGTTGGCCAAAAGCCTAGGTAAATGGGGAAATGGCCAATTTCTCTAGAGACAAAAAGGAGAGAACAGGACAGGAAAGAAGGTCTTGTGTCACTGTGGACAGGGGGAAAGAGGTTTCCTTGGTGAAAGGGTGCTTTTTTTGTTCTACAGGATCCAGCCAGCTGGTTCCACCCCCTGCCTTTCTAGCCCTTGCCAAGTCTTACTCCCCCACCCATACGAGCTGCTTACACAGCCTTATTCCTCTGCCACACTCTCCACTGCCTCCCAAGAAGCAGACAGCAAGCAAATCTCTCCTCACCCTGCCCCCTTTCCTGAACTGCATGGCACAGCCACTTGTCAGCCGCATGTTTTTTTCCAGCAAAACACGTAGTCCTCATCCTATGATGTTTCCTGAAGGTTGTGGAGGCAGCAGTCACAGCCACGTGCCAGAATGCTCAAAAGGTCAAAAAAGGCATAGAGGGCCAGGACAGACACAGTCAGAGTAACCATGCTTGCCCAGAAGTGTAGATTGAGGTCTCCTGGGGAGTGAGTGGGTAGAGCAGCAAACCTGAACCCCTCCTCTAAGAAACAGAATGGGATAGAAAAGTAGTGTATGGTTAATTGGTCTCCACCCTAACCTGCTCAGTTCACCCCGTTAATGGAGACATGGTCAGACACAGGGGGTCATTTGGTTTCTCCAGCTACTCACAGACTACAGAAGATGGGCATAAAGCTGCTGAAGAAATTGTTCTCCTGGTACAGATGGAGAGGATCAGCCAATTCCCTGCAGAAGCTGTGTAGGACACAGCAGCCATCAGGGCTGCACTGATTTCTGCAGCTTGTGCAGTTTGCACGTTTGTGTCTAGTCTATCAATCAGGCCCTGCCATATTGTAGTCAAAGAAAAAAGCACATTCCACTTATTCATAGCATTTCATAGCATGTGGTTAAACTGGCCCTGTTCTCCACTGTTGTGTGGGTATGGCTTCATCACCCAACAGCACAGAGGGGTTTCAGCCTCTTCCACTATATGGTGTGAATGATCCTGCTTGGAAAGAAGTTTCAGCATCCCCTTTAAACCTGATGCTGGAGGAGAGGAAAACAGATATCATGAGACTTCCTAGTGAAGCCTGCCAGGGTGTCTGTAAATCTGTGTTTGTGGGTCCTCTGAGGTTTACTGACAACTGAGTGGTAGCCCTTGTGGGTTAAGTAGTCACAGCTGCTCTGGGGACAGGCACTGGCTGGGAGAGTGTGCCTTGGCAGATAGGGAACCTGTGGAAAGCGGTGGCCTGGATGTTTCAATGATACGTCTGACTTGTGCAGTCCAAGCTGAGAAGGTTTGGAGGATGGCCTCAGGATCTTTAATCACAGCTTTGCCTGTGTTGGATTTGTCCACCACAGCCTGCTTGGCTGCTGGGACTCAGGGGTCACCAGGCTCTGAAGGGCAACCACCACGCAGTGCATTGGTGGTGCCAGTGGGTTTTGTTTTGAAGTTCTGCATCTTGCTTCTGGTTGACCCATTGGTCCAAGCTCATCTCCCTGGCCTAGAGTCCTCAGCTGACAAGGGGCAAAACAGTTATAGAGACAGAGACTTTCACAAACTCAATGCCTTTACCTTCTTCCACAAGAAAAGGGTTGTCCAGGAAGAGCAAGTTCACTCTGGGTGTCCTCCTAGAGGAGCTACCATGACTGCAGTGTGAAGCCTTTCATTCTGCCTCCATCTGTGACCAAACTCGGTGCTGGAAAGAGGTCTGGACAGCAGGCCTATGGTGTCACCTGGAACAGGACAAGGAACGAGTGAGGCAGGGATATGATCAGAAGCAAAAAGCTTGTGCATGGCAGGTCTTGTACCAGAAAGGATGGCTGGGGTGAGATATGGCAAATGGAAAGACAACTTGCAGGAAGGGCAGAGCTTCAAAGCTCATGGACGGTTTTTTGGTCCAGGGAACCAGACTGTATCTTGTCCAAAATGATACAGCAGTGCATATCGCAGTTGTAGGGACCTCAGCATGGGTGAATTTAATCTCCTGATCCACTCCTATTTCACTGCATTCCTTGTTAGCAGGCAGTGCTCAAATGAGAACTTAAATGTTTTCATTTGTGGGGAGCCAAGTGTGCAAATATTTGCTTGCATCTTATACACTGTTTGGAAGAAGTGCAAATCTAATGCACTAGACTTGATGCCAGAACCCAGGAAAACTGCAGGTCGCTTTCTGCACTTCCCTACACGGCTCTCCACCGACATGATAATGTGAGAAAAAGTTGCTGGTTTCCTGTGCAAGCTCTGCCATGGCCAGGGAAGATGTGTTGACTTCAGGGTCAGATATCTTACAAATGCTCTGACCACCGCTGAATGTGTTATTTAGCATTGTCTCTGCCAATTTTCATTTTCACCACTTTTCTTTTTGTCCTTTGCTTTTTAAAACATTGCTGGTTAAAATTAGGCCCCAGCCTTGCCAGTGCTTTTGGAAAACGTCCACGCACAAGTTCCACCTGGAAAACGAAGAAATTATTTAGTTGGGTAAGAGTTTGCTGGAATATTACTGATTAGCATTCATTTACTACAAGGTAGTAAAGGAAAGTGCTATTTTAATCACAGGAGTAAATTCAGTGAGTGGTGAATATCCACATTTCAGTGGGCTCACAGTGTAAGCTCCTCAATGTGACTATTTATTCTATGTAACTAATAGAGAAATACATTTAGATTTAATAGTAAATTTAATGATTATTATAATTTGTTCTATTATTATTTTGTGTGATTAGTACTTTTTTTTTCCATATCTTTTCCTTTAATAGAAGATTTGATAGTGAGCCAAAGCACCTTTAAAATTTTGCTTTATTGTTTTATGGACTTTTAAAAATGGGAGTCGGAGTTGCTAGTAACAGAAAATCCTAGAGATGTGTTTGTTCGATTTTTCTGAAAGAAATTATTTAGCAAGTAGAACATTTGTCTTGCACGATGCTTATCAGAGAAGACAGAATTTAAAAATTTATACATTGAAAAAATAGCATCTGATTACATACAGCATGTTCTGCCAGATATTCTGAGACAGCACCAGAAGGCACCACTTTTCAAGTGGCAACAACATGTCATGGAAATATCTGAAAAGTCTCCTTTTCAGTAAAATGTCTGTTTATCATGCACTTGTTATCAAGCTGGCCTGTTTGTTTTTACCTTAATTTCCCCTTTCTTCAAATGGTAGGTACATTTTCACTTTTCAGATAGATGCTGTTTTTCAGTGATGTAAGAGCATAAACAAGCATAATATAATTTTTAAAAAGATATATATTTAAAAATAATTAATTCCTACAGCAGATATACTGATCTCATTGATTCATATTGGCTTCAGTCCCTTGTTCTCATATACATAAAAAATGGCAACAAAAAGAGAATCCATTTCAACAGCTTCTTCACCTGTGGTGCTGCTGCTGGTGAATTAATAGGCTGATTTAAAGGAAGATACAGAGTGTCTGGAGAAGGAGTAAGTAAAAGGCTTGTGTTGTTTTTTCCCCAATATGGCTTCCCTTGACTGATGTAGGCTTTCTGTGTATCCTCAGGCATATTCCTTAGCCTGTTTGTGCTTGCATGCCCTGTCTGCGAACAGGATAATATTTCTTCTGTCTATTTAGATGGTAATTTCCATGTGACAGAAACTGGGTCTTATGACATGTTGGTACAGAATTCACTGGTGTGATCCACTAATACTGTTTTTTTAAATAGGTGGGAAAAAAACAACTTGTACAAATATGAAAAATTAAATGTTAATTCCTCAGCTGAAATCTCAGTACAAACTAATTTCACATATTTGAACAAGTACTTTTCTTCTTGGCAATAGGCCTCACTGGTCCAAATATGATAGACTTGGCAAAGTCTTAACATCACCTTTGTACCAAAAGCTCAAGTGCCTCTGGAGCCAAACAGAAGGTATTCTGAATGTAGAGTATTTTGCTATGCACATAGGGTTTCCTCAGGGTATGTAGATTGGGGCAGGAGGAAAAGAAGAGAGAGAGGAATTGATGAAACTCTGAAACAGCCTATTTTCTCATATCCAGCAATTCTTCTTCCACTCCTATTTCCCCGTGTCTAAATTGGGGCAAGGCAGAAGACAACAATTTCACCTGGGTAGTGTATGTCTGTTGAGTTTTGGAAAAATACCCGTCCAGGTCTTTAAGCTGGTGTTCAGCAGTACCTCAGAATACCCTGTATCCTGAGAAGGAGCCCCTTGGCCTATTAATGATGGGAAGAAGGTGGAAAGAGAGTTGACTTCATTGTTCATTGTGTGATGAAACCACGAGGCTGACAGATCTGGTGGAGGAATCTGAGGACAAGACCAGCAGAGGAAGTCAGTAGAGGGGGAGTTTGCCAACAAGGAGTTGCCCGCAAAATGGGAAGAAAGAATGGGAAGGATGGTAGCCAGAAGAAAAAGACACATCTTACAGGATTTTTACATTGGCATCTCAATTCTCATGCCCAAATAAAATGAACTTCTGAACCTACTCCTGTTCACCCACAACTAACCCTTATATGATGAAATGACAGTGCTGAGGCAAATTGTTGTAGGCTGAGAAAACAGTGTTTCACTAAGCCATAGCAGTGATTTCGGTAAGCTGTGACATTTGAAAACACAGACAGACTAGCCTGTCCTTTATTTGCTAGCAGTAGAGATGCCCTGTTATGTTTAATAGGCAACCATAGTCACTAGCTAAGAGTTGACCTCTTAGCTTCAGGGGAAGCTTCAACTGTCAGGGAATCTTGGAAGTATGAAGAAACATGGCACTTTGGTGATAGGATGCATGGAAAAGAGTGCGGGGACAGGAAGAACATCTCCTTGGAAGAAATTCATGTCCCCAAGCAGCTTTTAGCCAGAGAAAGGATGTTTTTGTATCTGTGAAACTCTCTACAGACAGGACCTTGCTGTACAAACCCCATTGCTAACAGCAGCACTATTTTAGGACACCACCTAGGTGAAGAATCCTTATTGCCCTGTTTTTAGCACTGGAAATTTAAAAGATTATGTGTTTTGAAGGACAGCTCTTCTGGCTTGATGCTGATCCTATATTGTATGGATTTTCAGTTTTTCAGTCATTTCAGTTGCCACCAAGAGGTCAGAATGTGTCATCTTGAAGAACCACACATTGGACAGCCAACCACAGCGGGTTTATCACCACCAGACCAGTTCTGATGGTTCAAGGAAGAACCCCACATTTCATGTCAATGAAGAGCAAACCTTTCACTGTCCTCAGGATGTGCCTGCATTGCTCAGGTGAGTGCACACTGTAGAGGCAGGGTGGGTAAACTAATGTGGGCACCAAAATCATGGATCCATGTATAAGTGTGCTTGTTTAAATATACTTCCAGTATCTCTATCCTATACTGCAATCTCAGTTGTTTAAACCACTCTGAAGCACTGAATCTTTGAAATCTCATCATTTCATAGTCTCAGACATCTGGTAAACTCCATCTGTGCTATGGAACTATGCTATTTCAAGGTCATGCATTGCAGTAAGTGATTCCTAGTGCATTTTGGTCCTGTGTGGATTTAGAGTTCTCACAATTAACCAGACAGCTCCCTGCGTCCGGCTGAGGTACAGAAATACCGGGACAATGAATTCTAGAAAAATCGCATCAGAGAATTAATCCATGGGAATGGGTCGTGAAGGGTAAAGGGAAATAGAAATTAGGCTATGAGTGGCCTTACAAAAAGTGAGTTTATAGGAAATAGCAGAGTTGGCAGTTCGCTAAGGAAATGCTGTGAAGCACAAGCACACACCACCTTAGTGCAAAAGAGGGACAGGAATTTTAGTAAGACCAGAATGACTCAATCATTAGCTCCCCTTTGATCTCAGTGTAAGAAGGGAACGTGCAGAAACAGAAATGTAGGTCATCATACTAAGGAGTTATACTAAAATGGTAATACAAGCCTTTTTCATGGAAATTACACTGTAAGTTAGCAAGAGGAATAAAATGCAAGGAAAGTATATAAGTAAAAAAAGGGAGTTCAGGCTTAGGTGTTGCACAATACCAAGAAACAAGGGAAAGCACCAGGGAGGGAGGAAGTAATTTATTTTTTCATTCTTTTCTAATATACTTAACTGCAATCAAAAATAACTAACAAATTCTTGTCTACATATGGAACAATGCATGTGTTGTTTCTGAAATACATTCCCTCTTCTTAATTTTTGTGGCTGTTTGGAAGTCTTGTTTTCTCTCCCAGCATGCAGCTTCTGAAAATGTAGGACATGTGCTTTCTTGTTTCATCATCTAGGTTATTACTGAAATATTAAACAACACTAGACTGGGTCAGGTCTTCGGGATAGTTGTGTGGTACTATCCTCAGTTTTGTCAGTGAACCGCGGAAAATCACCAGGTCCAGTGTTCCCACCTGCCCTGCTCCCACGTTAGTGCTGCCATCTAACATAAGACAGGGAACTAGCCTGTTTATAGGCACATCATGAAAGACAATATCAGAAACTTTACTAAAATCAAGATACAGAATGCATACTGCTTCCTCCTACTCAAATGCCTGCTAATGGATCATAGGAGAGAAATACTTTGATTTGACACAATTCGTTCTTGGAGAAGAACATATTGGTTGTCAGTTACCTCCTTGTTTTCTTCCAGGTATTTACAAATAGTTTAATAATTTGTTTTAATACTTTTTTCGAGAGAATGAGATTAGAGTGACTTATCCATAATACTCTACTCTTCCTTTTTTCCCTTTTTAACATATTTATCCTCTTCAGGCTCCTGGACTTCTCACCTGCCTTCTTAAAATGTTGAGGGTAACCACCAGTGCCTCTGAGACCGCTTACCATGTACTTGACAACAAATGTTGTCAGGCCCAGCTGATTTAGTCCAACCTCCTCAAGTAATTTCTCACCCTTTCTTTCTCTGTTCAAGCGTAAGTGTCACAATTAAGTGGATCTAGAAGAGCAGTGCTGGTGTGGGAGCTTTGTGAGTAGTGGAAATGCAGCTTTGACATTGCAGCTGTCTTGGCTGCACTGCCTTACTGTCTCCAGGAAAGCAATAGAAGCTAAGATGTGCCTACAAACCCTCAGATTTTTTACAAGGTGAGTGACACAGGTTTCTTGGGGCAGGTGGCAAAAACTAACTGCCTCTTTCCATTTTGGGGCAGCAGGATCATGCATGACTGAAAGGTATGTGAAAATCTGGCTCTTCCCAGCTTGAGGGTCAGGGGCTGTTTTGGATATCCAGGCATTTCCTACACAAGAACTATCTTTTTGTTATCCTGCCTCTCTCTCATCGCTCTGTGGGAACATCGTAAATGTAAGAAAGCAAATAGGCTTATGAGCGTTAGGGGAAAATAAGAAGCTTCTTATATCCTGTACAAGGGGAAAAGAAACCAGTAGCGTTTAGCCTTTTGGTGGTGAAGAAAGAAATCCCCCAGTTTCTGTGTCTTGTTTGGGGCAGAGGGTCCAGTCATACTGTGGTACATGAAGCAGCTGTGTGCATTGATTAAGGGAGCTCATTTTTCTGGCCAAGGAAATCCAGCTGTGGTTTGTGGAATTGTCTTTCACAGCTCTGCCAGTTACTTCCCATCTGAAATCCCCCAGATTGTGGAGGCAGTGGGCACAGTGAATTCGGCTGCCGAGCACCATCAGGCTGCAGGGCGTTCTTCCACCGTGTAACATGAAAGAGGGGCAGCTCACTGGGGTGCGATCGTGAGCCTGGCACGTTGCGGGTCCCCCAAACTGCCCTCATGCAGGTGGCACGTACTGCCTTTGGGGACGCACACTGAGACGCACATGGGGATGGAGAGTTGCAGGTGTTACCTCAGCTCTCAACCCTGAACTCGCCACCCACGGGTTCACTGCAGCAAGTCAGGAGCTGCAGGGCTCTGCAGCAGCCCTCTCAGGCCTTGCCCCATCCCTCTGGCCCAGAGATAGGTCTCAGAAGATGCCATGATGACCCCTGTGACAGTCTTGGGCAGCTCTCTGCAAGCAGCACAAAGAGCAGCTGAGGGCACAAGTGGGGCTCGCCAGCCTCTGGGGAACGCTCTGGTGTGGTCCCCGACTGTGAGGAAGACATGCCAGCGGTGACCACAGTAGACAGAAAGAGGTCTGCAGTGTAAGAGATTGAAGGCACCACGTTTCACGGTACAGCATGGACATGGTCACTCTGCTCTTGAGGGCCCTCGAGCTGAACAGCAAGGAAATGCCATCTGCCCCGAGCTTGCTCCTGCTGTGTATCACAACCAGCGGTTGTACCCCTAGTTACTCACTTTATCTGGGAAGAGACTAGAAAAGGTTCAGTCTCCTTTCCAATAGAGTAAGGGTCTTCTTGCAAGCAGTAATTTAGAGGTGACTTGTGGGGAAATTTTCTTTTGGGCTTGCTCTCACTTTTTTAACATCTGTGGGGAAGGTCTAAAATGTACTAGTTTGGGTTTCTTTTCTGCTTCTCTTTTATCTTAGCACTATCATGACCTATATCTATAAATAAATACATAACGTCTAAATATATGAGAAAAAAAATCATGATTGGATTGCTTGCTTTGCTAGAGGATTGCCTGAATGCCTTGGTGTGCAAAACCTGACGTGCTCACTACAGAACTGACGCTGGTGCGTTTTCTAAAATAAAAATAAATTCACCCACATGTTCAATTGCTCAGTGCAGTTATGTGTGTGTAAGGGAAAACATACATCATCATAAACTTAAACAATCTTGTCTAAAAATCCTATAGCTACACAGTTTATTTTACTCTTTTCTCTTGGGATGTTATTGTTTTGTAATTACTACTGGGTTTAAACACATCTGAATTGCTAAAGTAATCATAATAATTAATAAAAATTGACAAGCCCATCTTAAAAATGACAGCAAAAAATATAAGGACATATTATTTTTCCTTTGTAAACCAATTTCAACCTCAGAGAAAATGGCACATTTTGAAGTGTTTACTACAGACTACATTACTGGAATAGGTAGATACAAAAATAGATGAACGTTTATAAAAAGCTGTAGCTACTTGGTTGAAAATAGTTTTATTTCTTACTCAGATAGAAACCAGTAAATGTGTCTGAGGAGAAATGGCTTATAATGATTACCCAGAAACTAAGAGAGAAGTGTGACAAATAGTTCACATCTTTTATATATGGAACAATTACTGCCTGTTTTATTCTGATTTAGGTCTTACATTCTTATCCCAAGGAAAAGCAAATTTTTTATAGTTGTTCTCCCTAGCTTCTTGTTTTACAGCTTTAAGACACCTGCTTTCCTCCCATCTTCTTACCGTCAGCAGTGGAGTTCTTGGTGGGAATTGCAGCTCATGGATCTCCTTAGGTCACAATACCCACGCAGTACTGGGGAATGTTTAAGGCCTGCTTGAGCAAGGTAAATAAACAAGTGCCACCATTAGGTATACAAATAATTCTAAGTTAGTGGAATAACTCAGTGTTAAAGTTACCTACCATGCTGACTCATGTCCCAGTGATTTTGTAACTTTTTTTCTGTGATAAGCCTGTGAACAAGTTTTCTTTTAAATAAGCTATTATGTTCTCACAGAGCACTTTTAGCTTTCAATATGTCACTTACTGCATACACATCTTCTAACCTTCCAAACCCACATCTTTGCCAGGCTGCCAATGTGAAATAAAGATCTGGATCTTTCCCCTGAGCACTTCCTGAAATCTTTTTTTTTCCTGCCATTATATAAAGCACTGTGGTGCTCTTTCATTTAAGCTTGCCATCTGGATGTCATTCTTGATTTTGTCTCTTTTTAACTATGCGTATTCAGGCTAGACCTGAAATGACGCAGCTTCTTTCTATGTAATGATTCTAAAAGCCGTACTTTCCTTCCCAGGCGTTTCATCAAAACTTTGGTCATGTCTTCATCATCTCAGGTCTTGGTATTTCAAGTTCTTCCTCTCTGTTATGAAATCCTGTGTTTTCTACCTCCCTAAGGATATTCAAACTGGTGCTGCAAAATTTGCTTTCCTGATTGCATGGGTCATACAAAACCCCTTTCAAGTCATCTTCCACTGCTGCCTTGTATCAGTCACAAGTTTCTTGTCTTCACCTTTTAGGCACCTCACCACACAGCCTTTCCTACGTTAGCTGATCTTGAAATCAAACTTAGTGTGTGTTGTATCCTCATCTCCATGTCCTTATTCACATTCAACCCCTTGTCTCCTGAAACCAGCCTCACAGCAAGAGCTCCTGATCTCTGCTGGGGCTGAGTGCAGGGAGTAGACTGGCACTTCCAGGGCTGGTTCTGCCCCGGCTGCCCCAGTACCCTCCTCTGAAGGGTCTAGCTTCTATCCATTGACAGCACGGGGAGTACAGGACAACTGTTTCATGTATATAATTGCTATGATGCACAGATGTTTGAACGAACACCCAAGGCTTTAGACAATAACATCTCTGTACTTGAGATTTTCTCCCTCTACCTATGTTTGCACAACAAAGAGAAAAAAATTCTTACCGGGATCTTTGGATACATCTATAAAACTACATAAAAAATGCTGTTCATTAATTGCTGGCCATCTCTTGTTTTTCTGTCATCATTACCTTGTGCTTTGCAAGAATATCACTCTATCTGTGAAACTGGATTTCATTACCAAAATGAACACAAATGTTTGTAACAAACACAAAGAATTTGACAGTTATAGTTTTTTGCAATAGAATCTTTTTAAAAGTAATGGATAGTTGTGTTAATTGTTTTAATCCCTTAACATATCTGTCAATGTTGTTTAAAAAAAACAACAAGATTTTCTTGTAGAATTCACAAGATTGGATAGCCACATCAGTGAGAATGGCTATTTAAAAGGATACATAAATATTCAGTGAGGATAGGTATTCAAAAGATTATGGAAACCTAAAAAAAGATAAGGGAAAATAAAAATGTGTGGCTTTCTATGTATCTCTAAACCAAGAAATCAGATATCCTGTTGCAATAGTTTGCACAGAGATTAGCATGTTCTTAAAACTCGCTTAAAATCTGCTTTTCATGTCAGTGCCATTCCTGACAGTGCAGTTTACTAGTTACTGTACTAATAGCCAACTCAGAGATTGTAACTGTATTTTTATTAAAAAAACACCTAATACTCAATAAGCCAGCTGCAGTTCAATTTCTGTTTTCACTTCATCATAGTCTGCACTTTGGTATTTCTTAAGCTAGAGAATGTAACTAAGAATTAGGAGAGAGGGCTTGTCTGCTGGCTTAATACTCACACAGGTTCCTGACCCTGACAGTGGCCAGTAAGTGATTCGTAGGTGAGAGCACCAGAACCAGGACTCGTGGAAAGTATCTCGTTTCTAATAACTAACCTGCCTCGACACTGCCAGTGTTTTAGAAACTTCCCGACGCAAACCTGTGTCCCTGATCGCTGTGCTTAGTAGCTGCTTTATGCTCTGTGACTTTGTCTATCCTTTTGTCACTCAGATGCAGTTTTGTTTTCCACAGCCCCTTGTGGCAGTGACTTCCACAGTTCCATGATTGTGTCTGTGGAAAACAATATCTTTTTTTGTTCAAACTTGTTTCTTCATGCTATCGCTGGGTGTCCCTTAGTTCTCCTACTTTGAGACTTTGTTCAACATCTCTGTGCTGCTTAGGACTTTACAGACCTTTGTTATATCTCCCACTCCCTTATCTTTTTTTCCAAACTGGAAAATCTTAGACTATGTATTCTGTCCTGTGGGAGTTGTTCCTTATTTCTGATCAGCCAGGGCAATACAGAAACGGATGTGAAAAAGCGGCTTATCACTATGGAAGAATATCAAACCAAGGGGGCCTGCCATTTCTCTTCCAAAATGCAGCTGTGAATCCCAGTGGCGAAGGGTTTCCCTCGTTTCCCTCTCATACAGTTACCCCATTAATTCATGAGGTATCAGTTTGTTTCCTCTGTGTCAAACGCTCCTCCCTTCCACTGAACCAGAACAAGCGTTGAAAGATGTTATTTATTATGTTGTTTTTGTTTTTACAGTTTTGCTTTTTTTTAAGCAGAGAAATCCAGTGCAAGAACTGCAATGTTCAGCATGACAAATTAGGAAATGGTAGGATCAAGTTTACGGGTACACCATTGATTTATTCCCTGTGTATATACGGTATCATGCTAGTTCTTAATTAGCTCCACAAGACGTTATTTCTCTGTTAGTCACTGTCAGGCAGACAGCTAACTAACCAGGTCTGTGCAGGGAAGGAGGCTCCTGCCTGTGGGACCCTCGCCTCATTTGTTGCAGTGCCAAAGTGTGTCAAATGCAGAAAGTCTGGGTTTCTTGGGTGAATAATAGAAGCCTACCTGGATTGCTGTCCCTGCCTCCCCACACAGCTTCAGTGTTGTACTGGGCAAGTCCCTTCAACAAAGCTTCCATACGTGGTCGCTCCTTCTCTTTTTGTTTTTTTTCCAGGTTGGAGGAGTGTGTCTACACAGACTTGTTGGCGTGGCTACGCCATTCAGGAATGCGATCACAACTGACAGTTCTGTGCTGGCAAAAGGCTTGTACGTATGTTTATATATGTACAAATGATATGATTTTACTGCTATATTTGTCTTCTAAAAGAAGGGAAGGAGGGGAAGAGAAGAAGGATTTACCTGAAAGTGGGTCTACTAGCAGAAGTTCTGCTTCTTTGTAGTATGTGCAGTGGCCGCATAGGGTTTTGGATGTCCAGAAACATGTCAGACAGTAAATTATTACCAAAATATGTAGGTCACTACTTAAAGTGGTAGGTAGTGACTATACCACAGGTTGCAGCCCAAGTGCTCTGACTGTGTACAGAGAAGAATAAGCGTGGGACTGTGACCCTGGGTACCACTCGGGAGGAGAGGGTGGCCTTGATCTGAATGGCCTAAATGAGCGGGAAACCCATTCACGTGCATGGTCACAAGAAGACCTGATGCAGACTGCGGAAGGGCTAAAGCCTCCATGACTTTTTTCCCCCCCCTTTCCCTCCTGGTGAAACTGTGCCAGACATTAACGACGCTTTGGCCTTAACCCCCTCCGTGCCTGGCTCGGCATCTGTCCGCAGGGGGCTAACACCTCCCTCCCCACCTCGTGGGCACTCAGAGGGGTTCATTAATGCTGAGGAAGCACCCCGCGGCGGGAGGGCGGGCGCCCCAGTGCAGCCCCGTGAGGAAACCAGTCTTTGCCTCTGCAGCGCTGTTTGGAGGGAGAGCGCGGAGCGGAGGGGTGACCCAGGGACCCCAACGGAGAGCTGTGGTGCCGAGGAGCTGGATCAGGGTACCGGGCTGCTGCCCCGCTGGGCTCGGCCCGGCTCCCCGAGGGGTCCCGCTGCCGCCGGGCCGGAGCGGCAGGCCCCGCCCCCTCGTGCATATAGACGCTGTCATTACCATGCTGATGCGGCGGGCCCCGCCCCCGGCGGCCATTTGTAGCCGCGGCGCCCTGGCTGCGGGGGCGGGCGGTGCTCGCTCGGCTCGGCTCGGCTCGGCTGAGCTCGGCTCGGCGCTGTCGGCGGCGCGTAGGGGCGGCGGGGCCTGTGGCTGCTCAGCCCCGGCGGGCCGAGGAGGAGGGAGGAGGAAGAGGAGGGAGGCAGGCGCCGGACCCGGCGGCGGCGCTGCCGCGATCGGCTCCGCTCGGCTCCCCCATGGCCGCGGGCTGCAGGGACGGCCCGGGGCAGGAGAAGTACCGGCTGGTGGTGGTGGGCGGCGGCGGCGTGGGCAAGTCGGCGCTCACCATCCAGTTCATCCAGGTGAGGCGGGAGCCGCTCCACCCGGCCGCGGCGCCGGGGCCTGGGCGCTGCCCGGCGCGCAGCGCGGGGGGGCCGGGGCCGGCGCGGCGGGCGGCAGCTCCCGGAGGCGCCGCGGGCTGGTGGCGGCGGCGGGTCTCGCCGCGCTGCCGGGCGGGGAAGCGGGAAGCCAGGGGCGGGGAGGCGGCGGCGTGACCTTGAGGGGCCCGGGGCGGCGGTTGGGGCGCGGCGCTCGGGGCGGTGCGAGCCCCCGGGAAGGTTCTGGAGGGCGGGAAGGGGCGGAAGCCGCCCCCGGCCCGACGGGCGCCTCCGACGGGGGCCGGCGGCGCTGGGGTGGGGTTGCGCCCCGCCGGGACCGCGGGGCGGCCAGGGGTGTGGGACCGGTGGGCTCCCGGCGGCGCGGGTGGGGTCCGGCCCCGCGCTCTGCCCGGCGGCGGGCAGCCGCGGGAGCAGGGGTGCTTGGAGTCCGGCTCCCACATAGCCGCTGCGGGGCCGAGCCTGCGCCTCTTGTGCCGGGCCCGCGAGGGGGAGAAAGGTCCGGGAGTCCCCCAGAGAGGAGGGGACGTGCTGTGCTAGTGCTGATCGGCCGCCGCCCCCCGAGCTCTGGCTGCTGATGCTTCAACTTCTGGATAATCCAACTTTTTTTCCTATGCGTTTTTCTAGTAAAAAACATCACAGAATAGGTGATGTAAAGTGTGCGTATCAGCCTTGTGAGGAGGAGCCCTTTTTCCTGCCCCACCACTAATTCAGCCATACCCCCTTTATTTATTTCCATTTTCTGCCCTGTTGCGTTTAGTGTTTCTGCTGCTGTCACAGGAGCGTTATTGACCTACCTCTTTCTGTTTATGGTGGAAGGAGAAAAATAGTTGCGTTCTGCTTGCTTGTATTGCTGGTAGCAGACGAGCAGAGAGAATGACTTTTTGTTTTGTTTCCTTCAATTCCACCGAGAAGAGGCTCTTTAATATTCTACCAACCCTTAAGGTAGACCGTTTGACAGCAAGCTTGTCTTCAATGCTTGGGGAAATGATATTCTCCAAAATTGTTATGTTAGAACAGACGATCTGATAGCAAATAGATTTATGTTTTTACTTCCTATTTTCTTCACTAAGGCATGCGCCCATGTGTTCGTTAGCTGTAATATTCTGCCGAGAGTTTAAGCTCTGTAGCATAGACTAATTAACTACATAGAAAACAGCAGTTTCGAAATCTGGGTAAGTCCCAGATACTGAATGCTTAGAAGATCTGGTATTGTACAGGATATTAAAATAATTGATGCTTTAGGAGAAGTAGTTCTTTGGAAATTAGTTTGAACGGTGTGTTTGAGGTGGAATGTCAGTCTGTGGCACAGGTGCCTCGTTTGTCGGACGTGTAGGTAGCTAGTCAGATACTGGTAAGATGCTGACTGGCTGGGCTGTTTGAAGGTGATGGGGCTAGAACAATTGCAGTTCTCTTGGTCTGTGTGGATTAAATTCCTCATTGCTTTTATATGCCTATAATTAATAATTGTGGTTGACTGAAGCTGGTTTAGAGTGCCATTCACTCAAATGTGGTACTACTGCTTTAGGTGGTATTGCCTGCGTCTTCCTGTGGAAACCTAAACTGGTGTGACAGTAATGTGTGCAGCTGGATGTGACTTATGCTCAGTTCTGAGATGCTGCTGTCTTGGAAAACATTGCCAAATGGATCTCTGGAGTCCCTGGTCATGTTAAAGGCTTTTGGATAATTAGAACTTCTCAAAAGATAAAAAAAAATTCTTTAATTTCTATTGAAGATATAAAGAGAGAAGAAAAAAAGTGAAGCTCACATTTAATGTCATGATATGTCCATTTATTTTAATAACAGTAAGGTTCTCCTGAGTACTGGATTATTTCAATATTTGAGTGCTGGTATATATTCATCCTTTGAAGTAAAAGCTTGAGCTACACCCCTGAAGAAAGAAAAGTTTTGGCTCAAGTGCTGTGACTGACACTTGTCTTCCAGGGAATATCTGTAAAAGAGGAACCTGTGTCTGCTTTGTCACATATAAGAATCTCTGCAAATTAATAGCAGAAAAAGGAATAGCTCACTTTGAAAGAGTGGAACAGCACTGTAGCATTGAGCTGACATGTTACAGGTGAATTTTTCAAAACAACTTATTGTCAGTTTGTATTAAATTACCTACATATTTTTGCTCTCTCAGCTGTTTCATCTTGAGATAAAATCTTGCCACCACAAAGTGTGGTTTAGAAGAAAATTCAACCTTCTGAAAACAATTAGAAATACCTGGGAAATAAGGACTTTCTGAACAGAACCTCAGGTGCCTTAGAGAAAAGCTTTATATTGTTTCCGTGTAGTTGTAGTGTAGTTACAGACAATAAGAGATGAGGCTTGGTGTATTATTTATATACCACAGTATCTTCCTGAGCTCTTAAAGCTTGTGATGTTATCGAGCGTGTGCGATGCCACGCAGCCACTTCTGAGTTTCTGTATGGCAAGTGTATTGCCGAATACATTGTTTGTCTTTTATGACTGCATAGAAACTGCTGCAAATTGTTTTAAAATTGATTACAAGCAAGTCATGTGCTTCATTTTTGGAATTTCTTAGGATTAAGTGACAAACTCGTAGCTGCCCTTGCTAGACATGGATCAGTAGTAGCTCTTGCTACATGACAAATCTTGATGTCAGTGAAGGATTTCAATTCTCTTTTGCTTCTTTATTGCTTGTCTTCAAAATGTGGCTGTTACCAGCTCAGTTTTGAAGCTTAAAAAGGAAGATTTCTTCTGATATTAGCAAGTATTTCCACACTTGATCTTGCTTTCCTATAATCCTGTATTTCATTTTCAGTAGATCGGTACTTAAGTACAGTTACTCTTGCGTCCACTTCAGCACTGCTGATTATTTTCCAGTAGGCAAGACTACTGGGGTGATAGGATGTCATGGGAAAGCATGTGCTGTGATTTATGCCGTATCTTTGAAAAACTACAGAGGATTCATATTTGAAAATGGGAGAACTCTTCTTTCATTTCAGATTAAATAAATGAAAACAAGCAGAGCCAAGGATGCAGGAAGAACCAGTTCATCTTCTTTCTTTTGCCAGCTTTCTGGGATTTGTGCACAGTGCATCCGTCTTTTCCAGCCTTGTTTAGGTATTGGTGGTGAAACAAATAGCATTCGTTCTTATAACAGTAGTAATGGCTGAGGTTGGACTCTTGTTGTGGTAGTGATCAGCACGTGAAGTTCTTCTGTGCACAGTGTCCTGTGTGCAAGAGTATCAGTTCCTGAAGATTGTTGTGCCTCAGTTTGAGCTGAAATAACAACGTTTTGTAAGGAGGCTGAGTGAGCAAACCCATGTCATACAATCAAAGTTCCTGCATGTACTGGGTTCAGCATCATTGTGCAGTAGGAATGGTGCATGAGATGTAACTGGTCACTTGTGTATAATTGCCTGTGATCTTGAGTTCACTTTTCAGAAGCTCATCTAACAACTTGGAGAAACTTTAGAGTACAAATTAGCAGATCAAAGCTTTCAGTGGTTAGATGACTGGTGTTCCTCAAAATTCTTCCTCTGGGGAGATAAACACTGCTCAATATTGCTGTTGGTGGGTCAGGATTTCATCCTGGAAATATCAAATCATTTCCTTTAAATCAGGATATGATATATGAACTTACTGCTGTTGAGTCTGTGCACTGTTAAGACAGGAAGTGAAGACGTTTTAATTCTAGAGGAGAGTTGATGGGATCTATTGCAACCATAAACTTTAGGAAAAGCAGCAGTGGATGATAGTTCAACATTATACCGCAGTATCCTGTAAAACTGTATGTGGTAGAACAAAGTATTCCTTCTCTTACTTAAACATGATGCTCACATCCCAAGAGGCAGAAAACTTTTAAAAAGCATTGCAGCCAGTTAACTGGCCTCTTAGCAGGCTGATATATTTGGGAGTGTGAGCTGTGCAGAGCACACAGCTGTTGCCACAATAGCTTTTCTCCAGCTGTCATGCAGAGGTCTGTCACAAAATACCCCACATTCCCTTCTAACCCAGCCCTTTGTAATATTCAGGTTTCCTTGCTCAAAGGGAATACAGCCTAGCAAATACCTAATCACCCTCTACATTTTTTTTTTATCCTGCAGTTGCCATTTTTTTATGCTTTTTTTTTTTCTGTTAAACTGAACAATGTATACTTAGCTTTAGCAGTATACAGCAAGAAAACCACTAATATTTTATTCTTTCAAATCTGCTCTGCAAGACAGTGGATGCTTTTGATCAGAGTTGTTAATTATTTGTCATACTGTTTTCCTCTTAATAAAACTGTAGCTTTTGTTTTCTGTCAATGATGTATAATTTTGTGTACGCAGACTTTGGTGACTTACAAGAATGTATTAGTTAATAAATGTCACTAGAACCATGAGATGGTGTTGACTGGATGTAATTCAGTGTGGGTGAGTTGAGCTTAAGTTTGTCAATCAGCTTAATGTTAACTACGGTTACACATGAATGTGTTTGAGACTGCTAAAACGCTTAATGTGATACAAAATGTATGTAGGGGTTCTGTGTTTGGGTTTTTTTGTTTAATTAGTTCATGCTGTATTACAAATTTGACAGTAAGAATTAAGCTTGTAAAAATGTTTTTCAGACTGCTCTTAAACTCCCGGTAACAAGTTCTGATTGGAGCTGAGCTTACTGTTGTACTAACTAGTGAGTAAAACAAGTCTGATGTAGATTTGTTGTGTCTTTAATGTTAATATCAGACACTTGTCTAAAAGCAAGCATATATGACTTGCAGATGGGTGGTGAGCAGCTGTTCAGACTTTTTTTTCCCTTTCCTTTTCCAAGCTGCTACTTTGATAAAACTATTAGTTCTCATTAACTAGCAATAAAGCTACAGGTGCGTTATCTCAGCATATCTTTTATCTCTGATATAGCTGTTGGGCAAGAAAATAGCTTGTTCTGAATTTTATGGTAAAGCTCTAAAATAGAGTAGTAAGCAGATTGAAAAGCAACAACTGAAAATGCAGCTGGTGTTTGAGCCAGCATGCTAAATGTTTGACAGACCCCGGTGTCTCGGTATACTACTTCTGTATGCTAGACTTGGGGGATCTGCAAATCCCCCTGCAGTTTCTGGGTATTCTGATTAACTGTTGCTGACCATCAAAAAAAAAAAAAAAGGTCCTCAAGTAAGTGCATAAGAATATCAAAGGAATAAAATGCCATGAATTCCAGGCTGCAGATTCATGCAGGGCTATGCTAGGACTGGTATGCTTACATTTTGATAAAGTGTGGGGCCTTCTTATGGTAAGTAGTAGTACAGTGTAACACAAGGTGATAGAATACAGTTCTGGAGAGCAAGCAACTGATTGTTGACATCTATTGAGGTTAAAGGTAGGAAATAAAAATCCTAATCGAAACAAAGCACTTGTGATGCAGTCACCTGGAATAATAAGGGCTGCTTGTTGCATTTCTTTTGAAACTTGAACTGCTTGGCTCCTTGCTTTCAAAAGTACTGCTACCAAACAACAGGTATGTCTCACTCTGGTTAGTTGTAGCCCTACAGCCTGGGAAATGTAGTAAGTGACTTCAGGCTTGACTTGCAGGCAAGAAGGGAGCATTGGTTTGCATGTTAGTGTTCTGGTATAGCTGGCAATGGTATAATGCATCATAAATTGCCAGCAGCAATGCCATTTATGAATGTACATATAGGGTAGAACTGAGCTGGGTTCAAAAGCTGGCATAAATTTGGAGTAGTGCTTAAACTTTGAGATACTGATCATTCTGGTATTGAGGAATTTAAAATCCTTTCCCAAAGTGAAATTCCTTTGGGATAACTTAAACCATACTGCAGTCAGAAAGCACCTTTCCATGTGTTAACCCCTAGCAGCAGTTGCTTATATAGCAAGTAAATATTGACATACCTTTTGGTTTATCAGGTTGTCTCCTACTGCCACTTGCACAAGGAGTACTGGCACAGCTTCCCAGATTACTGGCTGCCGTGCCCTTTGCACTGTTAGGGATGAATAGGCAGCCGCTGGCCCATAGCCCTGTTCCTCCTTCCTGTGCTAGAGGGAGAGGCTCCTGCTTCTGGTTTTGGCTGAAACTATGAATTCCAGTATGCAGTAGAGGTGGTAGAGGGTAACTTTTATAAGTAGAGCCCTTATGTTGAGAGAACTTTGAAGGACCAGAATGGCTCGTGTTTGTATACCTTACACAACCTGTCGGCATTTACTGAAAGCACTACCAGCACTGAAATGTGACCGAGCTTCTTGATATACCCAGCTTCATGAAGTGAAATGTAACAGTCTTCCTGCTAGCTGGTAGGAAGGTAGGTTTTTTGCAGACCTTCCTAAATGAGTCACTCTTCAGGTCTAGACTGGTAGGACACAAGTGGATAATTTAACTGTTGGTTCTGACTATTCAGGTGTCTTAACTGCACTGATTTGGTAGTCTTGTCTTCAGTTATGGCTATAAGCACTGTTAAAGGAAAATGTAACATCCAGGTAAATTATTACGAATGTGTTCTATTTCAAGAAGTATTAAAAATTGAATTAAAAATTAAATCACCCCTATAATTGCCCTCTTTTTTTTTTTTTACTTTTTCCAGTTGTTTTGCATAAAACATGCCCAAAGATTTCTGGATGTAACTTTGGTCAACCGAGACAAATTTTTACTGAAAGGGGTAAACCGAACGTGCTCCACATTGAAAAGTGTAGTTGTAAATAATACAGTTAGGCAATGGTTGCCTGGCAAATGGTTTTCCTTGCAAAGTTGCTGGAGTTGGGTCTTGAAATGCTGACAGATAGTAGCAGTACCCTGTTAGTGCAAATTGACAGAGGTGAATTGGATCTTGGGTGAATTATTTCTATCTGAGCAGTGAGTGAAGCCCTACCTTATTTGTCTTGAACTGTATCTTTCTTTACTAAGAGAGTTATGCCCTGTGACTGTAAACAAATTTTCCTCTTGGCTCCTTTTTACCTTCTGTTCTTTGCCATTTTTTATGTTCTGTCTCACAGCTTGAGTGATTGCAGCTTGGGTCCAGGATAGCCTGTAAGGCACTCCATGGGAACAGGTAATACAAAAGAAAATATTTCTTTCCTCTCTTTATAACTTAATTACTTGAAGTAGATAGCAGACAAAAAGGATGTTTTCTTAATCTGTTTGCTTTGCCTTTTCTTACTTATTCTCTGATGAGGACATACCATGCACATACTTAAGCTAGTCACATCCCAGTGTATAAACTGCCTGATATGCATCACTGCTTCTAGATGGAACTTCCATGAGATTACAGCCACTTTCTAACATAGGTTGCTTGCTTTTACTAGTTGCTTCTAAGAGGGCTGGCTGGAATGCAGCGCACTGGCTGTTCGTGGTTAAGTTAAAGGTCACATATTCATGTTTGAAGTATCTGATCTTGCGACTAATCAAGCATTGTGCGCAATGGTGCCCGTCATTAAAGCGAGGTCAGGGTTTCTTATCAGCCATTGGAAAGGGAAAGGCTGGAGAACTTGCACTTTAGCTGTCCTCAGGTATACACCGAGCCTCCAAGCTGAGCTGGGTGCGGGTTACTGAGGACAACTGTGGTGCGCTTCAGTAGTTAGGTGGGAAGTGCTGTAAGCTGTACCTGTTGGAGATGGAGATCCTTTTGGATCATTTTCTGTGGTGATTTTTGTAAAAAAAAAAAAAAAAACAACCCAAATGTGCTCACACAAAAGCTCACAAAGGTCCAAAAAGGAGGAGGTACAGTTCCAGCGTGGAGCTTCCCAAAACCTTGATGGAAGGCAAGGGCTCTGTGTGTGGCCATGAGGGCTATGCTGAAGCTGTGGCAGGTTGGAGCAGTGTGCTGGTGCAGCTGGAGAAACTGGAAGGCCTTGAAAGTGAGGGCAAGGTAATTGTTTATTTGCTTTTTAGAAGGGACAGCACAAGGCTAAAGAAATGTTTTAACTTTTCAAGCATGAAGAACAGGGCTTTGCTGTAACTGAGGGTTTAATTGGATAAGTTAGTACTACCAGTAGGGACAAATGCTCAACAGGTCTCCGTGCCACCACAGCAATTTACCACTATGCCTATTTACTCCATCCAGTTCACTGAAACTCTGCAAGTACTCAGAGTTAAAAATAACCAGGGAACGTTTTTACCCGGGATCAGTTACCCTGTCTGGTTCACTGTGTGGCTCTGCAAACAACTTCATCTGGCAGTCGTGCTTGTTTAACCAGACCTGCATCAGCTTCTCAGTTGTGTCCAGAAAGTAAATTGTAGTTTCTGGAGAATCTAGAGAGGAGTGAGCTCAGATGGTAGGAATGTATGCAAAAGGGTGCTATTAAAGATAGCATAAAGTACTAGCTGCTAGGACCAGCGTGCATAATAATTAACTAGATGTTGGCACTGACAGATAAAAATGCTACAGTTCAGGCAAAAAAAAAAATTAGTGTAACGCTAATAACCAAAGTATTCTGCAAAGATCTTTATGCAGAAGACATATGAGAAGTGTTATTTCTCGGCAGATTAACCTTAGGTACACATTCATAACTACCATCTATGCCACTTTCCTCAAGCCTTTTAAGCCAGAAAATAAACTGAGCTTCCCCAAAACTTACAGGAAGATTGTTTTTTCCAGTCCTGTTCTGAGTATTTTGTAACTGTAGTGATACAGTTTGTTGAGTCACTAGTTATATTTGTTAGGAAAAAGTGAAATTGTAAAAGCACTGCAATTACCATTTTGAGTTTTTCTGACAAAAATGACTTGCTTAACTCATACCACAGGGCATCTTCAGCATTCCTCATTTAAGCAGATATAAATCTATAAACCTGCAAGCAACTCTGAATATTTTGCTTCTTCTGTGGTAAGTAGACCATTAAATGGTAGGATGCCAGTAGTATATCTGTGTGAAAAATCTGGCATCTTTGGATAGAAAAGTGATCTGCTGAACTTCTTCTGTACTAGCCTTAATTCTATGTAAGTAAGGTAAATGGGATTACAGTAGCATGCACCGCTTGAGGTAGGGGGCTTGTAAATGTTTTTCCTAATAGTATATCTGTTTGTCTCTCCTTTGTGAAGCTCTCTTATAATCATGTGTAAAAAGTAGTTGTTGATAATATACTTGTGTGTGTGCTACCAGCTCTACTACTTAAGAAAAGAGATCTTGTTATAAATGCATGCAATGTTTTCCTCTACTAGATCACACCAAGCAGTCTAACGCGCGCACACACACACACACACACACCCCCCCCAAAAAAAGTAATGGTGTTGTATTTAAAAGGGTTCTGGCTTTGCATGACCCAGCAATACGAAGAACGCAATTGTATTTTAATTTTGTCTTGCAATTTCAGTTGCTTTTTAGGATTTTTTTTCTAGTGGTTTGTCTTCAAAGTCCTGCAGAAAAATAGTATCCTTGCATCTCTCCTGCCTCCCCCGGACTCCAGACAAAGCTATCTGAATCTTGACCTCATGTCGCGATTGAGATTTCTGAGACACAAATATGTGCTGTATCTTTTTGATTTCCCCTACTTTGACTTTCCTTTAACTGAAGTCCCTCCTCCCTGTGAACCAGGTTCTCACCTTACTGGGAGTTCTCAACCTGAGATCTTGCTTGAGGTCTTAAAATACCACTGGTGGAGATGATATCCTCCTGTGCTCAGCAGCACTCCTGCAGTGCTAGAGTGAATTTGGGAGACTTTGTTGGTAGGTTGTATGCCATGCTAAACAACTTCCAGACCCTCAAATTTGAAAGAGTTAGAAAGTAAACCTGTGAAGCCGAAATCCTTCTTAGCACACAAGCAGGGTAAAGCAACTTTATCGGTTAAGCCAAATGTGTCTTGCCCTACAGTCTGAGAGTTTTAAAGCGAGAAGTTTTAAACTCTGGAAATATCTTATTTCTGTCTCTGTAGGGGTAGGATCTTTGTGTGGTGATTTTTTTCTTTTTTTTTTTTCTAGAAATGAAGTGTTCTGCCTGTGGCATCCAATGGATGGACCACTTTGAATGTCCTGCCTTGTTCCTTTTAATGCTGCCTCTTACAGGTTGTCACCAGTCAACAGTGCTGTTGACTGCTTAGCTTTGGTTCAGATGATTGTGCTTCTAGCTTTAAGTCCCAAAGTCTCTTCCCATAAACTAGGGGAAAAGGTATACAAAACCACTGTACAGGCTTGTGTATGGCTGAACTATTTCTCTAGCTTTCGGTGCGATGTTTTATGTTATACAAGTGATACTGCCAACTGCTAAAGTACAAAACCTTCAGGTTCTCTTCTTGTTTGATTGCTGCAATAACTAAACATTTAAGCTCTATTTCATACCTGGTTCATTGGAGGATTAATCATCTGCAGGCACTCTCTGAAAGAAATAATTGGAAGGGGAATTGGGCTGCTTACTGTAACTTCTTGAACATGATTTTAGCCTTAAATGTTACATGAAAACAGGTCTTAAGCAGTAAAGAAAATTTAAGATGCTTCTGCTTTTAGCAGTTATGCAGTTTGTAACTTGCTCTGTTGCATCACTTCAGGCACTGGGGGTGATGCTATAAAAAGGATTGCAAAAACCCAGGTAAAATTCTCTGTAGCTAATGTGGACCAATGCAGTTATGCTGAGATCCGGGCGCAGGCAGAGCGTGTGGGGGAGGGATGGGACAAGCAGCAACTTCTGTGGTGGGTTAACCACTGAAGACGATGTGTGCACAACTGCATGAAGCCTTGTGCAACAGGGGGGAAGTTAACCTGTTCCAGCTCTGCTCAAGATGGAGAATGAGACTTAACAGTGGTTGCTCTTATCATGTAGAGTAAACACAAGACTTGCAAAATGCCTCCTGTGTATAATACTGATGAGTAAGTTATCTGATCAGAGGGTGTTCAGCTGAAGTCTCTGACTTCAGGCTGTGTCAGATGAGCTAATGGAGCAAGAGGTTTGATTTCCTTCAGGTTCAGCTAGAAATGTCAAGGCAGCTCTGAGGCTTCAAACTATTGTGGTCTTCTGACTAGTCTAGCTACAGTAGGCGCCTGTGCATCTCAGACCGCTAAGGCTCAAAGTTAGTTTATTGCCTGTCAGTGGGTTAGCTCTTTGATCCCCTTGGGTATTACTTCCGAGAGTAGTACTTTGTGTGAGAAGACATTTTTAAATCGAGTGTTTCACTTTTAACAAGGATGTTTAAAGTCTGAAAAATTTCTGAATTTCTGCATCTGTGGCCTAAATCTATTAACTACAGAAAGTGTTTTGTCTCCTTTGGAGTTTCTGCTTTGTTTCTGTTTTGCTGGAAAGGTACAATCGAATCTATTGATGCATACATCTCAACTTTTTTTAACTTAAAAAACAAAGTTCAGCTTTTGAGGTCATTAAAGACAATTTTTCCTTTTGCCATCTGGAAGTTTTTGTACCCATTAAAATGGATGTAGTGTGTATCAGGTGTCTGAAGGATTTGATAATTTTTTTCTGTCCATGAAACTGATTTTTAGTTGTGTACATCCTACAAAGGTTGATGAAATGTGCTATTTGTAAACTTGAAATTGCCCAGTGTCTATGTTGGTGGGACTGTATGGGAAAAGAGCCTCAGATCTGAAGTAGTAGACTTCCATGTCCCATTATTTTCTGCCTTCTTCCAAGTAGGTTACATTCCACACATTTTTTAATAGTGGCTTCCCCTCCTCCATAGCTGCTTTGACTTGTTTTGTGGGAGGACTTGAATATTTCAACTGACACACTAGAACTCTTCTCCCAAAAAAGGAAACCGATAATAGAATTGTTCGCTTTGAGCAGAATTAGAAAATAATATGATCTGTGCTGACTGGATGTCTGTTCAGAGGAATTGTGACTTGGGGTCTTAAAATCCCACTGAGTTAGGGATTTTACTCAAGGTTTAAGAGTTTGGGATTTTTCTAGCTTAAGAGCTAAAAAGGCACCTTGAAATAGTGTTTTCTGCATTTTTCAATTTACAAATATTGTGAAGAAAATAGAAGCTCTGCATCTCTCGAAATGGTCTTCTGGAAAAGGTGCTGGTTGCCTCCCTGTGAGAGGGAAGGTGGTGATCTGGAAGAATTTGTTCAGGGTGACTGCAGAAGATGAATAATTTAAGCTGTAGCCACTTGCTTCAGACTAGATAATTGAGACTGAGTTCTGTAAAGCTGAACAGTTTATGTTAAAACTTAAAAATTACTGCATTGTGTGTAATTTAGCTAGCTGTTTTGTACATGAGTACTTCCATGCCAGTCAAGTGGCCTGAGAAATTTAAAATTATCTCAGCTTTTCCCCAGTGTTGTTATGAGATGCTAATGTGATTGCTTAAGACTATTCAACTAGGTATCATCTTTCTGTAACTTCTTCCTTGAATGGATTATGATACCTCTGGCCTCTCCTAAGTCCATAAAGTAGGTGAGATGTGGTTAGCAAACTCTTGGTACTTGATTCTCCTGGGCAAAACCCTGTGTGTATGCTAGTTCTGTTACTGCTGAGTGAACACCTCCGAGCTGGAGCACTGACTTTTTGTAAGCTTCTGTCGCAAACCGGTGGCAGCTTGCTCCCCTGGCAGTGGGCTACCATAGCGATTCATAGGAAGATACCCCTAGATTGGTGCTTACGTTTTATCCTCAGGATCTGACAACTGTTTCCTAAACCTGAAGCATGTTGGCTGTCAGGGCCAAAATATATTTGTAGAAGACTTTGTTGTAACTCTGCTTTCTTTCTTAAAACAAATCTGAAACAAAACAAACAAACCCAACACATCACATCAGTGCGGTCTTGATTCTATTCAGCACATTCCTAATGCATAGGGCCTATCTAATCAGCTTTAAGTTTTGGTTATTATGAAAGGTTGATTTTGACACATGCACAGGAAATGAGTCTAGAAGACTTACGATTTACATTAGAATACTTTCTAATGCTGGAAGAAAGCTCAGAAGAGAAACTACTTGCCTTTAATTGGTAGCACCCACCCTGCCCTTGTAAATAACACTAGCTTTGCTGCTTGTTAAAAGCTGACAGCTGCATGGTGGTAATGCTGCGTTCAGAGGTTATGTTCACACTTGGCTACGTACGAGTTAACCAGCAAGAATATAGGTCTTCTGAAGGGTTTCTGCTTGTCTTACTGATGTACTGCCTGCCCAGAGACTTCACCTGTGATTAGTGGAAATCTAAACAACACCGAATAGCCCATTATTCTAAGTATGATGAAGTTGAAGAACCTGTTTCTAATCTATAAAAATGAGAGAAACTAATGTGCTTTCCTGTGGTTTAGGGTGCAGAAGGCTGGCTGCCTGTGCATTCCACGCTCTGTTTTCTCTTCACTGAATGCCTTTACCACAAGATCACTACTCAGTAGAATAGGGGAGCGGAAATAGCAGTAGGGTTGTTTTTTTTTTTTTAAAAAAAAAAACAACCAAAAAAACCCCTCTGATCAAACCCTGTGCATTCTAAAACCTTCTTCTGAAAGTAAACAAATTGAAGGTCTTTGCACACTGCTCACACATTTTTAAGATGGCATTCACTGTACTGCTGCCTCTTTATACCTTTAAACAAAGTGTAAGTTCTTTGCTCAAGAAACAATAAAAATAACAATATGGTCGATTTATTTAAAGTCATACTTGACTGTGTGTGCTTGTCAGATCAGGGAAGAATATTGCACTTTACAGTTCGAATTTAGAAGTTACTGGGTAGATTTTCTTAATGAAAATGAGTGCTTTTAGGTGAGAGAGTATGTTCTTTCCTTCAGGACAAGGTGTTCTAAGCTGTCTTCCCCACTAGATGTATGATAAAGCTGCTTTTTCAGGTGCTGCTAACCTGTTACAGTGCTAGAGGGCTGCTGCATGCAATGAATTTAGCTAGTTTAGTATACTTCTGTACATGTTATGAATTGGGCTCAGGAAATTTATTTATTAGCAGTTCAGTTTTTTGTCTATGTGAGCTTGCTTGGAGAGAGGAGAACTTGAATTTGTTTCTAATGTTTTTGTTTGGGGATTTTATAATTGCTCTAGTCCATGCTACAGAAACTCTTGGTTTGCCTTCTTTCTTCTTGCACTTCGCATAGGATAGCTAGTTCTTCTGTTGCTGTGCCTTCTGCACTGTAGCATCGGCCTCTGCTTGGGTTATGGCCTCCAGAAGCAAGGTGGGGAATGCATGGATTGTCTTGAAGGGGTCTGAAAGCAGCTAAGAAGAGCCAAGTTACACTTCGGGAGTAACAGCTTTCCTCCTGGAAATTCTTATGGGACCTGTCAAGTTGAAAGACAGTGTACTAGCATAGTGTAGCTGATCATGACATTTGATAGTGTAAGTTCATTTTGTCACATTAAGATGATAAACAAAAAGGGTCTTCCTTGTAAGTAGCTACTAGCCTGTGTAGAAATCTAATACTTTCTGTGCTGTTTGTTGGATTCATACTAGTATCCTCTTTTCTGAGCATTTTGTCTGCTCTAAGAATATTGGTAGAAGTGACTTTTTTTTAAGGCAAAATATCTTAGTAATGAACAAATCACTAAGTTGCTTTTGTGGCAGTGGCTGTTGACAGAATCTGTCCTCAAGAAGGTAGCTTACTTCAGTGAAGATTTCCTACAAGTTAGTAATCATAAAATCGGAGAGAGCGCGCCGCAGGTAGTGGAGCTAACTTGTCTTAAGTGGATAAATACAACTAGCACGATTGAGTTATTTTTCATCAGCCCTTGTCCTTCCTCACTTTGATCATATTTGTACATGGTTTAGATAATGTTTACTAATGCTTTTCATAACCTGTATTCGTATGATGTGCACCTGTGTTTTCCAGATAGTGATGCTTTTCTCCTCAACTGATGTCTATAAAGGAATAGTAAATAGAGAGGGTGGCATGTATCTTCTAATGCAAATGAAGTAAATCATGTGATCTGGTTGCTCTGCAGGCTGACAGCGGCTCGTAAGTTTAGAAAACAAGTTTATTTGAGAATTTATGTAAATTCTTTGTAAGAATGAGAGCACAGAGGGGACAGAAGGGAAATCACCTTGCTGGAAACCCCCAGACCAAATCTTGACTATATGCTGTTACTAAACTGCAGTATCTGAATGTGAACCCTTAATTTTGAAGTTCACACTTCCAACAGGCTTAAAACTCCAAAAGCCTGCCAGTCTTGAGGATGGGATGACTGGGCAACATGAGTATGGTATAGGAGAATCACAAAACTTGGAAGCCTGCTAAAATACAAGATTGTGTTTTATTCACAACAGCAGTAGCAGGAGAGGGAATGAATAATTGACTCTAAGGACAGCTCTTTATCAAATTTCACTTCATTAAAGTTTTGCACGGACATAGGTGGGTGCCTCTGAAGGTTCAGCTGTGTTCCTCTTAATAAGAAATTCCGACAGAAGACTGGGCTCAAACAGATTTAAATAAGCATAGAAAGCCACAATGTTGTAAAAGGACAAGAAGAAAAATATTTTGCCTAACTGAATTGAGCTGATGTCTGTTGTAGGTAAATAGGGCGTGCTTCTGTCCTCTTCTAGCTGGGACAGGGCATTTCGCTAAAGCAACACCCATAGTTTCATGAGAAAAGCTCTTTAATGGAGAGCTGAAGTTTTGCCTGAGCATCCAGCTCTTAAAAGAAATAAAGCACTGTTTCCTTTTAGTAGTTTGTGTGCCTCTGAATGAGACTATAGTGTCTATAGTGTTTGCGCTCAGTTTGATATTTAAGCTCTCCCTCCCCTTGGAGAAACCTCACTCACAAACTCTGGGTAGAGAGCTGTTCTGGAACCTGCTCTAACATATGGCTGAACAGGATATTAGAGAAGAAAATACTAGACCTTGCCTTCCAGTGATCCTAAGGTCTGTGTGGCTCTAGCAAATGCTTCTGGCTCAAACTGTTAATTCCTCAAACAACGAGGGATTGTCTATGGATGTAGCGTTTAATGCATATCATGTTTTTTTATCTGTTAGTTAGAATCAGCTTCACCATGGGAAGTGATGCTGCTTGGTGTAAAACTGCTCCAGTATTTCGTTTGCCTTCTTTACTGCTACCATAAATGGCCATACGGTGAAAACATTTGTTGACTGCGTGTGGTGATTGCTTGTGTAGCATCTCAGCTGAATGTTTGCTTGCAGTTTCTTGATGTGGTTTGTAATAGATGTGGCTTTTCATAATGTGAAAGTAGGTATTTGCACATAAAACTGTAGTTTGTGGCATTGTACAGTGTGAAGCAGATCTTAACATGAGAACAAGTCTGCTAATGCTAGTCTTTATTGTATTCTGTCACTGGGTTCTATTAATTGAATGAGGATGGTGCCTTATAGGAGATGCGCTTTTTTTTTCCTTTGTTATAACAGCACTTGGTTTGGAGGTAATTATATTTTCACTGAGGTAAAACAGTCCTTGTTGTTAAGATAATAAATTCTCTAGAAGTATAAAAGACAGGATTAACACCTGTTTTGGTCCTCTAGCTCAAAGGTCCTGTGAAATATTCATCTAACATTGTGAATGCCATAGATGTTAAGTAATGTCGGTTATCTCTATCTTCTTCTATTCCACTCAGTGTCTATGATAATTCCAAGTAAAAAGTAAGCTCCCTCTGAGTTTCCTACATGTTTCCCTGCCCTGTGATTCGGGGTGATGCTGACTAAGTGCGCTACTATACCTGCAGGTGCAGAGACAAAGGGGAAGAAACACTGTGGTTGGTTTTAGTATAAGCAAATGTTTTGCTGGTAAATATGCTTTTTTTAGATGGAAATTGAGGCTTGCCTAAATAAGTAGACTGAATACTGAATGTAAAAGCATTTTTAATAAAATTTGAGAATGTAAGCATGTTTCCATTTGACACTCTTTTGACTTTAGATTTAAAAGTTGCTGGGGCTGAATATTCTGGCATTTCTTAAGAGCATTTGAATTGTGCTTACTGGGGCTTTAGGATCTCTTCCCTGTAGATCAGCTACCACGCTAATTTTACCAAGACAGTATTTGTAACCAGTTTTGCACTATGAAATCTTGCTCGCATATCAGGATTAGCAACTGTAAAACCACTCAATGGTTTCTGGTTCCTGGAATTTGAGTCTGTACATGTTTCCCCATATGTAAGTTGCAGCAATATCGGTCACGTTGTGCTTTTGAAGTGTTCCTTAACTGGGAGGATAAGGCCACTCAAAAAACTTGGTTCTGTAAATGTTCTTGTGAATGATTTGGCTTCGTGACTGCCACGCTGCTGGGGTGTGTCTGTGTGCAGCCCCTTGCTTGGTGAAACAAAAGGGAGGGCCACCTGTGTGTCCTACACCAGGAAAGCATCTCCCCCTTGTTTGTCATGCGATTCTGATGTTGATGCCACTCTGTGTATGCTGTAAAAATAATTTGGGTAAAATAGGTACTGCCTGGTTTGATACTCTGGAGCTAAGCATAAGGAAGTATGGATTGGGGGTGAGGTGCACAGAAAATGTTAGGTTGTATGTAAACTTCAGGGGTTAGTCTACAAATCTGCTCGTTTAAAAGTGAAGTTTAAAAGTGATGCCACTGAGGTGTAGATGTAAGTGTAGTACAGGCATGGGCACAGACCTCAAAGAGAAATAAAACACGGGCTGAACCTACTGCAGGACTGTATGTTTGGGTTGACTTGTGGGACACTGGCACAAAATATGGAATAGTAAATTCTAAGCTGTCACAACCATGAATCTGGTGGTTTGGGTTTTTTGCTTGTTGTTTTTCTTCTATTTAGGATAAAAATTTCTCTAATACCTCTTGTATTCCTTCCAGGAACTTAAGCTTATTGTCTCTAATGTAAAAGTTCCAATGCATGCGGCTTTGCTTCTGAAAGGTCAGAAATGTAATGCTATGTTTCCTATTGTAAACAATCCTCATACACTGTACTGCAACTTACCACTTGATGAGAAAACCAGTCTGAATTACACTTGTCAGATGTGAGGGAGTAATACCCTTTGATCTTGAAATCTGCTGCTGGTGGTAGTAAGAGAGATTATGAAGACATTCTCCAAGGACATTAAGATTTAACTTTTCTGTAAGTGCTGATTAGGCTGTAAAGAGCATTATATTCTGCTGGTATCTGATGGAAAATACTCAGTATTACTTTTTTCAAAGTGGTTTGTCCAGCTGAAGCTTTGTATCAGTTACACGAGTCCATGCTGCACGTTCCTTGAGCTCCATATCTTGGATTTCTAATCTTTTGTTCTTACAGAAACCTGGAGTTTTTGAAAATACACGTATTAATTTGAACAAGTACTTACAAAGCAGTAGTATCTACATCCATGAGACTAACCTCTGTTTAAAATACTTGTGCTTTTCGACAGGGATCGACCTCTTAATGATTTCAGGTCAGCCTGCATCACTGAAATCTGTGTCAGGTATCTCTCTGCTGGGATGGGGTAGGATTTCTTTGTCTTGCTTCAGGAGTGGGGTAACTTCTCACAGTGCTCTGCTAAGTTTGGTTGACAGTGACCAAGTCTGGTCTTCCCTCCCCACCCCCGGTCAGAATCAGATGTGTCAAATGCCATGCCCAAGCAGCTGAACAAAACAAAGGGACTGCTTGTGTGCCAGGAAGATCTGAACACACTGTGCCTAGCACAAAAGGGTTTACACAGCCTGCTTTACCTAGGAAGAAGATCCCCTTCCCTTCTTTTCACAATTAGGTAGTTAGCCTGACACCTTAGGTTGGAGACAAGACAAAAAATGCTCTTAAGCTTTTTGTTGTCTGCTTCTAAATACCAAAATAAGGTTATGAGTACTTCTCAATGAGTCTGGGTTAAAAAACTGACACTGAAATGTCAATCTCTTGAAAAGCTTCTCTTCACAGAGGGAACATTAAGGCTATGGAGCTTATTGCTGGACTCGGGAGTGACTGGCACAGAGGTTCTCTGTTCTCCTTCCTGGTCCCTGGGGGAGCCTGTGTGCTGGCCCTGCCAGGAGCTGCTAATTCTGAAAGTACAGGTCACGTGGAAAAAAACACTTGTTGACCAGTACAAATTCTCCCCGTCTGAGGTTTTACTGTTTAGCCACAAACTTCTGAGAAATGGTTTCAGGAGGTGGAAAGCATGTTGTTGTCTTAGAATACAGTGTGGTGAGTGATACGGCTGTGCAGAAGTACCTGGTGTTGGGGCACAGTGGGTACTCCGGCTGCTGAGCTGCCGCAGCTGGCAGGGCTGCGGCATGAGGCTCGCACGCGTTGAGTTGATCAGCCTGGTTTTTTGGTACGGGTTTCATGCCGTGTCTGTTGAGGTGCGAGAACTTAAGAACCTCCTGTATTAAAAGTGTGTATTTAGCATGTAATCGCCATTGTAGCTTTTTTTAGCATTAACTTTTTGTTGATAGCTTGACACCTGCAAGCTGTTCAGAGACCCATTTCAAAGGGGAAGTTGCCCAGTATGTTTTCATGTTAACTGATTTTTGCCATTATTTCACAGGTAGGCAACTAATTGTTTCATTATGATTTAAAATTTTCATGACTCAAAGAGATAACTGCTTTGTGTATTTTTCTTAGCTGGACAAGGATTTGGGGGGAAGGTTAGTAATAAATAGCCTTGCTAATGAAAATGGCTAAATATCCCAGCTGCCATTTGAGTGTTCTTGGCACTTCTGGTTATGGTACTTTGAAAACTTAAAGATTATAGTAATTGTCTGTAGTCTGTAAAATGAGTCTAGACAGTCTAGTCTCAGGCCAAAAGGTTGGAGTTGAACAAATACATAATTTGGGCAAATAAAGCTATTATAACTGTGCTTACCTTCTGACATGATAGTTCTTATTAGATGTAAGTGCTATTTTGTAGCTTTTCCCTAAATGATTAGCTTCTAATGATCAGTCAATAAATCTTCGAAAAATGAAGTACTCCAGACTTCACTAATGAAGCTGAATGTTTTCATGTTGGATATTATCCAGGCTGGTGTTCAAAAATTCCATGGTATTAACTGCAGTAATAAAAAAAAACAAAAATAGGACAGGAACTAGTGTATTGCTATCTATGACTACAGTGATCTCATAGTATAAATGAGGTGTGTTACGGGCTCCGAAGGATCATCTTAACTTGTAATTACAATGTGTTAATGATTCTGTCTCTCTTCTCTAACAGAACAAGTGGTATGATGAAAACTTCTAGATGCTTTCACTCTTTTGGTTCAGTCCCTGTTTGGCACTTTTTAATATATAAATTAATAAACACATTATATAAAATATATGTATGAGTTGTGGGAAAAGGCATCTTTACTAAAAGATATGCTGTGAGCTTTCCTGAAGTGTCTGGACATTTAAAGGTTGTTGCAGTTGACTGATGTTTGGGTGGGGGACTCTCTAAGCTTTTAGTTAGCAATCTGAACTGTCTGTTCTCCTGATCATACTGCAGACGAGGTCTGGAGTGGGGGTGACAAAACCTCCCTCTTCCACTGGCAGGAAGTTGCTAATGTAGTTTGATTGTATTGTGAAATAATATCCTGCAAATAATTTTTAATCCTAGAAATCATTCTAGAAAACTGTAGGCTCTGGGTTTAATGGACTAGCTAACCTGGCTGTATATCTGTGTTAAACAAATCTTTTAAGAGGCAGAAGTGAAGAATTTACCTTCCTCAGGTTTTCTACTTGGATCTTTCTGCTGAACTGTGGTCCAAGTCAGCATCTGCTTCCGAGCTATTACAAACCTACACAACTGACAATAGTGCCTGGCATTGCAGAAAACTGAAATGTAGTAGTAGGAAAAGGTTTTTACTACCTAATACAGCTCTTATTACTTTAATAATAAGAAAGGCATTAACTTCAGTAATTGCTTACCTCAGCTTGCTGTGGAGTCCCAGGACTCAAACATTTTCAGGTACTTAACACATGAAGTGTAGGAGTTAACCTTGCTAAAATGCACTAGAGTTGTTGACGTGAGGCTTTGTTTTACTGGCTTGTTTGGGCTAGTAAAGCTTCTTACTGCATTAATGTAATTGCGTGGGGCCAAATGTTCATAACCTAGGTTAGACAATCTGAAAAGTCCAATTAATGAGCAATTTGTTTGCAATATGAACCTATTTTAAAGGTCCTGATTTGACACTAGTACCTGCACTCTCTTCAAGAGTGGTTTTTTGTTTTTCTTTTTGCCATGGTATTAACTTTTCGATTCTGCATTTCAGTTCTTCCAGTATGTTCCTCAAGGAGTTGTGAAGTGGCTTCTTTCTTAAGAGACTGTAAATGCCCTAAAGGTGGGTCTCCTTATAGCCTCTAACCTGGAGTCTGTTGCTGACTGTTTTAGTTAGGTTTAAGTTACTGAAGAGCTGTTTTAATTGATTAAGTCTTACCCTGTTACTGTACTTGTAATGTAAGAGCCTTGATTTATAAATACACCCTATATCTTGAGATGTTTTGATGATCTCATACATTTGAGAAAAGGTATTTCAGTATTTTTTCTTGTGCCTCACCAGGGGATTTTTTTTAAGTAACCTTACTTTCTTTTCACTTACAGCTATATTCCTCGTTATCTGGTTATACACATACTCTAAAATCAGATACGCGCTTTTTAAAAGATACAATGGGCTTCTTCAGGTAAAAACTGAGTTTGTCCTGAAGAGCTTGTGTGAGCTGTTACGTTGAAAACTGCCTGAACTTGATAACATTTTATGGATTAAAAGATAGTATGAAGCTAATATTTTAAACATTCCTTGAATTGCAAGTGGCCAAGATCAGGAAGATGAAGTACTTGCTGTGTTCACAGCTCTTGCACACATTTACTGTGAAGCAAAAATGAAATTAAATCAAATAAAGACTTGTCTATGCTTGCAGTGTAGAGTACATTTTGTAGTCAGACATGTTTCAACTTGAGAAATTGCATAGCTGCCTTCAAAGAACTTTGTAGGTGCTTACTGGCATTAAAAGGCATTAATTTAAGGCATTACAAAGAAGTCTTAACAGACAGTGAAAGTGTACATTCTCTGATCTTGAACAATGAAAACTGCATCACCAGGAAGTATTCAAGAGGCCAATGTTTAATGCATGTATTGCCTACTACAGGTCTCTGTGTGAGTGTACTTGGTGTTTGGTGTGGTTTAATTTTGAGAAATTTGATGATAATTATAAGTGGGAGGCGAATGTTCACAGGTTGGTGAGCTGCTAATACTGAGCTGATGTACAGTGTGGAGAGCTGTAAGCTAGTAACTGAACGAAGACGTAAGCGCAGTGCAGATTCAGTTTGAGTTCAAAATGGGAAAGCTGTTTAAAAAAAAAAAGTATGTCTGCTGTTTTTAAGGAAGATCATATTTAAAAATATGTTCACATGCATTTCAAAATACGTATTTAAAAAAAACCCACTCTCATTGGTATTCTTGTTATATGCATGTAACCACCACCCACTCTGTCCATAATTCAAATGTTGAGGCTGCATTAATGCTTTACAAGAGTTACCCTACCAGTATGTTTAAGCTTGGCAGGATGCTAGCAAAAAGGCATGTAATATTTGCAGATGAAGTAGTTGTAATAGTTTATTCCTTAAACATCTATGATTTGAACATGCACTGAGAGGCTGCCTTAGTTTTGTTTCACAGACGCTTTCTTTTCCCCCAGCGAATCTCTGTCTCTGGGTAGATTCTTAGATTTTTCACAGAATTTTGTAATAAACTGTTCAGGAGTTAAAAACTCTCCAGGTTTCTACCTGTAAGCTTGAGCTGTTTTGCAGGTCATGCCTTGAGTGCCAGGTTTGAGGGAGAAAAGAAGGGAGGTTCTTTCCTTTGCTGCTGCAGTCAAGGTGGGGTTGTAAGTAGCAATTAGGGGAGGGCCAAAAACTAACAGGCAGGTTTTTAGGAGTGTTGAAAGGTATAAAGAGCTGATAGATGTTCCCTTTCAGAGCACAAAAGTCAGTTTGATTTCAGTCTTTCTTCTTCTTGAGTCGTAGTCCACTGTGTGACCTGCACAATAAGTTGATGCTCCAGAACCAATGTGGCTGTTAAATCCCTAACGCAAGTCAGTCCTGCTGAACTGTGGATTAAATCTGTGGAAGGCTATCTAGAGAAAAATCACTGGAAAGGAGTGTGTTTATGGATATGAAGTTCAAGTGTTCATTTAGGAAATACGAAAATTAAAGACATGTAGGCAGAATTCCGATATACGTATTAGTCTTCAGACTGAGAACGCTTTACCCTCTATACCCCTTCTCCCCATGCTTCCCCCCATCCTAGCTCATTTTTCCCCGACACCTGTGAGGGAAGCAAAGTTTGTTTTGTTTTTTAGGTGCTTTGGGTAGTGACCACAATGAAGCCAATAAAGAAAAGAGCTGTTATATTTGGCTACGTGCAATAAATATGCCTATGTACTGAACACAGATTTCTTACTAGTTTTTGTTTTCTGATGTGCTCATTCAGTGATCACTGTATATGGAAGGGCAGAGAGGGAGAGAGAGAATAATTTGTGGCCATGTAATAGGACTAACTCATGCTTTGTTTAGTGTTTCCAGACCAAGCACAAGCTCTTGACAATCCTTGCATTGCATAAAAAGTTAAGAAGACTTATCTATACTTAACCAAGTCAGATGTTTATTTTCGTAACCCACCATATCTTATGCAGAATTTAAGATGTGTATCTCTTCTGTCTTCAGATTATGTGTTGGGGATAATCTAATGGATGCACTCTGAGCGCCATGGGTTATTCAAGAACTTTGCATTCTGTTACAATTTTCTTTTTGAACGGAACCATTCAGATTTGATGAAGCATATACTTAATCATAAATACCAGTATTATATGTATATATAATGCTAGTTCGTCAGGAACAGATAAAAAGACACTTCAACTTGTGTATTAATTTCCAAAGGGTTTAGCTTGTATATGGATCACGGCATTTTCCTTTCACCATAACTTCACTTTAATCCTCTTCTTCCTTTGTGTCTTGGTTTTCACTGTTCGTGAAATTATCAAGGGTTTCACATCACTGGATAATTGCAGTGATTGTAGTTCCAAATGGTACTTGTTTCCCTGGATAGCTGTAACAGTGCTGGCAGTATACGTTAGAACAGCAGGAAGTAGTATAAATTGAGGGAAGCATCACTGATTGCTTACAAGCACTGACTACCTTTTAATTTGTATTTTTCTGAAGAAAGGAACAGGTGCTCTTACTGTTTGTGTAATTAAAAGAATGTAACTCTTAAAGATTCCTATGAATATGGGATAATTGGAGGAGGATACACCTGGCCTTCTGTAGTATGATTCAGTGTCTTATTGGTTATCTCTGCAGTCTGGTCTTTATCAGCATAATTCTAGATCTTTGGTCCCCCACTCTCCCCAGTGTTCAACACCAAAATACTTCCCCTCGTTCTACAAAGTGTGACTGTTCATGCGAGCAAAGCAAGCTCAATGCTATCTCAAGCACTTCTGTTTAGAACGGTGCTGGCTTGCTGTCGGTAGCTCCTGCAGTCTTTCTGGCACTGGAAACACCAGGTCCTAGTGAACCACCTGCTCTTGTGGAGGTACATCTTAAGTATGTAACAAGCTTGTCAAAGGCTATCTAATCAGTGGTGTACGTTGGTTGGTTGGTTGGGGGTTTTGGGGTTTTTTGGTGTGGTTCTTCCCCCCCCGCCCCCATGACCCAAGTACATGGGGCTCTGTAAAATACTTGTATGTTTTGCTGTGTCCATTCCTTTATTCTGGAATGCAGTCTGGGTTTAAGTGTTTGCTTCCAGAAGTCAGTTCAGGTTTTTTCCTGCATGTTTTCCTTGTTTTCTAGCCAGCCAACTCAAATATTTCTAAAGAAATTACTTGGGAAGCCTCCTTTTGTTGTGTGAAAGGGGGTTCTTCAGTTAATCTCTTCAGGTGTTGAGGTCCTAGCAGCTGCTTTGCTTAATTACCAGTTCTGCTGGGCTGGTTAGTTCTGTATCTGGGCCAGCATAGTGCTTGAGCGAGGTGGCAGGCTACTGCCGTCTGTCCTCCAGGAGCATGTCTGTGGTGCCATTGAACCTGTTTGTGTTCCTTTAGGGACAGGGACAGAAATGTAGATTAAAGCTCCTCAAAATGGTCTTTAATCTCCTGTGCAACCGGGAGGAACCTGGAGGCACAATGTGACACTGGTCATGTGGACTTGGCTGCCATGTCACTACTCTTAGGTAAAAGAGCTGAAGGTTACAAACTGATTTATGCAGTCCGTCATTTAGGTCTTAACTCATGGTCTGAGAAAGCTTTTACCGTGATGCCAAGTACCTCAAAAAGGTGTTTACGTATAGTCCTCATAGCTGGCCAGGGTACTATAGTTTTGGTCTTAAATGCTGGCACTGACTTTGTCTATAACTTGGAACAAATGTCAGAGATACTAATTTAAATGAAGAAAGGTAAATAAAAGAGAACTTGGCCAGGCTTCTGTCTTTTTCTGCATTAAGTATTTCTGATCAATGTGGTGTGTGATAGGGCTGTAGCTGATACCGTTACTTGTTCTATGCTCATGGTGTGAAGACGTGCCACTACAGATCCTGAACTGGACTTCACATCCATCAAGTGGTACAGAAGCAGACAAATGTTACTGGTGAAGTGCAGAGGAAATGAGGAGGAAACTAGAAAAGAGATTATGTTAGTGGTAGTCAAAGGAGAAACTGCCAAAAGAATTACTCTGTCAAGTACCACTTACAGCCTGGGAGATGTCTTGGGATCGTGTATTTCAGGTATTTGGGAAAGTACTCCAGTCTACAGCTGAAGCTTTGGTGTGTAGCATTCACCGACATGTTTGTTTTAAGTTCTGACTTACAAATTATAGCCAGGAAGGATTTTTGGGGCTATTTGCAATGCTGAAATTGTAGATGTTATTTAAATCCAGAGCTGGTCTGTAACTTCAGCTGGAGGGTGGAAACCCTTCTATTTCCTTGCCTTCACGGGGTTGAAACCAAAAATTTAAACATGTGGAAAAAATTTAAATAAGCAACTAGTGACTCTTTGAAACATTGAGTGTATACTTAGTAAATATAAATGGAGATTGTAGGCACAGCAAGGATGAATATATATTTTGGCAGGTACCACTCATTTTAACTTGTGGTGTGCTTTCACTGTGCTGGGCAGCTTTTTGTTGTGTGCCCTTCAAGCTTTGTGTAAAGATAAAAGGAAGCACGCTATGCAACCATCCTCTGGACTGCAGCTTATAGCAGCTCCCTGTTGATAGAGCCTGCCTTCTCTCTCGCCTTAAAACTTAAATGTAATCCAGTGTTTTTCTGGCTTGTGGACTGTTGATGACCTTATGAAGAGTAAATAAGAAAAGCTGCCTAAGAGCTGTGAAACTTCACAGGGGTTCTCCATCTTTCCATGTAAGATGTCTTCACTTAAGTAGTTGTTTTTATTTATTTATGTAGCAGGACTCTTCAGCTTGTGAGTCCAGCTAATGGAGGAATTCCCTTAGGTGTATTAAAGGCAGCATAACCAAGGGGGAAGATGATACACTGAAAGCTGATTTTTCACGTGTTGTCCTTGCCAAAAGACTTGAGTGATTACAACAATGATTTAGGGATTACTATTACCTTAAATGGAGAAAGACTGTTAGAGCAGTATTCAGTATAGTAGTGTCATTGTTCTTGAGCACTGCAAGTAGAAACTCCTGCAAAGGTCAGGAGATTGTGTTTGGAATAGATTTTAAGATAAGTGTGTGTATAGGAAGGGATTGTGGTGGTGCGTTGCCCAGCTGCAAGTGATACAGGTGGTGCAGGGATGGGGTTTTATGTTGGTTTTGGTTTTTTTTTTTTTGTTTTGGGTTTTTCTTTCCTCCTCTGCAAAAGGGTTTGCATCCTTGGCAGGCTTTCCCGTCTCTGGCCTTAATTGCCTCAGCAGTCTTAGAAAGAGGAAACCTAGAAAACTTATTGCGTAATAATTTGGGTAAATTGAATGGTTGATGAGACTACTGGGCTTAGCTTCTCATTTCCCTTCTAGGAGGTGGGTAGAAAGAGCCTTGATTTTGCTAGTGATTAAGGGATGGTGTAACATGGGCATTTTCGAGTTACTATCTTCATAGAAGAAATTTAGTTTCTTATTATTTCCTGCAGGCAGTGTCTGGCTGTGGTGGAGCCAACTGAATGAGGCTTAGCTCCTCCAATTCATCATAGAAACTCCACTGCTCTTAGAAGAGTGGATCTGACAAGCTGGTCTGTAATCGATCACCCCAGAGAGTGGTCCAGTGTGTTTTGTACCAGCTGGCATCCAAGACACCTGCTGAAGCTTTCTAGTATTTTGTTGTTTAGCAGGACAACTGCTTTGAAGTGTTAGGGCTTGCACATACAGCTTTCATAAAGGAGACAGCACTAGGCAGGCCTGGGTATTGAAAAAACTGTGGCATCAGACAGCATTGTTGTGCTAAGCATATGCGTGCTTCTGTAATTTGTCTGGACTCGGTGTCAGTTTAAAACCAGGAGGCTGGCAGTGGTTTGCATCTGCTGGAATTGCAGTCCTTTCAGTCTTCTAAGCGATTCTGCCACAAACTCCTTGACGTCTACAAAGCGACTTACACTGATGTGTGTTCTTGGGCTTGCTGGGTCTGCGGGTGCCTTTCCACTGTCCCAGGATGGCATTCAGAAGTCAAGGTACAGCCTCGTGGAGTATTTCAGGACGTACTCTGCTTTCCCTTAATTCTTCAAACACTGACTGTACAGCAGCAGTAAGGTCCGTTTCTGCTCAGATTGATAAACACTGTGTCTGCTGCACCTAATTTTTGTAAATCAACCCTGACTGAATAAGGCCCCCAAGCTGCGGTCGATGTGCTCCTTGGGGCAAATAGTCCCAGTGCAATTTGGGAAGACTCCTTCAAATTTAGCAGTTATTTCAGGCACATTAGTTTTGTCCAGTGCCTGGAGGTAAACCACAATGCTAATTGCCTCGCAAACCTCTCCTCTAGTGGCTGTGACTGCAGATTTGGCAGGGCAACTCCATGGGAGCGAAGAAATAGTTCGGAAGAAGCTTGTTAAATGGGGGAAGCTCTGGCATCTGCTCATTCCAAATTTGAGATGTGGCTGATGCTGGATCAGGGCAACTTAGTCTTGTTCCCTTTTTTGAGGGAAGAACTGTGTTCCATGTCTCTGTACCTAGTCTGGTGCTCTCAATTTGTGTGTAGTTTCCTTTTTTGTGTTGTTTTTTTTTTTTAAAAAAAAAAAAAAAGAAACAAAAAAGGGTAGAGGGAAATCACAGAAATGCCCTAGAGATTACACAAAACCCACTGCAGTTCTTGGCCCTTGGACAGATAATAAAGAAAACATGAAGAATCCCTCTGAGATTATGATGTTTTTCTCTTTTTCTGACCTCTGTCAGTGAAAAATATTACCCTTGTTGGATATAAATTTGCTGCTTTAGGTGTTCTACTGATACTGATTCATGAGAGTGAAATAAATTGATTCCCCATTCTCCCTTTTATTTAAAACTTGGCATAGTTTACCGCTTTATAGATGTAAAGGGTCAGACAGTATCTTTTCATTTCTCTATCCTGCAGAAGTAAAGTTGAAGCCTGAGATAGATAGGGAGTAACTTCAGAGTGTGTGCGTGCCTTATCTTCCAAATCAGAACCCTGAATTTCTAGATATACTGATAGTGATACCACGTTTTAGTCACCTAATGTTTTTATATAAATACCACTTTGTCTCCTTAATGAAACATAGGACTTAAATACCCTTCCTTGTGATCTTACCTTCTGAAGTCAGATTCTCTAAATGGTTTTATTTACTTATTTGTATGTTCACATAAGTGAATTTCTCTTCCATCTTTCAAAGATTGTTAAAGGCCACAGAGAACTTGAGTGCTAATTTAGAACTTATGAATAAATTAATTCCTCAGAAAGTCTGTTCTTTTATTCCTGGATAATACCTTCTGAGTCGTGGATACAGGCAAAAGAAAAGAACAGTTCTGAACGCTGTGGTTTTTCCACTTTAAGCCTTCAGAGAAGCAAGGTAAAGAGGCAACTTCTGGGGGCTTGTTCCATGGTGAGATGTTCTCTTGGGTGCAGATAAGCACTCTTCTGCTGGAAAACGTGGAAGTTTCTGTGCTCCATTTAGGGTCACATGCCTGTTGGTTTGTTTGAATTTTTTTGGTGGGGTAGAGGCGTTTGGTTTTGATTTGGTTTTTTTGGGGGGTGAGTGGGGTTTTGGGGAAGGCTGGAGGGGGAAGATTGCTTAGCCTAGATAAATGTTCTGAAACAAAGGAGAAACCATTTCTTATCCAGAAATGAGCAACTTGACTTACACAGAACACTCTGAGAAAAAGGTGAATTATAGCTTCTCATGTGTCGCAGTTATCTCTGGTGGGACAGAATTTTATGCTAGGATTTTATCCTTCTCAGAGAGTGGCGTGGTTGTTTTAATGTTACTGCTATGTTAAGGTAGCTGGTTACCAAGTGGTGCCATTGATGCAGAGCGACTGAGCCTACTGTGTAGGTGTATCCTGAGAGGACAGCTTACTGATGTCTACTTAAAATGCAAAGGAGGTGTGCAGAGCTGTTCTGTGTCTCTACTCTAGGGGTCAGGAGTTTCTCGGTATGGTGCCAGATCTAAATGAGTAGATCAACAGCAACCTGTACGTACTCTTCCAGTAGCCAACTGCATGATGGTGAGGTTGTGGTATATGAGCATAGGTTATATATAGTACACACAGCTGGCAAAGCTTATTACAACTGTGATGTGTTCCTCCCAATAAGGCAGCTGCAGCTCAGTCGATGAGCTCTGCTGGGGAAACCACGTCCATGCTGTTAAACCAGAAACCTGGCATGGACCTCCCCCAAATGGTGGGAGCCAGCTGGGTTAAGTCAGGACCAAGTAGTGCAGCCAGCCCTTGTGGGCAGCTCCCAATTGAAATTGGACAAGAGCAACCACACTAATAAAACTGTATCTGCAAGAACGGAGTTAACTGTATTCTGCACTGATGAGTGATGTATCTGAAGAAGGTTAGTGGGTTAGTACTGTAATTTGTTATTTCTTCCCCCCCCCCCTTTTCCTTTGTTTTCCCTACCATGACATCTGTTAACTTGACTTTGGTAAGTTTAGAGGAACGGGGCAGTGCCTTGTTGGTATCTTTGAATTTGTGTGATGGGAAAAACGCTTAAGAGAGAACTATTAGTTTTGACATAAGGAAATGCACCCTATTTTTGGTGATATCTCCTTAATGCAAGAACAAGACCCCCTGTTTTTCGCTTCCTAGGAGCCAATATGGAATGCTTTAAACTGTTATTTCCTTACTGGCTTACAGAGCTGAATAATATATGCAGGCAGTACTCCTTCACTTCCCGTGGCATTCATCTGGGTACATGCATGCCTGATGTGCTTCATTTCTGAACAGTCAGGGTAGTACACATCCCCAGCGCCCACTGCATCAAGCAGAGGGGGAGGAATTTGATCAGTGTTCAGATTTATTATGTACTTTAGTTTTGGGTGAAGATAACTTCGCTATGACTGCATGCAAGCTAAAAATTAATCCTTTAAGTCTAAACTTGTCGCCTTCAGATAGTATTGTTACCCCAGTAGTCAATACCAGGTCACCCACTCTCTAGAAAGGTGTACCAGAATGTGTTTTGCTCTGTGGTTCGGGTGAAAAGTAATAGACTGGCAGTATCTGGTGGAGTCTCGTGCTTAGGCAGTGGGTGACACAGGCATTTCATGGCTTATTCTGCTTTCAGGAGGTGTCTTTTTGGAGGGTGTGTGTCCTTAGCCATTAAAACCAGGAGTGGAATCCTGGGAACAAGGATGATCCACTAAACTTTATTCCACGTACAAACTAAGTGCCACTTGTGCTGTGTGGAGCTGTTGCTAGAAATGGTTATAAAACTGCTAGAGAATTTTTGAAACAGCTGGGAAAACCCTGGCACTTCCTAGAAATTACTGGCTCTGGGAGCGGGGGAGGAAATCTGGAAACTTGAGAATTCCAAAAAACTCGTAAACACTACCAGAAGTTCAGAGAAACTTAGCAGTTACTAGAGACCTTAAAGATGCTAGAAACTAAAAGTTTCTGGGGATTCCTGCTGGGAAGTTCTAGGAGTTACCAGAACTTTCTAGAAAAATGCTAGAAGTTCTGTAGGAATCCAGTAAATCCAGTGACTCTGCTAGTAATTTATACAATTTACGAGAGTTTACTAGGAATAAGAAAGCCATTACCTGCTATCTTTTTGGATAAAGTGGCAAACGGTTGTACACAGGTAAAACCTGCTCATCTTCCCTGAACTGTGAACCATACAGTTTTAGCACCTTACTCGATGAGTGTCCTGTATGTGCTTGTCTTACGCACAAACTTGTTTTATTTTCTGCAGTCCTATTTTGTTACGGATTATGATCCAACGATTGAAGACTCCTACACCAAGCAATGTGTGATAGATGAAAGAGCTGCGCGCTTGGACAGTAAGTAGCCTAGCTAAAGCATAGTACTAACAGCGTGTAGCTGTCGGTGTCTGTGTTAACATCTGCATGCATAAAATGTAATGCAGGTGAACAACTGTGCAGCATGTGTGTTTTATGTAAGTGTGCGGCTGATAAAAGCTAGCGAGCTTTGTTTTATTAATGAGATACCTGGGATTTGAAGTGCTTATGCCTATGTATGTGTAAGTGTCTCTTCAAAGTAAATTGAACTTTTTAAAAAGAATTATTCCCAAAGCCTTATTGCCTGCAAAACTCAGAGAATTTATGTAACTCCTGGCAGTTACCTGGGTGACATGGTGGAATGAGAAACACATTGCTTGGCTGTTGTGTGCTGCCTCTCCCAAGTGCAATATAAATGCTTTGCTTTAAAAGTTTCAGTTCTCCCTTGTCAGTGAGTTCTTTAAGGACAAACAGCAGCCCTCCCAACCCCCATCTCCAAGTTTCTCTAAGTATTTTCCAGCTGTTTCTGCTGGTCTTGAATTAGCGAAAGTGCACCAAACTCTGTTCAGTTTGTTTGGTAGGTCTTGAATTGTTCAGTCAGCCTTAGAACTTGGGAATCTTAGCAAAGATCCAATAATATATGTGAAAAGTGATTTCTGCTTAGTTATGATGTACAGGAGAGGTTCTCACAATATCCAGTTAGGAATAATTTTTTTTTCTTACTCTATACTCTAAGAACATAAACTGTAGTAATCAATGTTTTGCTTATGTTCAGTTCTGGATACAGCAGGACAAGAAGAATTTGGAGCCATGCGTGAACAGTACATGAGGACAGGGGAGGGTTTTCTGCTTGTTTTCTCAGTCACTGATAGAGGAAGGTAAGCCTGATATCCAGTTATGAAGACAAACAACTTACAGTTAATATTAAATTGTTGTTTATCCTTTGTTGAAATAATCTCAAACAGAAATATTAAGTCCATGTTCACTCTTAGATTCTGTGGCATGACACTCCTTCAGCACTGATGAAAACCCATTTTAAACCCATCACTTATTGAAAGTATCTGTCTCTTGTAATAGATGGCTTCAAAGCATACACAAAAAAAGACAACTTTATTCAAGCACTTCATTACAGTCCGGAACACTGGCTTTCTGGAAGTGACAGAAATTTAAACTACAGGCTACAAAGCTCACAGAGCTTTGTCAGGTAGCTCCTGATCATTGTAAAAGTAGGGAACTGCTGTGTATATACAGACAATCACTTCATATTTTGGCTGTGATCTTCCTCCATTGAGCTTATCAGACACGTAGTAATAAAGGAGAAATGCTCAGGAACCTGTTCTTCCACTTATTTCGAGTTGCAACAGAAGAGCAGTAAAATGACAAAAAACCAAAACAAACTTGTCAATGGTTTTTGTGCTGCCCTGCCACCCCCTACCTTAATCTAGGCTCTAAGAAGTTACTTCTGATCCTATTAACAGCTCTGTCTATAATGATAATTAAGATAAATATTCTATGGAGCATGGGTGTGTTTCCATTGGATCTGCATCTTACACTTAAGAAGACTGCTAAATGTATAAATTCACCTTGATGTACTGTCCAAAAGAGAATCTTGCACTTCTGTCAGAGACCTGGGTCTGTGGATTTAAGACATCTTGAGCACTTGTGTTAACATAAATATTTTTGCTACAGAGGGCTGTAGATCTTTTTGAAGTCTTCATGTGAACTCCTTGGTTTGTCAAAAAATCTTAAGTTTTTATTTGCTGTTTTGGCTAAGGGTCTGCCTTGATTTTAAGCAGATTTTGATACATTAAACCTGCATATCGCTCTCCTCTCTGAAATCCTTCAAAGACTTGTGAAGAGCAGAGTTTTAATTTTTGTTCTGATATCCGTTTGATTCAAGACTTACCTTGCCTGTCAATGAAGAAATCGAGATGGCTTAGTTGGTTACTTTCACCTCTCTTCCTCCAGTTGCTACAGACTTCTGAGCAGAGTATTAAAACTGCATATAAGTGGAGGTCCAACTATGCTTAGTGGCATACCTTCTAATTCACCTTTCTTCTCATGTTAGCTTTGTATGGATGAGGTGGATTGGCATTGTCATGTCTGTTATTTGTTTTTTAAATGCAGCTTTCTTACTGAAGATCATATTGCTTATAAATATTAGTTTTCAAGTCTAAGTGTAAATGGCTTCAGACTATATGCCTGGAATTAAATACAGTGCCTGGGAAGTCTGTGCTCCAAAGGATGTGCGATTGCCTGCAAACATCTGTGCTGATGAAGCCCCTCATGTAGTGATGTAGCTTTAACAGTGTTTACTTGAAAGCAGTTATTTCCCCCTGACCCCTCAAAATCCTTGTTTAGGCCAGCATTAGCTTGTTTAATATACTGTCCTTGGAGAAGCTTTCTGCTTTGCTCATCTTCCCTTAAGCACTGCTGGAATATTCCTTACTGCCTGAACAGCATCAGTACATTGTATAACTTAGTAACTGCAAACCTTTCTGATCATTTAGCTCTGCCATTTCTCTGTTCTTCAAGAAATAAAATTTTCCAGCTTTGATAGCTTCCCCCAAAAATCTCTAGAAGTATCTGTGGGGGTTGCCAGCTGAAATACTGATCACCGGGGTCTCTAGGCTGTAGTTTGAATGTGCTAGTCAGAGTTGCACTCCAGAGTCAGTATTTGTAGAATGGACTATGGTTGCTTGATTCTCTGCAACACATGGATGTCCGGGTCCCTCTAGGTTGAGACACAGTAAGTGTTTTGCTTACTCTGCAGCCCCACCTAAGTCCAGTGCATAGCATGCTCCTAACTTGAGGATTTTTTTTAGTTTGAGTGTTGAATAATTCTCTAGGTGGCCATGCTGTGACAGTGGACTCTTTGTCGGAGTGCCTGCAGCTGTCTGCTTGTGTGGCATGGCAGAGCAAGTCTGAATAGGTGGCTCATCAGTTCTGAACTTCTGTAGAACCTGAGAATCTATGAATTAGTACACTGATGCTCTACTTTATTCTTTTACAGTTTTGAAGAAATCTATAAGTTTCAGCGACAAATTCTTAGAGTGAAAGATCGTGATGAGTTTCCTATGATTCTAGTTGGTAATAAAGCAGATCTGGACCACCAAAGACAGGTAATTCATTTGCTATTAGTTACTGCTCACTTTCTTCTAGAAACTTCAGTTTTCCTCCCAAAAGTAGAGTGGGAACAAGAAACAAGTGAAAAAAAAATCATATTAATTCCAGTGCAAGAAGTGTAACTGCACTCGCTTTATGTACTTGAATCTTAGAAGCATGATGGCATTCCACATACAGCACATCTGACTCAGAGGGGTTATGTTGAGACCAAAGCTATTCACATAGAGAGTTGAGAGCTTTCTGTCATGACTTGATTACTCAGGCATGAACGTGTCTAATTCCTCCGTTTTGTTACTCACCATAGCGTGCTATGCCAAGCAGAGTGCATTCCAGCACTAGCTCTGATGATCCTGAGACTTTAGTGCTGTTGCTTTTGCTGTTCACTGCTGTTATGTATAAATGAGTAGCCATTTGCTGTTTTCTATTTAGCCACTAATCTTCTGCGTAAGTGACTTAAAGCTTTAAAAGTTGGAAGTACAGCAACATGACTACTGTCGTATTTATATAGATTAAAATTAAAGTTTTGAAACTAGTAGATTTCAACCTCACCTCTAGTTGTAAGAGAGCTTAAAAGATTTAGTTTAGAATTATTTAAAGAAGGAGCTTTCAATTTGTTTTTCCTACTTACTCCTGATTTTCACGAATCAAACTGAGCTAAAATAAGAGTAGTCTTACTACCTCAGCAGGAAATGAATAGGTGTCAAACTTGTATTCTTCAGCAACTTTTTTCACAAGTTTAGAATTTTCTCCTGAGACAGTAAGATGACAAAACCTGCTAGAAAACACGACTGATCTTTAGCTGAGAGTAAACTAAATATTACTAGAACTGCTGTAATTATTTTAAGAGTTTCACAAGGAAAACACAGCTTTAAACAGTAAGATATTCTCAGATTTGTGTACCAGGACATGACTTAGTTTCTGTCCACAAGTGCTTACATAAGTTTTGTTCTTTGCTAAGTAAATCTTTTTTCTGTCAAAAAACAGTGGCTGGGACAACACAAGATAGGTTCAAAATGTGAAAGAGTTTAGTGGATTGGTACATTGTTGTTGAATGGATTTCTTTAATACTGCATGAAACCTTTAGTACAGCAAAGTTCCTGTTGAGTTATGCTCCCTTGATTGTCACAGCCTCCTTATCCCAGAATCTGAGTTAAGGTCATGACAACATTAAAATCTATGCTGAAATATAATGTCTTAAAAGAAGCCTTCACAGAATTAGCTCACAAGCTCATCAGAAGTAACTTCACATTCCTACACGTGCACAGAACTATCGCCCTGTCCCTGAGACAGAAGTCAAACTCTTTCACTCTGAAGTTACCATCATATCCCCATCAAAATTTCCAAATTTAACCTTGCAGGTCCTGGAACATAATGTACTTTATCTCATGCACAAATGTGGTTGTGGACACCATGTAGGTGAAACTGAACTGTTTTGCAAACTGTAATTGTCCAAGGACAAACATCCAGATGCTTTGGGAGGGAAATAACATCGCTGTTAGCCCCAGTTCTCAGAGGATAACTGCAAATGTCGTTGATAATCCTGTAGATCAATTTCTAGAAACAGTTACGATCTATGTTCTGTCTCTTCCACCTTCCTGTTGTTATTACACAGCAACTGTTTCTCCCTTAAAAGAAGAGGTGCCTGTCACCTGTTCTCCTGCTAGACCCTCCACACCTGATTCCTTACTATTTTTTCAGATCGTGATGGGCAGGTACACATTCAGTCTCAAAGTAGCCGTGTTCAAATTGCTTAACTTTGCAGTTTTGCTGCTTATATCTGAACACAAATAAAAGTATGTGTTCCCAAAAGCTGCTTTTTCTCTTTATGGCTACATTAATTGTCCTAATTGATTAGATGCTGATAAGCATAACTTTTGGTGCTATTGCTCATAAAATTTACATGCAAATTGGTAGATTTTTTACTTTCTTCATAAGTTGGGGGCTTAGACAGCCTTTGTTAATGTAGATGAAATAGCACTTCTAGGTTTGCTGAAACAGCTAGTTAGGTGTTCTTAACTCTCCCTTGCCCCTTCCCTATCATGTGGTGTCTTTCAGTTGTCCTCAAGTCAGTCTGAAGGTTCGGTGATGCTGAGCTGACAGAGTCAGTCCTCAGAAGGGAGAGGCTGCCCTCGCTCTTGACTTCACATTCCCATTCTTCCCTTTGCTGGCCCTAGCTCTCACTTGAAGCACTTTGTGAGTTGAATCATCTCTCTAGATGGGGAGAAAACAGACGAGCTGGAATGGCTTTCTGGGACCTGTGTGAGTTAAATCAGCTTGCAGAAAGATTGAGTGCCAGCACTTGAAGCATGGTAAGGGGTGGGACTGTGGTTCGGAGCAGAGCAGGGAGGAGTTGGGGTGGGGGGAAGAAAGTGAGACCTCGCCTTTTGGCAGCAGCCAAGCAGTTAGATGTTATCAGCTGGATGTTAAACCCAGCCAGAGTCTCTGCTTCATTGGTGGGGTTATTTCTGCTCCATCATGTGAACTCTCAAGGCAGGCATCCAGCCAGTGAGTTGGATCAGCTTGCTGATCTGGCTGAAAGCTAGTCCTGCCACAGCATTTCCCCCAGGTATGGAAAAACTTCAGCCTAACAAGCAAGGTCATCCTGCTCCAGCTACAGGTTTGCTGCTCAGGCAGTTGCAATGGGAGGTCTGGGGACAAAGGCAAGAGTACTCCCTCACCTTGGTTAGGCGTGCTGGGGTGACTGGGAAGTGAGGGCGTTCCCCCTACGCTTTTGCAGGCAAAAATGTGAGAAGCGCTAGTTCTCTGTGTTTTTGCATTTTCAGTCTACTGGAGTGTGAAACCTCACTTGAGTTACTCTAAACCTGGTCAGTCAGGCTAGTGTCACACTGCGGTCTGCTTTCTTATCTGGCAGTTCTACAAGAAGTTGTTGTGCTCTTTCAAACCGGTTTAATGGCAAATGCACTTTTTATTCCCAGCTTCAGAATTTAAGTAGTGTTTATAGACATTCAGGAAGTTGGGTATGAGTTTTTAGAGCAAAACTGCTTATACTAGGCGTCTGCCTTTTTTTCCTAAAAGGCAGGAGGCAACCCAGTGAAATAACAGAGGACACATGCTGCCTCTCGTAAGAGAGCGTAAAAGTTTTAGTGCATGTTTTGATCAACAAATGATACTCAATAGAATTAACGCACAAATCTTCCTGCAGCTGAAAAAAGCTAAACGTGTACAAAAGTTTCGGATGTCTTAAGGGTCTGACCACACCTTTATGCAAGTAACTGTATTTTGTAGTTGAACACAGTACAGAGTACTATCATTATGATACCATATATTTGGAAGCAAATGATGCATAACTAAATCCTCCTGCAGCAGGCAGAAGGCAACTGTTTCTCAGGAAGTAAAGGAACTGGGTTGTACAGCAGAAGTACACAGATGATGATAGTATGGTCCCAGTGAAGTGTTAGGAGCATACTGAAGGTGTAGTTTAAAATAGTGGTGACTGTAATATACTATAGGCCAACTCACAGGTGTTTTTGGAAGAAGAGAGGTGAAAGGAAGTTTGGAATAGCTATTGGTTAAGGTAATAACTATATAGGTAAATAGAGTTAAGCAGACTTCTTGTAATTTTGTGGCCTTTGTGGAATGGGAGGCGAAGTCCTCCATATCTACATGGTAGGTTGACAAAGAAAAATTAGTTATTAGAGGATGAGCAGGTGTTAATCTTTAGAATGTCCTTGCATGATAACGAATAAAGCTACCAGTGTTTCCAGGGTCCCCAGTCAGTCACAGGTTGGTGACTGTGAAACCAAACTTGAAGCACCATCTCTCATTGGTCTTTCCATAAAGTAAACGCTGTGTAGCAGTCTTTCTCTTAAATGAGTTAATTTCGTACAACTTGGACAACACTGGATGTTTCTACAGTAAGACAATTCTGTAAAGCACCAGATGTTTTAGTAATAACCACTGCTGCCAGGGGAGTAGACTTGTCAGTGCAGGGTATGTATGACTTTGTAGATAACTGCTAGCTTAAACTGGGTCAAGTCTGATCATTCCCCAGATGGCAGGGTTTCAAGGAAATTCCAAGTTGCAACAGGAAAGTGCTTGGGTTTCATTAAATGCTAGTTCTTGCTTTTGCATCATGACTGAACTAATACAGTGATCTAGTGCTAAGATCATCTAGATACCTTTAAAGCACGGTTTTAAAGAGGTTCATGTGACTTCAGTTCATGCGCAGACAGATGATTGGAAAAGCTGATGATCCCAGGCAAGCAGCCTCGTGCTTTGACCTTGACCAGCATCAGCCTAGATGCTAGCAAACAAACAGTTAATGTATTGGTTTTGCAGACTTGCTGCTTCACAAATGGCTTGGCGTGAGATGGCTTGTTCCAGGGGTGGACAGATGCAAGGACCTGGCTGGTGGCCTACCTGAAATCATTAAAATTTTGTTTTGGCCTTTCTCTTAACTATCATGAACTTGTATGAAAGTGTGACAATAACTTCTTGAGGTGGTAGATTTTGTGGCCATATACAGTGATGTTCTCACAGATGGATCTTACCTTCAGGTCTTCCCATGGCTGGCCTGATTTTTGAGCTTTATGGATAACTAGCTATCAGGCATCTGATGCAGTATTTGAATACAGCAAGTCCGTCTGTTTGAATATGTGTCAGTGCTTCATAACCACAGTTTGTGTGTACCACAGTGACCTTTTATATGAGAATACGGAGGAAATAGAATGAGTGGACAATGAACTACCCCTACAGGAAAGCATTATGGTAGCCCACAGTAAGTGTGAACTAGTAGCACATGTGGGTTGGCTGGTGAGGCAGAAAATCAGGATGACAGATGCATGTTTAGGAGTGATGGAGCTCTCTGCAGGAGTGGGCAATGTTTCTGTGCAGGGTGCACTGCAGGGTGACCATGAGGTAGAAATGGGTTCCTCTCAGACTTGAGGAAGCACTTACCTGCTGAGGTGAGTGCAGCATGACCTTTAGTCTACATGGTATCCAGGCAAAATACAGGTGCAGTGTCAGGTTAGGCAGCCTTGTAGAGTTGCTTTAGGTAGAGGAAAGAATAGAAACTCCAGGAATGAATATATACCTAACGGTTCTGAGATACCATAGTGAAGAGGGAGGGCCATGTGAGAGATGTTCACAGTATTCTTGTGCAGATACTCAAATGAAAACTGTTTCAGTAAGAAGACTTACTTATGGAGTTGAGGAATAAGCTTTTCCAGGTTTGACTTGCTCACTTACAAATTCTGTAATAGTGTTTAATTTGAGAAACTTTTACTGACTGTCCAGTCAGCATGAACGAATGATATCTGAAAACAAGCAGTAAAATACCCTAAAACAAAGGATAAGTATAAGTGATTCCCATTGGTCTTCAGCCTTAAACTTACCAAAACTGAGAGATTTTCAACTGCAGAACCAATGCATGCACACATGCGTATGCACACAGTTACTGCCAGAAAATCTGTAATTCTTTTACTCTGTCAAAATAAAATAGTGTTCTTTAAAGGAAAAGGACTTAGTTTTTATTTTGCTGGTAACATTTAATAAGCTCTCCCATTACACTTATTGAAGTGTCTGTCATGACACAGGGTTGTCGTACATGAGAAGGGAGAATAAAAAAATGTAAATTTATTTTTGTTCTCAGGTATTTCTGTGGTACTTACTACATTTCCCTCAGCTATGAAAATGGAGCTGGTATGTTCCGGCCTCTAATTTACAGCTTGGGCACTGCAAATGCTTCTGTAGTGTGCCCAAACCCAAATATTTCTTTTAAACTGACTTTGAGGTAGCTAAAACTGACCACAAACTGCTTGAAAAGATACTCGTAAGACTGACAGAAAGATTGTTTTGGAATTAAGCAATTACAGGTCTTAGAACATTAAAGCCCTTATTGCATTTGTTATATCTATAGTATTTTAAATGCAGAAAACTGGGGAAGCGTAGCTTAACTTTATTACAGTGTTAGTTTTAGTTGTATCTAAAGCACATTAGAGGTACAATAATGAAGAAAATAGTAACCATATATGTTTAAAGACTGGGTTCAGTTTCTCCTCAGGACTGTACATTCCTTCACAGTTACTTATTTTTATTAGATTTTAGCCTCTCACTTTCTGGGCCTACAGTAGGCTCTGAAGGGATGAAGAAAAGTAAAGGGGGTTAGTTTTGAAAAAGCTGCCATATCTGTACTCTTAACTTTTGTCTGGTGAGTGAGGCAGAGATGTATAAAGAGTTTGGGGGGATTCTGCAATGTTATCAATGTGCCAGAAAACAGCTATGAATATTTCTTAAAATGTAGCCCTCTCAAGCTTTGGAATAAGGGTATTTCAGCATCTGGGGGTGAAAGGTAGAAGTGAGTTTGTTCCAAACATAGAGTTTCCGTGAGTGTTTGAGATCAGCAGATGCATCCTGAGTTACTCCAGCTAATGGTGCAAGGTGCTGGGAGCTCCATGTAGAGCTTCATGAGGATTTAGTGGGAATGGCCCTCAATTCAGCAGTAGACATACGAATATAATACCAGTGGCAGGTGCTAAGGACAGATGAATCGACTGTTGAGACACCGTGTGTGAAGGCTGTCAAACCATGTGTGTAGCTGTTAGGAAAGTATTTTGCAAGCTAAAAAGTACTTTTGTATCTTGCCCTGTGGTGAACGCTCCCAATGATGCTTTTCCGTTTCTGTTTCCATTTCTGTGTAGCTTATTAATCTAAGTGAATACCTGAATGCCTTTTCAAAACTAAAGTAAGAAGAAATGCTCTCCCCTCCACCCCCCCAATATCGTATCAGTCCTCTACATGCTGGTTTACACTGCTTTCACAGAAAAATGTTGATCCTTTGACATTTCTTCCACTAGCCATTGTCTTGGCAAGATCTGCTGTATTTCCTTTTATCACTGAAAGCTGCCCTTTCCTCCCTGGCCCTGTGAGTGACCTTCCCTTTGAAGCCTTGCATGCCTCGCACTGTTCAGGGTGGCCTGCTGTTGTCTGACCTCGCTGCTTTCTACTTCATCCAAAAATATGCAGTGATCTCCCTGGTTGTGCCCTGTGACCAACTTTATTCCTCCTTCCTATAATGGTCCACTAGCTTCCTGCCTTCTGCTTCTTCACTTCAAATTTTATACCAACTCTTCATGACGCTCACTATTTCCTCTTCATCTCCCTCTCCTCTGTCTCAGGAGTCAAGAGGTAGACAGGGTTTCTTTCATATCTCTGGGTAGCCTGAAGGCTTTTTTTTTTTTTGTTAGATTGGTCATTTAAGCTATGTTTAAAACTGGCTGTATTAATATTTTGCTGTGTCATAAAGATTTTTTTAAATTACTTTATATAAACAATTCAGAAGCTAAACATCAGTTCTTGTTTTAAAAGTAGTCATCTGATTTCCCCCCCCCCCCCCCTCTAAGTTTAGCTGGGACAGGGAGAGGGTGATTTTTAGCAATAGTATTCACAGCTCTGTTAGTATCCAGCAGATTTTGACTAAAGCTCTTGTTTTGAGGAGTGAGGGACTCTCATCTTCCTATGAAGGAAAACTTGGTCTTGTGCAGAAATGAAGAAGAGGCAGCTGCAGTGAGGGAAATGCTCTAGAGTGTCAATCTTTGTCTATTGCAGAAACTTCTTTTTGAAGTTTTCACTTGCATTTGAAAAGATGTATTATGTGGATTGGCTTCCCAGTTGTATTATGTGGACAGCGTGGAAAGTATTCTGTGGCCAAATAAGTATTATTGCTTGAGAAAAATAGACCCTTAACGTGTATTTGGAGTGTCTACTGATATGAACGTGCCTGCAGAAGCCTTGAACTTAATGATTGATGTCTGTTTCAGGTGACACAAGAGGAAGGTCAGCAGCTAGCACGACAACTTAAAGTAACATACATGGAAGCCTCAGCAAAAATCAGATTGAATGTAGACCAAGCTTTTCATGAACTTGTCAGAGTTATAAGGTATGATAACTTGAGACCAGATAATTAATGTTCCTACATTAATGGATAGGTACAGCAAATGTATTGAAATGTAATGCGAAATCACTGAGAAAATTCTGCCTGCTGTTACCTGTAAACTTTGACCAATGGTGTCCACAATAAAATATTCCTGTATATTAGGAAGAATGTTTACATAAATGTAATATGTATTTGAAAGAGAATTTCTTCACCTGAATATCACAGGTTTTACTGATCACCCAGTAAGTAAGCCTGGTAAACTAAATCTGAGATTGACCTTCTGTAAAAATTAGTTTTTTGGGGGTTTGCCTTCTGTTGTTTTTTAAGAAATACCATCACTCATTTAATCAGTAGTTTGAGTGTCAAAAGCAAGTCCATCCTCTACAAAAGTGTGAGAACACTTTAATAATTTTAAATATTTATTTTTATTTAACTGAAAATTATTCTGTGGATTTAATTTGAAATATCTATTTCCAGGAAATTTCAAGAACAAGAGTGTCCTCCTTCACCAGAGCCAGCGCGGAAAGAAAAAGACAAGAAAGGCTGCCATTGTGTTATTTTCTGAGAATCCCAAGAGCCAAGCTATCAACTGCCAGATTATTTTTTTTCTTTCCATCGTTTTACATTATTTCTGGTATTGGTCTAGCCTTATATGTGCATGTCCTAAAAGTGGTCACCAGAATAGCCTTAGTCCAAGAAGCTGGCAGAATAGTTCTTGAAGAAGACTCGGTCATCCTGGGGCAGACTTCAAAACAAAACACTAAGGCTGCTTCTTTAATACCACAGTTCCTTCCTTCTCTCCCTTAAGAGCTTGCACCTTGTGGAGTTTTATTCGCAAAGGAGATGAAACCAAACCGTGTAGGACAAGGTGTTGAAGTCATGCATAAGTTGTCTCTTGTGAATTAATTTATTTTTACTTCTGACATTTCATTAGCTATTACAAAAACCTATACTGAAGTATAGAGGATACCTTTTAAAAACAGGGTGGATTGGCTTTTTTGCCCTCAGTTAAATTAGACTTGAGTACTCAGCTAGCCTTAAGAAACCTACACTGAATTTCATTGTCAGCAAAAATTTTCATCTCTCACTTATGCTGCAGTTTTATTTCAGTGGCCAAAACAGTCTACTGTATTTATTTTATGAATCCAGAACAGCTACAGGATGATTACTACTACTCTTAGGATATGGCCAAATACCTCAGCTCATTCTGGATTGAGGCATTTCAGCTTATTAAGAAATTTCACATCATTTGTTTAGAAACAAATTGTGTCTTCCTTTGTATTTCTGGGTAAGGGATTAAGGAAAACTAAAACTGTAGCTGTTTTTGTTTCATGTGATATAAAAATGAATTTGATCTTTCCATTGTCAGAAATGATTAAATGTTTTTGCTATATACTTTTATACATTATTTTCTTATCAAACTAGTTAACAAGTATTTTTATATGTTTGTAAGCAAATATGCTTTCACAGCATAACTTGTGTATATGTAAAGATGAGTATTTAATTCTCACAGTTCACTTTTAACTGACAAAATATGGGATTTGCCAAACTGTGGTAAACTTGTCCTTACTCTTTCAGTTGTACCCAAGAATGGTCAATTACGTGCCTGCCCAACACACCCATAGAGTAAAATCTAGTGTTGTGTTCTAATGAATCTCAGTATCCCGTACTAAAGACTGACCATTATGTGAATTATAAAACTGTAAGACTTTTAACTGATTGTTTAGTTAAACTGTGGATGGCTGTTTAATTTTGAGTTCTGTGGATTGTGTTTAAACAATTCAAGAGTATGTTCCCTGATATTGAAATACTGAGTGGTATTGCACAGTTGTCACCTTACTGAATGTGTCCAGCAGTTCTTTGAAACTTGATTATTAAGCAAACCCTTGTATAACTTCAGGTGCTAGAATTAAAGATGATCTAACCATTATTGAGGGTAAGCACATTGCCTCTTTCTGACTCTTCCAAAACCTGAATTTCTTGGGGGTGGGGGGAAGAAGGAGGTGATGGGACCTAGTTAGGAGACAGGTATGCACATCTGCGTGACCTTTTTTCAAGCGTGGAAGTAAAGAAATGCCATTTCACTTTAAATTATGATAGATGATAAAAGCTGTTGTTCATTTTAACCTGAAGTATGGAGTCAGTGGTCCTATCAGCAACTCTTGTGCGTTCAGACTATGCTTACTGTCAGGTGCTCTGCTATCAATCTGTAAGTGTCTGCTGAGAAAACAGTGCTTAAACAAGTTTCAACTACTTTTACAGCAGCACAGCATAAAACCTGGAAGTAACACTAGTGCCATGCATTGCAGAAGAATTTAAGTTTTTTAACGTAACTTACATTAGGTTGTGCAATGCTGTTTTGAGAGAGTGGGTAGCTTCCCCCACTTCACTCCCTTTTATTTAAAGTTATTTGTTGATGAAAAGCTACTTACAAGTGATGTGTAGAAGATTCAAACAAGAAGTTGCAGTGCAAGTACATTTGGGAGATGGATTACACTTTTCAAGGCAAATGTAAGAAATTGCTGCCTGTAGCAAACACCACATGTTTTCTTAAATATGTAAAGCGCTCTGGAGTTAAGTCACTAACGGTATGGTATTAGAATGAGTTAAGACAACAAATGACAGCATCTGCGTTGAGACTAAATTTGTGAGGTGCAAATATCTTTGTTTCATAATTCTTTTCCTTTTTCTTGTTTTTTAATCTTTCAGTCATGATAGATTGGTTTTAAAATCATAGACTTACATAGGTAGATCTTTCAATATGTAACTCTTAATTCATAGAGAAGGTGGAGAGCACCACAGCGTTGCTTTTCCTTGTATGGAAGGCAGAGTAACTTTGAGGTGGTTAATGCTAAGCAACCTACTCCATTCTGTTAAGTCACATTGTAAACATGGTAAACTTTATAAACAAGTTAGAGAAGCGGGACCGCCGCCTGCTGCTATAGTAGTCTGCTTTAAGCTTATTAAATAGGTATATTCCTGTGCATGTGCTTTTAAGGTTTCTGCTGGAGAGGATGTGCAGGGAAATCTTCATGTAATGTTATAGTCTCTTTTTGAGACTGGTTTATATATGGCATCTTAAGGAGCTGTTAAATGTAGGCATTTTGATCCTATCTTCAGACTTGAAGTAAGTGATTAGAAAAGTAATATGGGGTTTTGGCTAGTAATGGTGATCCAGCTGCTCGTGACTTCGAAACAGCTTCAGGTATTTCAATTATTTGCTTTTCTAATTGTACCTGAAGGTAATGATGAAAAATGGTGCTTCTGTCCCTGGTGTGGAGCTTGCAAAGTAGGGACTTTGTCAGTCTTATCAAAAGTTGTAGCCCTGATCTATATGCCTTGGATTATTTGTGAATTTACTACTGCCACCTTATTGTAGGATAGCAGTTTAGCTGACAACCTGAAAGTTTCTTATGACTCTACCTGGCAGAAGAAGCGCTTAAAGATTTGTCACTTATGTTTGTAGTTACTTCAGTTCAAGGCCACCTCCATAAATCACTTAAATTCATAGTCCAGGAACTTGTGGTACTTAAAATGTATCCACAAATGACCTCCTGCTCCTCCTAGAGCTCAGAGCAGGGTCTGGATCTCTGTTTCAAAGCACAAAATAACTCACCTCTTCCTGGAATCTCACACCACAGAGCCTGCCACTCCCCTGGGTGAGGGGGCTTGACCTGCTCATAGGCAAAAGCCCTTTTATGTAGCTGGTGAAGTATTATGGGCGGTCCAGAATCAGGGAAGAATTACTTCCATGTAAGTACACTGGTATTTCCTTATGTCTGCTCTGGTTCATGCACTACCTTTCTCTGACCTAGGAACTCTTCTGCATCAATACTCCATGCTAACTAAGATATACAGGCGAAGAGGAGAATTTCCAGGAGTATTAGATCACCTTCTCTAAAATCTGCTCTTTTTTGTGATGTGGCCTATTCAGGGGAATTAAAGCTGCTGATATGGATAACTAAAAACTTACCTTGATTGTACAGAAAAAACCGAAGGTAGGACTATTTGCTTGGTGTGTTTCCAGCCTGTTGCACTGGGCATCTGCCTGAACCGTGTCTGCATCCGGTCAGCCTTCTGCTGCAGGTTAAAACTGTAACCTAGTGTTGTAAAAACTGGAGGGCTGTGTGGGAATATGAGGTGGATTTTCCTGTCAAAGTTGTTTTCCTTTCATTTTTCTAATAATGTAAGTTGCAGTGTCTTGCAGTGTGCAGGACGCACTGTGCAGTGCACCCTGGCCAGTGCCCTCCCTCTTCCTGCAGAAGGCTCCTCCGCCACCTCCTCGTTACGCTGACTGGTATTGTTGGCCCTGTAGAAGCCCTCAGCACTGAGGCTGTCGGGCAAGAGGCGATCAGATAAATGCCGTATGTGAACCTGGCTAGCCCAGCGTAGAAGCATGTAATGAGATGAGCTGTTGTGAAAGGGTCAATAAAGCAAAATATATTCGGAAGGAGTTAACACCCACTTACGCCAAGGAAAGCTGATTTATGCATGGCCTTGTGGTTAGTCATCATTGATAAAGTTCAAGTCTGGATTAAAACAAAAATATTAGCTAACACTCTTCTGACATCACTTTATGTGACAGCGTCTCACCCGTGGTGCAGCTGTAACCATCGTTGACTGGCCTTGTCATGTAATCTCATCGCAAAGCTTTAATGGGCTTATTCCAAACAGAATATTGTTGAAGTCAGTCACCACAGCCCAAGCACTGCCAAAACTTATCTGCATTTAGTATTTAGAAGTTTGTTGCCTGGAAAAGCTCAGGAATCTGCTGGGAAGGGAATGCATTTGTTCACTTGAGTTAGGCATAGATTTTGGAAGTTAATTACCATCATGTTCCAAAACGATGACAAAAGAAACACTCAGGCTAGAAATGCAGAGGCACAGTGGTGTTTCCCGGGTTGCTCAGCTGACGTGCTGCAGGGTAGCAGTCTTTACCAAAACCTGAAGGCTTGAAATTGTTAAGATCGGCTGGGTAGGTTTAGATTGGATACCAGGAAAAGTTTCTTCAACGAAAGGGTTGTCAAGCGCTGGAACAGGCTGCCCAGGGAAGCGGTTGAGTCTCTATCCCTGGAGGTATTTAGAAGATGAGTAGATGTGGCACTTAAGGACATGGTTTAGTGGTGAAGTTGACGGTGCTAGGTTTATGGTTGGACAGGCTGATTGAAGGGTCTTTTCCAACCTAAATGATTCTATGGCTCTTGATTAGAGCATCCTGAATGGGAAATACAGTGCTTACCACTTCCTAAGTCGGCAGACAAGCTGTATTTACCTGGTTCTATTAGAAAGCTAAGTTAAAATTGCAGGCTTGAAGCAGGCTCTGGGTTTTAACTGGGGTTAAGTATATTTGAAATCTTAATCCTTGTGTTGTGTGGCACGTGTTGTAAGGCTGGAAAACTTGTGAGTGGTCTCGATATTCAGATATTCTCATAGAGCTCTCACCACAAGAACACCTGGTTGAACGGAATGAAATTATCTTCTTAAAACTTTGTGGCTGCCTAGGCCACTTTCTTGATCTTTCTAGGCTTTTGTTCAGGCTGTGTGAGGAACAGTAGGAAATGGGAAAAATCACCAAGGAGTGATAAAAAAAGGGAAGGAGGAAGAAAATAGCCTTGGTACTTTCCTATGTTCTAGCCTGAATGCATGCAACAGGTCAGGTGCAGAAATGAGGGAGGTTAGGACTGTCTTAGTAGCCTTTAGCTGGGAAGATAGAGAGCCTTAAATGAGAAGCAGCAGGTGTGGAAAAGGCAATGGATTAAACAAGGAGAGTGTAATACCCAGAAACAGCATTGTGAGTGTGTGCCATGCTTGCTTTCTGTAGGTGTACTACTAGAGTTCTAAGACTGCAGTTATTTTGGACACTTTGATTTTTGTGGATTAAATATAAAGGTCAGATGATGTCCCACACAAAAGCTAAACTGCATTAATGCATGTAATATTATTAGTAATGTTCCTGAGTCAGCCAGCAAGTAGTACGCAGAACTAAAGGCATCACCTTGTTGCTGGAAAACAAATAACTAGTCTGTTAAGCTACTTTTTAAACCGGATCCTATGAACCGTATTAAGATACACAGTACTTAGTGCTCACTAATCTGTAGTGATACTAGCACTTCATGAATTACTTCATTTTTTAAAAAAATGCTTCTGACAAGAAATTATTGTAGTGAGGGAGAAGGTACCATAGTGAAGTACAGGCACCAAAAATGCAAGTAGAGGCAACGATAAAACCTCTTAGTTCCTTTTCTCTTAGTCCTCGGCGTGAGTTAGTGCTTACTAGAAGCCGTTTTCATTTCACTTGAACTGGGCTGCTAAAAAGCAATAGTACAGTACAAATACTCTTCTGAATGCATCTCACGTTTCTTATGAAAATGTAAAAAAATTTACTTCAGTGATATGAATAGCTTACATGCTTTAGAAATATTTTATAAAGTAGTGTTTTGAGACCTATCTGGGACCGTATATCCAGTCCACCATGCAAACGTAAGACAGGTTTTTCCTCACTTTAAAAAGCTGAATAGGGAAGACAAGTACTTCTGTAGAAGGATCTGCTAGGAGAAAATGGTGGGTTATCTATTTGTTGTGAATATTTATTTATAAAGCAGTGGTCTTGCGTAGGGAATCCCCCTCTAAGCACGGGATGAAAGGTGGGATAAAAAGTGGTAAGAACCATGTGGAGTGAAGTAAAGGTGGAGGTATAAGGAGGGGGAATGGCTAAAGAAACCTGCTCACTATGGCCATGGAAAGGTCAACCGAAGCTGTAGCAGCCCCTCGGTGCTCGCCCACTGCTCCCCTGCAGCTTCCCTGCGGCTCGGGGCTGGTGGAGGGGTGATGCCACCAAATTGCTCTGGCCCTGGGGTGGGTCTGCAGCCAATTCAGCTGTAAATGTGAAATGCGCAGGGAACTGTTTTATTGACAACCGCAAGATGTCACTGCGGGTAGGCATAGGCTTGTATTTAAAGGGCTTCGAAGTGCTGCTTTTACCAAGACCCTTGTACAGAGTTCACATTCTTATTCTTACAATCAGGGCAGGAACGGACTACAAGAACTGCAACAAAGCCGTTGATCTATAATTAAACGGGGCCATGTGCCAAGTGCTATTTCGGAGTATTTTGATCTATGAACTCTGTAAAATCTGGGTGGTCAGTAGCTGGGGAAAAAACGATGACTTATAAATAGTGGTTCTGAAGAAATTCATGTGAAAAGCAGGAAGGATGCTTGCAATCTAAAACATTACATACAGGTTAATTAAAATATAGTACAAATGCAGGAGGCAAAACAAGTAATTTTTATATCGGTAGTGTTGTGTACAATTTGCAGTCAGAAAGTTATGCTTAAACACTTTATGCTCAGCTAAAGTGTACATCTAAATGAGGATTACTGTTAGCATGAGAAAAACGTAGTCCCTCTTGTCTGGGCACCAGTCCTAGCGTGTCCCTGAGGAGCGGGGAAATCTCTCGAATGTGCTGCTGACCTTTGAAAGTGAAACAAAGTTCTAATGCTTTTCTCCTTCCTACTGCAACTTTCAGGCAACACCCGCTGTGGCTTTTAAACAGTAAAAGTTCATGTGTTCTCATGTAAACTGTAAAATCTACCCATCCTTCGTTGCCTCAGAAGAATGTCATACTCCTGAACTGCTGGGCTTTTTCTCACTGTAAAAGGCATTCTGTCCTCTTTCGTTGTGAGACCAAGCCATTCTGTGTCTGGAGATAATTTTTATTATTTACAAAACAAGTGCTGTAATGCAAGTATAAAGTACCATACTGGCAGTGTGAACTGGTACTTACACGGGCATCCCTCTCATTTGAAAGGCTGACTTTTGGTCATTCTGAGGGCTACCTTTCCAAGGTTTTGTGAAGTACTGCATGCTTGCTGTAACTTTGTTCTTCCATAATCCCATTTTTTAAATATCCATTCAGCCAGTTGTGTTTCTGAGAAATAGGAAGGAGAATCGCTTGTAAATTCTGAATGTTTTGGTACTTTTTTCTTGTCTTGTGGATACCTGATGTGCTAGTTGCACACTGACACTGCTCACCTCTCTACTCTAGGTGCTTTTATGAACTCGTCATCCTAACTTCATGATCATTTTTTCTAACTAAAAGGCAGTAAGACCTCTCCTGTTTATCTGTCACTTGAACATCCAGCTTGAGATCATCCAAATCCTCATTACAATAGCCAACTTAATTTGCTATCAATATCTGCCAGAGTCTAATACTATGTTTTGTTGGTTTTGTGTAAGGTAAGGTGTGTGGGGAGGCATCTGTCACTGCCAAGTCCTGAGGTCTGGGCTTCATTGTTGCCGCCAGGAGCTGCTGTGCGATGACTTCTTCCCAGTAGTGTTATTTCTAGTGTCTTTGGAGGGCTCTGGATGTGCAAACACCTGTTTCCCACATGAAGCATCAGAGCAGTCGCTTGGCAACTACTATTTGAATTCTTCGTATTACTAGGACTGAATCTGACCTATTTCTCCAGACTATTTACTGATTAAAATGCTGCAGAGGATTCCTCTCTGATTTTGCCTTTCAAGAGTTATGTATGACTTCCTGAACAAGGAGAATAGGAGACTCTTCCTGAATGGGATGAGCAATTTAGCAACAGCAGATGCAGGTATGGCTGAGCTACCCAGTACCTTCATTGCCTCAGTCTTGACCAACAGGGTTTCCCAGGCTCATGTGATTAGTGAAAACTTCTGATGATGAGAAGAGCCAGCAGCAGTGATTGAGGATCGAGGCAGGAATTACTTCAGAGAACTCTACCTGAACACATGCAAAGGACCTGGCAGGCTCTGTCCAAGACGGTGAGAGAACCAGCTGATGTCCTTGCAAGGCTGCCTGGTCATCTTTGATGACCGTCTTTAGTGGAGGTCAGGGGAATTCCTGGTGACTGGGGGGAAGCAAGTGTTGCACCTGTCTTCAAGCAAGGCCCAGGGAACTGCAGGGAGTCAGGCTTGCTTCTGTCCCTGGAAAATCACACAGTGAGTCCTCCAGGAACATGTTTCTGGGGACATAAAAGAGAAGTGGCTGGAAATGGTCCTCATGAGTGTACTGATTTACAGGGGTCAGTGACACCTGACCAGCATGATTGCATTCTATGATAAAATGACTGAGTTTTTGCATGAGGGGAGGGCAGTGATGTGTTTTCATCTCAACTCAGCAAGGCTTTCACTGCCTTATCCCACCATGTTTTTATAGCAAAGGTAGGACCTGATGGTCTGGGTAGAGAACCACATGGGTAAAACACTGACCAGGGAGGTGGATTCAGAGGGTAGTAGTTGGTCTTGGAGGGTGATGGGCTGGCCTCCAGGTATGGTACAGCGACAAGGAGAGTGCTACAGGGGTTTAGCTTGGAACCTGTCGTGTTAAACATTTTGCCAGTAACCTGAAAGAGACAACTGAGTGCACTCTCATCATGTTTGGAGGTGACGCCAAGTTGGGGGGACCAGTCAATATACTTGGGGGTGGAGCTGCCATCCAGAGGGACCCTGACAGGCTGGAGGAATGGGTCAACAGGAGGCTTACAGAATTTAACAAGAACAAACGCAAAGCCCTGTACCTGGGAAGGAAGACTCCCCTGCAACAACACAGGCAGGGACTGTTTGGCCAAACAGGACCTGGGTTCTTGATGGACAGTGAGCTGGACATGAGCCAGAAATGTGCCCTGGCAGCAAAGGCAGCCAACAGCACCCTGGGCTGTACTGACAGGAGCTTGGTAGACCAAGGGAAGTGATTAACGTCCTTCCTTTTCTCTGCACTTGGGAGACCCTGTATAGATAAACCGCATCCAGTTTTGAGCCCCCCTCGTACAAGAAAGATGTTGATCAACTGGAGCAAGCCCAAAGGAGGGTAACCAAGGAGGTCTGGGGGCAGGAGCACTTCCCCTGTGAGGAGAGGTTGAGGTAGGTGGTCTTATTCAGCCTGGAAAAGGGAAAGCTTGTGGGGAGAAAGAGGGAAAGAGCAGCCTTCCTGTACCTGGAAGGAAGTCAGTGAGAAGGCAGAACCAGGACCTCCACAGTAGTGCATGGTGAGAGACAAAGGACAAAAGTTGAAATGAGAGGTTCAGACTGAGCATAAAGAACTTTTTCACCAAGAAGACAGGCTGCCCATAGAGGCTGAGCGGTCTCCATCCTTGGAGGTTTTCAGTACCTTACCGGATAAAGCTCTGAGTAACCTTGACTGATCTCATAGCTGACCCCAGTTTGAGCAGAAGTCGAATAACAGACCTCCAGACAATACCTTTCAACTTTAATAGTCCCATGATTTTTACAGAAGACCAGCATTTGAAAAAGGTAGGTACTAATCAGGGAGAGCTCAGTTTGAGGGGGAAAAAAAGTTCTCCCACCTAATCTGGTGACAGTAAAACTATGGTAGTAATCTGTTGATAATGTCTGACGTGCTCAAATCTGTTATGTCTGTGAGGGAAATTGTGGGTGTTTCTCATTTTAATACTTCTGGGAAAATAGGTAAGAATATCATTATAACTGATGACTTGGAGAGGTGTCTTGGTTTGAAGGATGCTGGCTGTAGTGAATAACACAGCTGCCCTGAACCCAGACTGGAACAACCTGAGATGTGTATCGGGGTCCAGCCTATCATAAATGTTTCCACTTGGACGGTGGCAAGCACGCACCTTGTGTTACCTTTGGTTCTGTACGGGCGATTGTGCACCCACCCCATTGCAACAGTGACCAAACCTGACCTGCAGCCTGAGCTGTGAAGTGCATGCCTCCCTCAGCTGATTGCGGGCGCTGGCTGGATGTACTGCAGTGTGCTCTGGACCTCGATGGGATGGCTGTGTGGTCTCTAAAAAACATTCCTGAGAGAACTCTCAAAACCAGAGTTTTCAGTTAAAGCGGCTTACGGCTTCAGCTGAGGGGAGCGCCTGTAGCGGACCCTGGTGTGGGGTTGGCACTCATGCATGTCCAGAAAGGGTATAGTTGCACCCAACTCCAGTGGCTGCTCAGGGCACGCCAGGCTTGAATCGCTGGTTCAAGTTAATCAGAGGTCCAGAAAGGGGAAACTAGTAACTAGGAGCAGTGGCTTGTGCAACCAATGTGTTTTCGGGGTGTAATTATGTACCTTTGTTATATTTTTGAGTCTGTTAAATGCTACTTCCCACTACAGAGAAGTTGGTTGTTTATTGGCAAGAAGCAAACAGTGGCAGTTTGCAGCTCAGGTTCAGATTTTTTGGGTGAATAATGAAACAGGCATTGTACCTTGTGTGTGGAAGGGCAAGGTACTTTGGTCTTTAATGAATGGGAAATCTGTACGTTATGAGGCTTTCAGTTTAGTTTCCCACTGATCATCTGCCAAAAGTTTCTGCTACTTAATACCCAGATATGGGTCCTCTGAAATCAACTCCCTGAGCAAGAGCAAACCTCTGCTATAATTTTATGGTCTGGTGAAGGATTTTGCAATTCAAAGCTCTTCTGAGCCAGAGCAGGATCAAGGGCTTTTTTCTATATCTGGAAATTATTAGTCATGTCAGAATGACTCTAAAAAGTCAGAAAGAATAATTGGGGTGTATGTGTTTTCCAGCATGAAATCTGTCATTGTTTTGTATAAAATCCCCTGAGATGTGGTAGGGCTGATAGCTGCCTGGGGCTTGCTTGGTGCTTTTTTTCAGCTCTCCCAAAGACAGTATTTGACTGAGGAGTGGTGGCCACCTCATAAAAATGAGGCTTCTGTCACTGCACTGAGGTGACAAAGCTGCTGCTTCCCTAGCAGAGGGGCAGCCTGAAGTACCTGGCTGTTTGTCTGTCTTGGATTTCATTGTAAAATCTCAAATTAATGTTTTGATATTTTTATGTACTTCAGGTTCTGTTGTTTGGTTACCTTCCTAAAGTAATCCCAGTTTCCCATGACGTTTAAACATTAACTTATTTTTTAAGCTTTAAAAATAATTTTTGACATTTTTAAAAGGGCGAGTTGGCTAATTTGCTATTTCTTTGTTTTTATATTCAGACTTAAAAAACATGGTGGGGGGTTGCCTGCTTTAATGTTCCTGGTGCTGAATTTCTTCTCTAGCAAGACTACAGCTGCTTAAAGTTTCCTGTATTAGAAGCCAGTCAGTGACAGTCCTCATTACTGTATGCTTTAAGGACAGGGCTGCCTGGCTGTCTCATTTATCTGCTGCCGGTAGTAGTTAGAGATCTGCAGAAGTGTCAGCAGTTGTGTTTGAGGACACAACCAAAGGAAGCATTAACGATTTGCTTCTGAATGCTGAAGCTGGCAGGAACCGTGGAGGAATGGCAAGGGGAATGACATGTTGTGCTGGTTTTGGCTGAGAAGGGGTTAATTCTCCTCACTGTGGGGGTCAGCTACCTTTCCAGCTTCCCGCGCTCTGCCGCGTGGCGTGGCAGGGGGGGCTGGGAGGGGCAGGGCCATGGTGGGGGCGGCTGACCCCGACTGGCCAATGGCAGGTTCATTCCATACCATGTGACACCATGACCAGTATATTGAGGGGGGGCAGTGGCAGCGCGCGGGCGGCGCGGCGTCGGGTCGGCGGGCGGCGAGCGGCTGCGGCGCGTGCGGTTTGTTCCGGCGGTTCGTTCCCCCTCTCCCCTCCCTTCCCCCCTCCCCCGGGGCTTTGCGCCTCTCATTGTTCTCCTTCACATTGCATTTCTACTGTTGTTTCTTTTAATTTTCATTATTAAACTGTTCTTATCCCAACCCACGAGCGTTACCCTTCTGATTCTCTCCCCCATCTACCGGTGGGGGAGTGAGCGAGCGACTGTGTGGGGCTGAGCTGCCGCTAAACCACGACAGTCTTTTTGGCGCCCAACGTGGGGCACGAGGGTTGGAGATAACAACAGCTGCTGGTCACAGCACCATGTTGTCCTTTTTGCAGTGGGTGTTAAAAATCGGTGTTGGTTGTTTGAGTCTGCTGTGTTCTGCTGTGATTAGTAATGTTTTGCCTACGAGATTTGTTATACAAACACTCGTTTTCAGCTTTACCTGGTATTTGGGGTTTTTGCTGAAACCGTTACTGTACTTCGGATACCACCTTGTTGAGGCAATTAGCAATTATACCTCCTCCTCTGAGAGATTTTATATGGAGGAAATACAGAATAATACCTTTGCAACTTTGTTCTATGATGTCTGTGCCTTTGTTACAACAACGTTTTTGTATCTTGAACATCCTTGGGTGGTTAAGGTGCAGTCATTGTTAGTTTTTGGGCATGTTGTTTTGGTTTTGACTAAGCAACTTAAGAATATCACTCAGAAATCTGCCCCGAGGCTTGATAGTTACGAGTGGCAGGGCATGTGGGATAGCATGGGCAAATACCTAGGGCAGTGGGCACCCCCAGTGTTTTGGAGTTTCACCCCCGAGCAAGTGCAGAATCCTAAAAACTAGTAGAATATTTGGAAAAAGTATGTTGTTACGCTGGGAACTCCAGAGAGACACAGATAACTGCAACGTGCTGGGGTCTGGCCCATGCATACCGAGCCCTGCTCAACAGTATTCAGTGCCCCCAGGGGGAAGAGAATGTCTCTGGATTGAAATGCAAAGTGACTGGCACTGTAGACAATCCAGCCCTGACAACAGGCACTGCAGCCACTCAAACCCCCACAACAAGTACCGGAGCTAGCTCAGAAAATAAACCCGTACCAGTATCAGTTGCCCCCATACATAAGACGAAATATTGGAAGCGGACATCAACTCGTTTAGAACGGGATGATGAAGAACCAGGGCCATCGCGGGGAGAGGAGGGAGAAGTAATAAATGAAATAGAGACCACCCGATCCCTGTCCTTAAGCGAGTTGCGAGATATGCGAAAAGATTATAGCCGTCGTTCAGGTGAGCACATTGTCACCTGGCTGCTCCGATGCTGGGATAATGGGGCCAGTAGCCTGGAACTAGAGGGAAAAGAAGCCAAACAATTGGGATCCCTTTCTGGGGAAGGGGGCGTTGACAAAGCAATTGGAAAAAAACCACAAGCCCTCAGCCTCTGGAGGCGACTCCTGTCTGGAGTGAAGGAAAGGTATCCCTTTAAAGAAGATGTTACATATCGCCCAGGAAAATGGACAACTATGGAGAAAGGCATCCAGTATCTCAGGGAATTAGCTGTGTTTGAGGTGATTTATGGTGACCTGGATGATCAACGGTCATCCAAAGATCCAGATGAAGCCGAGTGCACACGACCCATGTGGCGGAAGTTTGTACGGAGCGCACCATCTTCGCATGCAAACTCATTGGCAGTGATGTCCTGGAAAGATGACGAGACACCAACGGTGGCAGAGGTGATAGATAGGCTCCGGGATTATGACACAAATATCTCTTCCTCGCTTGTCTCTGCTGTGGAGAAACTATCCCAAGAGGTCCAGCAACTCAAAGAAGATCTGTCCTACTCCCCACCTCGACAGAGCAGTGTCTCAGCTGTTAGGAATAAGCGTCCTTTGGCTCAAAGAAGGGGATACACACCACGGGCCACCCTATGGTTCTACCTGCGTGACCACGGAGAGGACATGATGAGGTGGGATGGCAAGCCTACTTCGACCCTACAGGCACGAGTACATGAACTGCAAGGAAGAACAGTCACTCAGGGAGGCTCTTCCAGGAAAGCTGCTGCTCCAGTTTCCAGCGAGCAAGTCCCCAGACAGAGGAGTAGAAGCGCAGATTTTATTTCTAAGTGTAATAGAGGGACTCCTGATTCACATTTACAGGAAGTGAGTTGTGACTGCCATGATCAGGACTAGAGGGGCCCTGCCTCCAGCCGGGTGGAGGAAAGGGATAACCGGGCTTACTGGACTGTGTGGATCCGATGGCCTGGCACGTCCGACCCACAGGAGTATAAAGCTTTAGTGGACACCGGCGCACAGTGCACCTTAATGCCATCAAACTATATAGGGGCAGAACCCATCAGCATTGCTGGAGTGACAGGGGGATCCCAAGAGCTAACTGTATTGGAGGCCGAAGTGAGCCTAACTGGCAATGAGTGGCAGAAGCACCCCATTGTGACTGGCCCAGAGGCTCCGTGCATCCTTGGTATAGACTACCTCAGGAGAGGGTATTTCAAGGACCCAAAAGGTTACAAGTGGGCTTTTGGTGTAGCTGCCTTGGAGACGGAGGAAACTGAACAGCTGTCTACCTTGCCCGGTCTCTCAAAGGACCCTTCTGTGGTGGGGTTGCTGAAGGTCAAAGAACAACAGGTGCCAATCGCCACCACAACAGTGCACCGGCGGCAATATCGCACCAACAGAGACTCTCTGATCCCCATCCATAAACTCATTCACCAACTGAGGAGCCAAGGAGTCATCAGTAAGACCCACTCACCCTTTAACAGTCCCATATGGCCAGTCCGGAAGTCTAATGGAGAGTGGAGACTAACAGTAGACTATCGTGGCCTGAATGAAGTCACTCCACCATTGAGTGCTGCTGTGCCAGACATGCTAGAACTTCAATACGAACTGGAGTCAAAGGCGGCCAAGTGGTATGCCACAATTGATATTGCTAATGCATTCTTCTCAATCCCTCTGGCAGCAGAGTGCAGGCCACAGTTTGCTTTCACATGGAGGGGCGTCCAGTACACCTGGAATCGACTGCCCCAGGGGTGGAAACACAGTCCTACCATTTGCCATGGACTGATTCAGACTGTACTGGAACAGGGAGAAGCTCCAGAACACCTTCAATACATTGATGACATCATTGTGTGGGGCAGCACAGCAGAAGAAGTTTTTGAGAAAGGTGAGAAAATAGTCCAAATCCTTCTGAAAGCTGGTTTTGCCATAAAACAAAGTAAGGTGAAGGGACCTGCACGAGAAATCCAGTTCTTAGGAATTAAATGGCAAGACGGTCGTCGTCAGATTCCAATGGATGTGATCAACAAAATAGCAGCCATGTCTCCACCAACTAGCAAAAAGGAAACACAAGCTTTCTTGGGCGTTGTGGGTTTTTGGAGAATGCATATTCCAAATTACAGTCTGATCGTGAGCCCTCTCTATCAAGTGACCCGGAAAAAGAATGATTTCAAATGGGGCCCTGAGCAACGACAAGCCTTTGAACAGATTAAACGAGAAATAGTCCATGCAGTAGCTCTTGGGCCAGTCCGGGCAGGACAAGATGTAAAAAATGTGCTCTACACTGCAGCCGGGGAGAATGGCCCTACCTGGAGTCTCTGGCAGAAAGCACCTGGGGAGACCCGGGGTCGACCCCTAGGGTTTTGGAGTCGGGGATACAGAGGGTCTGAAGCCCGCTATACTCCAACTGAAAAAGAGATATTGGCAGCATATGAAGGGGTTCGAGCTGCTTCAGAAGTGGTTGGTACTGAAGCACAGTTGCTCCTGGCACCCCGACTGCCAGTGCTGGGCTGGATGTTCAAAGGAAACATCCCCTCTACACACCATGCAACTGATGCTACGTGGAGTAAATGGGTTGCACTGATCACCCAGCGGGCTCGAGTAGGAAACCCCAGTCGCCCAGGAATCTTGGAAGTGATTATGGACTGGCCAGAAGGCAAAGATTTTGGATTATCACCAGAGGAGGAGGTGACACGTGCTGAAGAAGCCCCACTGTATAACAAACTGCCAGAAGATGAGAAGCAATATGCCCTGTTCACTGATGGGTCCTGTCGCCTTGTGGGAAAGCACCGGAGATGGAAGGCTGCTGTATGGAGTCCTACACGACAAGTAGCAGAAACTGCTGAAGGAGAAGGTGAATCGAGCCAGTTTGCAGAGGTAAAGGCCATCCAGCTGGCCTTAGACATCGCTGAACGGGAAAAGTGGCCAGTGCTCTATCTCTATACTGACTCCTGGATGGTGGCAAATGCCCTGTGGGGCTGGCTGCAGCAATGGAAGCAAAGCAACTGGCAGCGCAGAGGCAAACCCATCTGGGCTGCCACATTGTGGCAAGATATTGCTGCCCGGGTAGAGAAACTGGTTGTAAAGGTACGGCATGTGGATGCTCACGTCCCCAAGAGTCGGGCCACTGAAGAACATCGAAACAACCAGCAGGTAGATCGGGCTGCCAAGATTGAAGTGGCTGAGGTGGATCTGGACTGGCAGCATAAGGGTGAACTATTTCTAGCTCGGTGGGCCCATGACACCTCAGGCCATCAAGGGAGAGATGCAACATACAGGTGGGCTCGTGATCGAGGGGTGGACTTGACCATGGGTATTATTGCACAGGTTATCCACGAATGTGACACATGCGCTGCAATCAAGCAAGCGAAGCGGGTAAAGCCTCTGTGGTATGGGGGACGATGGCTGAAATATAAATATGGGGAGGCCTGGCAAATTGACTATATCACACTCCCACAGACCCGCCAAGGCAAGCGCCATGTGCTTACAATGGTAGAAACAACGACTGGCTGGCTGGAAACATATCCTGTCCCCCATGCCACTGCCCGGAACACTATCCTGGGTCTTGAGAAACAAGTCCTGTGGCGACATGGCACCCCAGAGAGGATTGAGTCAGACAATGGGACTCATTTCCGAAATAGCCTCATAGACACCTGGGCCAAAGAGCACGGCATTGAGTGGGTGTATCACATCCCCTATCACGCACCAGCCTCTGGGAAAATTGAAAGGTACAATGGACTGTTAAAAACCACACTGAGAGCAATGGGGGGTGGGACATTCAAGCACTGGGATACACATTTAGCAAAAGCCACGTGGTTAGTCAACACGAGGGGATCTGCCAACCGAGCTGGCCCTGCCCAGTCAGAAATCCTACATACTGTGGAAGGGGATAGAGTCCCTGTAGTGCACACAAAAAGTATGCTGGGCAAAACAGTCTGGGTTCTTCCTGCCTCTGGCAAAGGCAAACCCATTCGTGGGATTGTTTTTGCTCGAGGACCTGGGTGCACTTGGTGGGTGATGCGGGAGGATGGAGAAATCCGATGTGTGCCTCAAGGGGATTTGATTTTGGGTGAAAACAGTCAATGAACTGAATGGCACAATGTGAACTGCTATATAATATTGTGTGTCACCTCTGTGTTGTATCAATGATATCAGAGTACGAGCCTCCCAACCCATGGAAGATCAACTATGAAACAAGCCGTGCAGCAGTGATGGAACGATGACTGACTCGGTATGCAGCAACCCAACGCCACACACCATCTCTCCCACCCGGAAAGACTGATACAACAGATGGAGCCCAGAGTCATGGACTGCGTGAACTCAATGGACATTTTAATGGACATTTTACAGGGAAGATCCATGAATTAAGGGAATGATGTCTGTGTATTATGTTAAAGGATGGGAAGGGGAGGGGTGGTGGTTGGTACGGTTGTATTGCATCATATGGGACCTGGGCATGGTGTAAGTGGTATGGAATAAGGGGTGGAGAATGTGCTGGTTTTGGCTGAGAAGGGGTTAATTCTCCTCACTGTGGGGGTCAGCTACCTTTCCAGCTTCCCGCGCTCTGCCGCGTGGCGTGGCAGGGGGGGCTGGGAGGGGCAGGGCCATGGTGGGGGCGGCTGACCCCGACTGGCCAATGGCAGGTTCATTCCATACCATGTGACACCATGACCAGTATATTGAGGGGGGGCAGTGGCAGCGCGCGGGCGGCGCGGCGTCGGGTCGGCGGGCGGCGAGCGGCTGCGGCGCGTGCGGTTTGTTCCGGCGGTTCGTTCCCCCTCTCCCCTCCCTTCCCCCCTCCCCCGGGGCTTTGCGCCTCTCATTGTTCTCCTTCACATTGCATTTCTACTGTTGTTTCTTTTAATTTTCATTATTAAACTGTTCTTATCCCAACCCACGAGCGTTACCCTTCTGATTCTCTCCCCCATCTACCGGTGGGGGAGTGAGCGAGCGACTGTGTGGGGCTGAGCTGCCGCTAAACCACGACACATGTATAGTGCAGTGCAGGAATTTAAAACACCTTTTGGCTGTAAGACCCAGTTCTATACTGGGCTGATGCCATCACTCCTGCAGGAACCTGAGGTTTGAAGGGTGCTCTGAACTGTTGGCCTCTCACAGGGTGGAGGCAGGCGGTGCTGAAAGCCCGTATCCTTTCCCCCGCTAGACACCATCCTTCAGTCTTAACCTCACTATTGCTATGGGACTTCCCCTATGCTTGTTTGCCTCCCCATCTGGAGCTCAGTCCTAACAGTGAGGACGTTATCTGGTTTAATTTTTCTGGAAGATGGCGTGCATGAGGCAAGCTCTGGCTGCGAGCTTGCTGGGGGAGCACTCGGTACCGGTGGGAGCTCTGGGGGTTGAGGAACAGAGCAGGGGACAGCAAGGGCACTGAGCTTGGCAGGCGTCAGCTGAGAGCAGCACCTCTCCTTGACTCTGCCATGTTATAAATACATTCAGCTGCTGTATGCACACGTGTCAGGGCTATGCGCTTCGACCAAGGGCTACGTGCTTCAACCGAGCTGCGATGAAGTCGTCAATCATTTCTGAGGCTTTGATTTTTACTTCTATTCCTTGGAGATGGTATGGACTGCTGTAGGTACAGTAACCGTTTTATCTAGGCTTCTTACAAACATTTTTGTTTTAAAAAGCTACTGTGCTTTTGAGGAACCTGAATTTCTGTTGGCAAAGCTAGGAACTTCTTTCACAGGTACGAGGATGTTGGTCCAGAGGGATGAGTGCAATATAAAAATCCCCCAGCAGATGGGGACTGGAATCGAGCTAAATATATATTTATTTTTTTTTTTCATGAAGAACAAAGATAATTTCAGCCCCTCTTTCAGTACTCTAAAACTGAGGAACGATTTCTTCACAACCTGCCTCTGGAGCCAAAGAATCTGATATGGCTGCTGGACCTGAGTGGTGTTTTGGGGCCTTGCGTTATTTGCCCAGCTTCCTTCCATGTTGCTCCCTGCTGGGGATGCAGTTACGCATCTTTCCTCCCTGCCTCCCCCGGGCCTTCTTTTATGCCATTTTTTGCTCTCTCCTCCCCACTTTTTTCTAGTTTTTGTATGTCTGTTCCTAGCTGGTCTATGCGAACGCAAGATCTACAGGAGCAGAGTGCTGCCTGCCCAGTTACAACCTAGCACCATGAAGGCCTCTTAACTAATAGGAACAAAACTTTTTAAAATGCAAAGCCTGTACGCAGCAAGCACGAGGCTGGATAGATGCGCTGTGTCAAATTTTCTGTGCTTTTTCCCAAGGAGCGGAGCTGCGAGCTGGCTGCTGGGGGGCTTCGGGGCTGATGTGAGCTGCTGCGGCCCGAGGTAAACACCGGGGAGCCGATAGTGCCCCAAAGGAGGGGGGTGCAGTTGAATGTAGTATGAGCGTCCAGAGCAGCTTTGTACCTTCTTTAACCCAAGGAAAGTTCTGAATGGTCAAAACAATTTTCATGTTCCATTTTTCACTTGTGTTAGTAGGGCAATGCTTCACTGAAGACCGCTATAACCATCTGTCAACACAATCTCAAGTTCGAAGTACAAGAATTTCTGTACGTGTGGGAAATCAGAAAATATTACAGAGGTGAGTAGGGGATGAAAATAGCTAACGAGCTACTAAGAGATTGCCTTAGCAATTAGGACTGTACAAATGGATGAAACCAGCATGCAGTATGCTCCATGGGGAAGGCGGAGTCTTGTAAAAAGTACAGATCAGCACCCATGCTATTACGGACTTTCTCTGGTTTAGTAATTATAGTAATTTCTATAGAGTAAATATAGCATACGTGTAGCATATATAGTAACTATAGCATTATTTAATTGCTCAAAAGTAAGAAAGTCAAGCTCTTGTGAGCACAGCGCCAATTCCTTGTATTTGTAAAGAGAGGGACTTTGAAATAAGCATGGATTGCACTGCCACCACAGAAAGGACAACAGGTTTCTAAACACTTCCAGGCAAGAGGTTATCAGCGGGTCATGTTGTCCTGCGCATGTGTAGGACTCGGGGGCTGTTGTAATGCACGGGGGGCTGGAGCGGGACGCAGGAGGCTGCAGGCAGTACGGGTGTCTGCGGTGGTTTCTTGGTTGCTGTTGGGAAAGCTGTGCTACTTCAGTTTCCTTTCTGTAAGATGTAAATAGTGATGCTGGGTTCTTCACAAAGTGCTTGGAGACTGACAGATGACATTCTTTATCACGAGCAGAGTTATTATCACTCTTGGAGGGAATTTTTAAAACCTGCATTGTCTTTTGAAAGGAAGATGAAATACAAAAATATGCCAGGTGCTCTTAAGGATGTAAATACCCTGCTTTTCAGATAAAATTGTTAAGCCCGACTTTCATGAGCTTTACTTTGGCAGGGTAATATGAGGGCAAGTAGAAAAACAAACAGCAGCATTCCTCCTTCCCTAGTTCCCCAGTATAAAACATTATATTATTCAAGGCACTGGCTTATTAGTCCCTGGCACAGATGTCAGGTGGCCTGGAGTCTCCACTGCTCGTCCCATTGGTGTGTGTTTCTCCTCATTACGGCTAGCCATCCTCCAGCGGCACAGATGCTTTTATGCTGTTTTCTTCTGCTGTGCTATGTCATAATGTGCCTTGCAGTCTTTTTTTATTTTTTTCTTCCTTGGTGAAATTTTGTACTGTTTTTTCACAGGCATCTTGTGCTTCTTTTAAGGCACCAAAGCCCCGCTGAGGAGGCACTGCTCTGAGCTCAGGCAGAGCTCTGAGGCGCTGCTCCTGCACCTGTAGGCACAGATAGTGTCTCGCATTGCTGCTGGCCAAGTACCTCTAGCTGCAGGAACAGCAAGTGATGCTGACAAATGATCAAGGCTCTTAATTCCTAAATCTGTCAGGAGAGGGTATGAGTAGCTTCGAGGCTCTGCTGAGTTGCTTCGTGGACCTCACTCTGGGGCACACTTAAACCCCGAGGATCACTTTGTTTGGTCTTAGGTATAAACCCAAGTCTCTTTCTTAGTGTGGCCCAGATATTTATTCTGCCAGGGAATGTGAGGGTGTTTGCCCAGGTGTGAAAGGGTTTATAACTGGTTTTTCTTGAGGTTTTCCTGTGGCTGTCCTAAAATCTGTCTGGTTATGGAAGGAGGATATGCATGCTTTGTTCAAGTCAGCCTGAGTGTCTCTGGAGCTGACACACGCTCTGGGTTGCAATGGTCTCCTGCTAGTATCTCATAAACGTCACCCTGGCGCTTTCCCCCGGCAGCGTGCTGGAGGCAGCCGGTGTCTCAGTGTGCTATGATGATTTTTCTGAGATGGAAAAAAGAAAAAAAAGCCCCTGTTCACAATGGTGCTTAGGAGGCCGGGTCTCTGCCTGTGGCTTAGAGTCCTTTGTCCTCATTCTCTCATCTCTTCATCGTCTCATCACCAGGAGATTGGCTGATCACGGGCAGCCCCTCAGGAGGGAGGAGGAGGAGAGGAGGAAATTTTTTGTCAAAAAAGCAGGGAAGGGGCAGTTAGTGCCCTCCTTCCCCCAGCGCAGCAGCCCCGAGTGCTTGCAGAAATCCTCGCTTGCATAAGCACTAATTAGCAGTGCTGTAGGACTCATAATCTCATTGAGGAACCTCTCATGGCTGTGGCTAGAAGACAACCTGAGCAGTGCTGACAGGTGCAGCTTTGAGCCCTGTCTGATACGAAGGGAGAAACTGGCAATTCATCCACTGAGCGTGCCCGTGCTTATGCTGGGTTTCTGGACCAGGAAAGCAAATGCCGTAGTCGGCTCTGGCCAGTGCCTTTCTGGTGTCCCTTTCCAGAGCTCACCCCTAGACTCGGGCTGGGCTGGAACAAAGGAGTGGCTTCTGCAGCTGGAGGCACCTGATGATGAGACAGACAGTTGATCATGAACGTGATGTTTCACTAGAAAATATTCTGGGGATGCACAAAATGGACACTTAAACCTCATGTTGTTTCAAGAATACCTGATCTGGAGATATTTTCTGTTGTTTTTTTTTGACTTCTTACTGTTAAAGATGTTAGGCACCACCCAGTGACTCAGCAGCTACTTTGTCACTTGTTTGCAGCGTGGTATGTGCCAGCATGGAAATGCAGGAACAGCCTGTTTGCTTCAACACTGCTGCCAGTTCAATTTCCGTGATATTTCAACAGCTCAAGCCGATATTCCAGATCATGCTTATTTGGGTGGTAAGGTCATTTGCCATATACTAAACACCTGAAAAAAGGAAGGTTTTGTGCTTTCTCGGTGCTCAGTTCCAACCTTTCCCCCAGCTGGCACCGGGATAGTTGCTGTGTGGTGGGGCTCTCCAACACTTGTAATGAAGAACTGAAGTTTTATTACTGCTCCAGCATTAACATGCTGTAATCCAGAAGCCTAGGCCCCCTGCTCCCCCTGGATTAAACGCGCCTGCTTTGAGATGCCCCTGTACCTGCAGGGTGCAGGGGGAATCTCTTGAAACAGGGAGCAGATGTGACTTATTTTGGATGTGTCTAGATGTGCCCATGCACAAACACGTGGTGACACACGCCTTGCGGCACTGGTAGCAGACCAGAGCAAATGGCAAGAAAAATATTTCTCTTTCTGACTGAATTCCAGTGTGGATCTATGTCTCTTCACCTTGCACCAGCTTATGAGTGTCCCAGCTTCCCCATCAAAGCTTTTTTTTAAAATTTCAAGTTCAAAGTAATTTTGTCAGCAACGCAAGTTGGAGACTTGCGGAAAAAAGCCACAGCCCAGTAGGAGCTGTAAATACTCACAATTAATCACAGGCAAAGGCTTCACTGTCAGTCGTTAGAGCTGGTTTTGAATTAGTGACACAGGAGTTGAGAAACTCCTGAGTGAAAGAGTTGGGAGGTTTCTGCGTTCAGGAAGCTTGCCATCCCATGCAGGAAGCAGGGAGACACTTGTGTCCTAGGAGGCTGAATCTGCCACCCAGAGTATTTTTCTCAGGCTCAAAGTACTGTTCACATGCAGCAGGGCAGCAGAGGTTGCCCTTGTTTCTACTCTCAAGCACCTCTTGTCCAAGAATATGTGTGGAGGGGTCTCCTGAAGCTGGAACAGGCAATTTCTCAAAGCACTGGTCTGCCAAAATGATACTCTGTTTGTATCTGGAGCTTGGATGTGGGTTTTGGTTTTTTGTCTGTTACCAATGTGGAGAGGCTGTATCTGCCATGAGGTTTGGCAGATACACAACCCACCTGCCTCAGTGTGCCAGGACAGCGTTCATTTCCAGCAGCAGTATAAGGAAACAAGGCTGCTGGGACAACTCTGAGTGTACAGCGGTGTTTCCCCACCTCAGCATGAGTCACCACAGCTGACATTCTGCTCAGTGCTCTGGTCCAGGATGTAAGAAGGAGCCCGAGGTGCCAGCAAGCTGTGCTTTGAGTGAGACACGTGGAGAGGACAGTCCATGCTCCAGCAGCTAACTTGTGTTCCTTGCTCTTATTGAAGCATTTGTTTCTGATGGAGGCTTCCCTGGGAGGCAGGGGTTCATCAGGGTGATTTTCAGCTGCTCCAGTGTGGAAAACATTGGCCTGAGTAGTCCAACAGCCAAGTAAATGGTCAGGTCTCAGTTTGCCTATTTGCAATTTTCTTAGCATGAGCACAGCAGTGAGCAAATTCAGGTATGGAGGAGATATACTATGACTAACTCTGCTTTCCAGACTGTTCTTTTCGTCCAGGTCACTCAACGCAGGTTATAAATAAGATAATTGGGAACGTGCTGTCTGTATGTAACATCAACAACAGCATTTGTAACAGTAGTCGGGATGATAAACTCATGGGATGTGCACAGTTCCAAGGAACAAGGCTGAGGCAACCGTGTAGGGTGAGTGCGGTGCCGTGGGGCCATGAGCAGGATGCAGTGTCCTGAGCACAGCTGGGCATGGTGAGATCTGGGCAGCTCTGAACCAGCTTCTGGACAGACAAATCTCTGCCTGTGTATGCCTGACCCTGCAGATGTCCTCCTCATCCTGGGAGCATCCATCGAGCATCGTCAGTAAGGCTTGCTTTTGAGATCTGCTACCCAAATCAAACTCTCTGGTAGGAGCTATGAAGGGTCTCCCATCCAGAGGGATCTGTTCCAGCTGTCTCTGTGTGCCTGTCATTGCACAGCCACGCATCTCAGCAACCAAACTTCATGGATGTCTGGCATGGGGAAGCTGATAGCAAGCAAGTATTTTAACAGGATATGCAAGAAGCCACTGCACAGTTTGAAGGCAGACCTGTAATAGAGAGGCTTGAAAATGCAGCGACGCTGTGCGAGTTCTGCTGAACTTTTTTTTTTTTCTGAAAGGAAAATCACAAGTGCGTTTGAAGGAAGACTTCTGTGTGTGTGTAAAGTGGTTCAGCTTGGACTGCTGTTGCACAGTCTTCTCGTATTGAGGTTATCAGAATAGTTCAGAAAATATTCGGTGGGCAAGCAAGGTCTGATTCCCACCAGTGGGCAGGCATGGGCACCTGGGAGCAGAGCAGACCCCATGCTGCCTGCAGCTGGCGGTGAGAAATGCCTCTGCAAGAGACCCACAGGTCCTCAGCACAGGCCCCAACACTGAATATTGCTGGTCCCCACCAGGGAAACGGTAGCGGGAGCCATGAAGCAGGGCTTGGCTCTCAGTCCTGTGCCCAAGACCTGTGCTCAGAGTCACACGGAGGCTGAACGGATGTCGTGCTGACACCCCAGCTCTGGGCAAACTGGGGTTGTGCGCTGTGCAAAACCAGCAACCGAATTTTTGCTGTACTCTGAGTGACCCCTGGAGAAATCTGTACGCCGACCTGTGCGATGCAGGGTCTGCAGTGGGCTGTGTCCCTGGTGCCGTGTCCCCAGCAGTGAGGTGATCCTGTGGAGCTGCCTGACTGCAGCCGGCTCCCAGCACTGCCCCTGCACTCAGGGGATGCGATCACCGTCTGCCTGGAAGATCACATTGGCGAGACCCAGGGACCTGCAGCGGGGTAGGAGATGGCTGATGTCAGAGCAATGGACTCGTATCTGTGGCAACCAGAATAAGGAAATAAATAAATAAAGCGTGTGTGCTGGAGCAGGAGGCATGCAAGCCACTGCTCCCGAGCACGGCTTCCCTGAATATCTCTTAAGCAGCTTAGCACCCTTGCTCCAGTTTATTACCTGAGCGCCTTTGTGTCTGTCGGGTGGCTAAGAGCATCCTGCCGCCGGTCCCTCAGCAGCGACCCTGGAAGCCTCCCCCTCTCTTCATCCCTCCCTCCCCAGCGCAGGCAGTGGTTTGCTCCGTACATCCAGAGCTCAATGCGAAGCTGCTGCTCAGCAGTGAATTTTGGCCCTGCCGTGCAAGGCCGTAGGCATCTGCCCACATCCCTGCGGTGGGCCTGTCTTCAGGCAGGTGTTTGATTTCCAAGCCCATCAGCCAGCGCCTGTGGGAGGCAAGTGATGCTGGAAGTGCCGTAGCCGAGCCAGAGATGGATGGTGTTGGCAGCAACAGGACCATGTCTTACAGTAGATGGAGTTACAACAGGTATCGTCTATCTTGTTTTGGTTTGTTGGTTTGGGTATTTTGTTGTGTTTTCTTTTTTTTTCGTCTTTTTTCCTTCCTGATATTGTAAAACTAGCAAGCTGTTTATATGAACTGAGACGGAGAGCCCTCTTCAGGAACACATAAACCTTTACTGATGCTGCTTTTACAGTCTGAAAGATGCTTGAGGCACCCCAATTTCTCAGCGGCTCGAGAAGTGGTGTTTGCTGCTGTTGAGCAGGCATTTATCTGGAAACCAGGGTGGTAGTTTCACCCTGCTGTGTCAGAACTGGGGGTTACTCCCAGCCCCAAGCAGGACAACACAAAGGTTTCCTGGGTGCTCTCCTCTGAGCAGAGCAACTGAGATGCAGTGATTTTCTGAGCCATCGCCTAGACTTCCGAAAGGTGATCTCTGGTAACTACTGTTCAAAGCTGGCACCTAGACATTTTCTACAAATGAAAACTAAAGCTTGGGAAAGGAAGGGTCCAGGGAACCAGGATGTGTCTAAAGAGTGATATTTTCAAGCAAAAGCTGTGAGGAATGCTGTGTACAGCCCAGGTACCACAGAGCTGAGGGGGCTGAATGAGGTATCTCACTAAAAGAGCTGAAATAGTCACATGATGTTTCATATCAAGATGCAAATATGTGTGTTTTTCCTCTTCTGGGGAATAGAAAATTATTGTTGCATTAGTTTTGCCTTTATGTGATTCATGGTTGTGACAGATGGGTTCTCTGAGCGTGGATAAAAAGAAAAGGTACAAACTTCCTACTTTTTCTTTTCTTTTACTTCTTGTCTGTGTAACTGTTACACCTGAAACGGAGCCAGATGCTAAGCAGTATTAGCATCTTACTGAATCACTACCACAAGCCACCACAATACTCTGAAGAAATAACCTTTGGAAGTGGTTTTTAGTGCTTAAACACATATTCAGTGTCGCCCATGCTCCCTGGGTGTGTGGGCTGATATGGTTATACGTGCATCTAGAGAGTTGCACTCATTTTCAGTACATTCATGCTGCCTCAGCAGAAAGTATATAGAGATGCATACAGTGGTGATAATGGGAACGGAGTCTTCTTTAAAAAACAAGTGTATATATTTATGTATATGCAAAGCTGAGTTATACAACAAGCCATGGTTTTATGCATATATTCTCCCACACAGAGGATGCTTTGCATCTGATGCCTTTTCCTCAGAAACAGCAGCACTGAGACACTATAGTGCTCAGGTTTGTCCCATACAGTCCAAATTTCAGCAGTTTTGATATCCTAATCCTACAGTAAACAATCCAGAAATTTCACAAAAACTCCTCTGAGGTGGTTTCTACCAGGGCTATTGTCTTTTGACTTAACCTTAGGTATTGCTTGTGATCTATTTCTCCAGTTTTCAGTCTCCCTTACCATGACAGAGAAGTCACTGGTTACTGTTTATTAGCCTTGCACCCAGTATATGTGATGCACTTGCGTGTCTACCCTGCTTGGTTTTCATACTGCCTTTTGGGGGAGAAATGCAGTATTTCAGTGCCCAGGCTGGTTTTTTGGTGGCCAGTTTCCAGATTTTGAGATTTTTCCTAATAAATGAAAGCTCCGTGAACTGATGCCTGCATACTTATATACTTCTCAGTGCTGGGAGGCTGAGGGGTGAATTGCTGCTTTTACTCAGTCTTCTCTTTCTGAAAAATGGTGCAGAGTTGTTCTCATACACTAAGCCTGTCCTCCCACACCTCTCTTGTGCCCAGGCCCATGACAGGAGTAGGAGCTAACTCTTTTGTATCCAAAACCCTGGTGCCTGTCATTTGCATTTGGAGCATGTTCACTGCCCCATCTTTGGTCTCGCTGAGCAGCGACAGAAAAAAGGTTTGGGGGAACTTTCTGCCAGGGAGAGAAGGAAATGAGAGGTCCTTCTTTTGAGCATCTTTGAGCATCTGTGGTGCATGCCAAAGCCTGGGGACATGGGGTCTCTGCTCCAGTGGGGTGCAGGATGCCTTTCTGACCTGCAGGCTCACGCGAAGCCCCCGTAGGCTGAGATCATCCCATGACTACTTACGTAACTGACAGGAGCGTGAAGTCACTGCGAGATTTCACGACAGTTGCACTCTAGCATAGTGGGTTTTAGGATCTTTGCTAGTGAAGTTAAATAATGTAATTTGCTCCTTCCTCAAGGGACACTTGTAACCTTGGGCAAGAAATGCTGCTGCTTGTAAAGCAGGGTTACTGACGCTTGCTTTATTTACAACAGTCCTGTGAAACCAAGTGATAATGCTTGGGTTATTCCTCCTCACCGGTGGCCACAAAATGTCACAGCCGCTCTCTCGGTAGCCGCTCTGTGGCAGTGTGTTTCAGGCGGGGGCTCCTCCAATGTCATCTGGCAGTAAAAAGAGCATAACTGATAATGTTTTGATGAGTAAGAACATATTATTTACAATTCCTGGCTCTGTTACTTGTTATTGTGTGACCTGCAGAAGTCACTGTGCTATTTTGCTTGTCCCTCTGCATCTATTTCCCTGGACCAGGAAGGGTTTAGGCACATGCCTGTCTGCACGGACGTGTGGGGCAGCACCATGAACAGCCAAGTGCTGACAACTGCTCCTCTGGACACACGCCCAGGTTTCTCCTCTTGGTGTTGGCCTCTATGAATCAGCATTGCAGTTACAGAGGGACAGGGCCAGAGGAGCAGGTGCTTCCCATAAATACAATAGCATCTATCTTTTTAAAAAATGTGCATTACCAGTTAAATCAGATGAAGGGAGTTAAACAGGTTTTGACTTCTGGACTCCATAAGGTGCATGATCATAGAAACCCGTGGAAAAGAAGGGAGTTGCTACATGCCTTTCTGCTAAGTGGTCAAGCATGTGCCTTGCAGATGAAAGCACCTGTGTGCAGCACACATATGTTTTTCTAGTGGGGTTTATCCAGCATTTGTTGTGTGTTTCAGCATTTGCCTCTGTGACTGCAGTCTTTCCTTAGACTTGCTGTGCAGGATTTCCCTACAGGAAAACCACTGCTCCTTCCTGCAGGTAGTTTGTGCAGTGAAGAGCAAGTGCAAACACTGCGAAACTCAAGGTGAGGGAACCTTTCTTTCCCTTCTGAGCAACATGCTACCTGATCACCATGCCTATGGCCCCTGGTTGTGCAGAAATGCCTGTCTTCTAGAGCTGAGCCAAACCTGCTTTTTTCACATTCTCGGTTTTCAGTGCCACTGCAGGTTTTGGCAGCTGGGCCATTGCCCATCAACACCCTTGCTGCCTTCCCCCAGCTTTGTCTGGGAGCCCTGCAGCGCCTCACTCTAGGGGATGCTCCACAGGAACTAGCAAAGCATTTCTCCATCAAGCTCTTCAGGAACTGTTCACCCATCCCAGCTCACTGATTTCAGATGATGTCCATGTGGGTGTAAGAGCCACCATGGAGTACTCTTATTGGGTTTGATGCACTCCTGTAGTTGTTCACGGACTGTATGCAGGGAATCGTACTTTTAAGGGGCTCTGCTCTGTGCCATGGCAGTTGGTGGTGGTACCCAGGACTTGAACGCTGTGTGAAGTTGACTTCCTCTAGGCAACTTGCAGCTGAGCAGTTACTTCAAACATCCAGCGTCAGGAGTGAAATGAGCAGCAGAAGATGGGGTATTCAGAAGCCTCCTCATGCTGGTGCTCCCTGGAAATGGAGCTGGTAAGTGGAGGTTTTACATAAGTGCTTCCCATCATACCCTGGTGGAAATGGAAGCTTAAAGAGAAAAGTCATTAATATGATAAGAAGGTGAAATGGAGAATAGGTTTTGGCTGGTATAAGACTGAAGAGCCATTCTTGTGAGCTGGGCCACCCAAGTCCTTTGTAGCACTTGCAGCAGCTGGAGACCAGATGGACAGAAAATCAGCTCTCAACAATGCCACCCAGACTTGACCAGGGTGCTCATGGAGGCTTGAGGGAGCTCTGATACCATGTATGTAACTGAATCCAGGCTCTGGGAAGGCACAGTTCAGTGAAGTGTGCAGAATTCAGTCAGCCCATGGCCACAGGAGACCAGTTTGAAATCAAATATAAGGGCAAATACTGCAGACTGGGAATCTGTGGTATGCATTTGGAAAAACTGTGCAAGGCAGCAGTGGACTGCATGGTTTTGCAATGTTTTTTAGGTATCAGTGGACTCTGCGTATTTCTTATGAGGAAGGTCACAACTGAGTGGCTGGTCTGGAAGGATTTTCTGCAGAAGCAGTAGAAAGTTTTGCAGCAGAAAGAATGGGTAACTGGGAGATTATACCTATGCATGAACAAAGGTGTTACTGTTGCTTTTTTTTAAAAAAAAAACCAAAACAATACACAACAAACCACAGCAAAATACCAGCTGTGGAGGCAGTAAAAGCCTCCATAGTTGCTCCCTCCGCTCCTCACATTTCTTCCTCAGACCAATACATTCACAGTTTTCCTCCCCTATCCTTTTTGTTTCATTTCTGTATTTATTTTCTTTTTTTTTTTTTTCCTGAAGGGCCTTAGTGCAGCTATGCCAGGCTCACGGATTACCACATTATGATAAATGTAGGTTTAACCCACTAGCATTTGGAAGTATATTTGGGGGAACTTACTCCCAGCATGTCTCAATTGTTGGAGACAGCTGAAAACTTTTCTTCTATTGATCTCTTTGGTCTATTCTGGATATCAGTGTTGGTCGTGGCTGCCTTTTGAAGCTGCTATTTCTGTTTTGCCTTTTTTATCCTATGTTGAAAAGCTGTGATTGTGTATTTGGGTCATGGTGTTGGAGGGTTTCGATCTCAGAGCTCATTTTTGAAGGGTTTTAAACTCCTCTACCTTGATCTTTTCTGGGACATGCTGTCATCAATGAGTAAATAGGGTTATCCTCCAAACTTCCTTCAAAAGGGCTTTCTTAGGGAAACTGTAATTTCTTTTTCCGTCTCTTCTTTGAAGGAGCAGCTGTGAAATCCTGAAGCATGTACACTCCTTACTTTCCTAGGCACACTGCAACGAGTACACTTTGACTACACCGAAGAGCAGCTCCTCTCTCCATTTGCAGCAGAGCCGTCTCAAGCCTTGTGTGTTGATCTGCTGTCAGGAGGTGGATGGCACTTGATGCCCTGAACCTCTGTTGATAGTAATTACTAAGTCTGCTTTTAAGGGGAGGTAGCACACTGAGGAAGCAGTTTGAGGAGGGAGTCCCTTAGCCACTACCACCCTTCTCTCCTCTGTGTCCTTAGTTTTTTTTTCCTGGATTAGATACCTATGTAGCTGTAGTCATTGGACCAAGCACCTGGGGGGACAAGAAGTGGAAATTGTTCTATGGGACAAACGGAGGAGTAGAATCAGACAACCCTCAAGTGAAGCCAGAATATAACATTCACGTAATGGATAAACTTATGAAGATTTATGTATCAATGTTGCACACTTAGTTTGCTGGGAAACTGTTCTTTATTTTTCTTTCATAATAAATTATCATAATATCAATTACGCAGGAGAACCTAGAGTTTGGGAACGATGTTTCATTCCTCGAATCAGGACACTAGAAATGATCTGCAGGTGTGTTCACGTGCATCCTCCCATGCTCAGGATGAACAATTCATTGGTTGGTGGCACATCCTCAGTGTGTGTGAATTCTCCAGAGACTGCGTGGTGGCTGGTGACAGCCTGGCAGAGAGGTGTGGGAGAAGAGGCTTGAGCTCCCACTTCGCTGAAGAAGAAATTTTAATGCTCTTAAACAGAAGAGCCCTAGAAAATATTTTAAACCTACTTGGCTCATGTACAGCATTGCAATCCTAACAAACATAAGAACTGTGTTTGGAGCAATAAATATCATGGCCAGCAGCTCAGCAATGAGAGGAAAGGGTAAGTTTTTAAAGGGAAACCAATATTACAGCTCATCTTCAGTTTAGCCATAGTGTGTAACATGTTAAGAATTTACAGTAAGAAAGAGACAATCACTTAGGAGACTTAACTCAGCTTGGAAGATGCCACTCGTGTGCTGTCAGTCGGTGCATTCTGTACTTTTTATGTAAAGGTGCACAAGCTGGGCCATAGCAACCAATGGACATTACTGGCATGTAAAACTTGACTGCCCAGCTGAAGTTTTTCAGTGGGCCTGCTCACAGGGATGGTAGCGCAAGATTTCGTGCCGTCTATTGAGAATTGGGCTGTGATCCCTGAAATCCACATCAACAAACCTTGAAAAGACAATTCCCCTGTTTAGTGGCTGCCTCCTCATCAACCTTAGATTTCCTTCACATCTCACTGCAATTTAGCTCTGCGTATTTCTGGTTTTGGCTCAGTACCAATGACATTACTTCTCTCAAACACCAGTGAAAGGAAGTAGAGAACTTCAGTGGTTAAAGGTATTATCACACAATATAGACCTGTGTCTGTGCATCGCATCTGCTCTGGGGTGAGTGGCTATTGAAGTGAAATGTGGACTAAATGCTGTTGCTGACTACTGTTACCCGCTACAAGTTTAGCTATAATTCTAGTATCAAGACAGAAATGTATTTTTGTGGGTTTTTTTGGGGGGAGGCAGCCTAGCAGGAATCCTTAAGTTTAAACTAGTTTTAAAAGGCATGCTATTAAAACTGTAAAATTTTCTTTGTGGAGATGAGGGGTGAGCAGTATAGTCTCTAAATATGAAGAGTGAAGGGCAGTATAGCAAATTACCTCAGCATTGTGTTGATAGTCATCTTTCTTCATGATTGGAGAGCTCATTAACAATTTCCCATTAAATTTTGTGACAAGACTTCTTTCAGGATAAGATGGAGAGAAAAATAAAAACAAAATATACGTATCTCTTGTCAGTACATATGTAGACCTCTATAAAAGTTCCAAGGCCTCTGTAAAGCTTTATGCTTAAAACCTGTGTTCCGAGATTCTCTTGAACCATAAAGACAACTCAAGTATTTCTTCGGGGTCGAAGAGGCAATAGGAAATGAGCATAAGTGGCCATAAAGAGAATGGCATGTGATATGCCATACGAAATGCTGCTCTGGTATCTTATTAGCACTTTTCTCTTTCCTTGTTCTTTGATCTCATCTCATGGTCTTTGTGAATGCCTTTTGTTGCCATGTCTAAAAGACACCCTAAGTGCCTCATCTTCAGTGCTGGGGCACAAAATTGACAGTCTCTTCTGTGCCTGAGCATGTACACCATACAAGGAAGATCAAACACTGCAGCTCTGAGCTATCACTCTTTGTGCTTTTGCTGCAGCTTTCAGAATTGGATTGTATCTTAAAGAAAAATTAACCACATATCTCACGATCTGCATTATCATAAAAAGGAAAAATTTTTCTCTCTCCAATACATAATTTGTGTAAATGTCACTACTAATGGAAGTCTGAGAAATAACATTTATGGCTTAAAACCAACACAGATGGTTTTGCCCCTTCAGAAACGAATCGAGACAGAGGAACAATCCTGGCTGTCGACGTGGTGGCACACAGTGGGTGCTGCATGTGCAGCTGCCTGGCAAGTAGCAGCACGCAGGGCTGTGGCAGGTTGATGGGGTCTGGGGAAGCTTGTTCATCATTGATTTTAGAGGGTGTTTCTGTAAGAAGAGGAAAAAATTAATATTCAGTTCAATCTGTTCTTTGCAAAGGCCAAAGCTGATCTTTTGGTTTTTGTTGTTTGGTTGTGTCGTGTGGGTTTTTTTGGTTTTTTTTGCCCTGTACCAAAGTAGTAGGGTCCATCTGTCCACTTCAGTTGTCATACCACTGGGCTAAAGCCATAGCCTCACGTGGTCATGTTCATCAAGTCAACAAGCACCTCTTTGTTTCAGTATATCCATAACTGTCACTTCCTAGAGAGGGTTGAAACAGGGGTGGCAGCTGGTTTATCTCTGCAGCATCCTAAAGCCTGTTGCCTTTGGCTTTGTGCTCATGGCTAGTGGCAAGCGCAATCCGGCCAGCAGGCGTGGGGCACTGCCCGTCTCAGAGACATCCCAGTGAGTGAAGCCTGCAGTCCCTGGGGAGGAGGGCTTGCAGTTCATATGGGAAAGCATCCCTGGTGCCCTGGGTAACCCCAAAGGTCTCAGGTCAGAAAATAATGCTGATTTATACCTGTTGAGTTTTGTTTGTTCTTTGTGCCTGTGAAAAATGAGTATATCATGGGGCTTTGAGAAGACCAGACTGAGTCCTGCCATCAGTCACCTGTCTGTGTAAAAGAGAGGGATGTTAGCCAACCCTTGGATAGATCTGAAATGCTTGAACACCGAGGTCTAGAATAGGAGAAAACTTCAACAGTTGGTATGAAAACAAAGACGCTCTCAAAAGAGTGCAGGTCTTTGAAGTGTAAAATTACAGCAAATTGGCTCAAAATCAATTTCAAAAGTATTTTTTAAATTGCAATTTGTCTCTAGGAGTCTACTACACAGACGATCAGCCAGGTAAGTTACCTTGCTTGGAGAAAAAAACATCTATTTCCCTGTTTTTATAAGCTTGCTGTGATGCGTGGTTGATTCCTTTTATCCTACTGGTGCTATGTCATGTTATGGTCCTTTTACCAACAAACTGCCACGCTGTGTCAAACATTCAATTACTTGCTGTTCAGGTAAATGTGTCAGTTCAAATTCCTACGCCAATTTGTGGGTCCTTAGAGAGACAAGATGTGTGGCAATGGACTTCCAGTTGTGCTTAGATTGGATGGTTGGACTTGATGATCCTAGAAGTCTTTTCCAACCTTAATGAATCTATGATTCTAGATGCTCTTGTTCTGGAGGTAGTGGTCTTCTGTTTTGGGAAGTCTAGTTAATTTGAAATCTCATGTTTTCATGCACCACCAACAGCATCCTCCCTCATGCTGTGCATTTTTACTGTCTGTGAACAGGTACAGCTATGTTTTGCAGTATGGAATAGTTTCTTATAGCCCCCGTGGACGCTGATGACATCGATATTAATGTTAAACTATTGATTTGTTCTTGGTTAATTGTTCAAGCTTACCTAGATTCACTTCTGTCTTCGCAATATTTCCTGGCAATCATTTAAAATCTATTGCTTGAAGTTAAACTTTTCTAATTTTAAAATCCTCCTTGAAAATCCTGTTCAGGCACCTTCTGCTGGGACTCCTGAAGTACCAAAACCTATTCCTTAACACTTAATGTGATTTTTCTATGTATGTTCTTGCAGGTTATTTTGCAGAGCTGTAACCTAAAATCCTAACAAAACACAGGGAAATTGCCTGGCTGGTTAAAGGTGCTCTGAGAGAGCTGGGGGAGCTCTGCTTCCCTGCGAGTCTGGGGAAGCTGTCCAGAGGGACTCAGAAAGGGATGTCATTTCAGGAGAGGCTGGCTCAACACAGACTGTTTTGCCTGTCTGAAGGATGCTCCATTTCCTAATAATAAAACTGCATTTGTACTTCATTCCTCTTTTGAATTTTTTTTCCACATAGTACTGTTAAGGTGCAGCTGTATGGACTTTCCCAAGCTGAAGTTGCTGGTTAAAGTTAATTTCTCACTCCGTCATAGTTTTTAACATCTTTGGTGGAACAAATTAAGTATTCTATTTTGTAACATATCTTGGCTAGCTTTAGGAAGAATTAATGAAACTTGGGCTTCTAATCTAATAGTTTCTAATAGGATCTAATAGTTTTGAACTAGTTTTCAGACTGACATTATCATCTGTATCATGCAACAGTGTATTCAGACCTGAACAGACTTTTTGGTGGGAAGGTGCAGATAAATTTGAAGGATGAAATAGAGGGGGACTGGTAGGGAAACTGGTAGCTGTTCCTTATTAAACAGCTGCTGTGTCTCACCATAGAGCAGGTTAAGTTAATTTTCATGAACATGTGAATCACTGTTGGCTACCAAGAATAACGCATCAGTGGATTTAATTGGTTTTAATTAGATGGGTCTAAATGACTCTCAGAAGAACTA